>NC_083405.1:75676927-75994427 GCF_020745735.1 Hemiscyllium ocellatum
ATCATTTAACTAAAACTTCTCCCCTTATTCTAATCCCAGTTGGAACTTCATGTGGATTTACAGGTTAACTCATGTCATAGCTGAAAATGTGTTGCTGGTTAAAGCACAGCAGGTTAGGCAGCATCCAAAGAACAGGAAATTCGACATTTCGGGCCAGAGCCCTTCATCAGAAATGAGGAGAGTGTGCCAGGCAGGCTAAGATAAAAAGGTAGGGAGGAGGGACTTGGGGGAGGGGCGATGGAGATGTGATAGGTAGAAGGAGGTCAAGGTGAGGGTGATATGCCGGAGTGGGGTGGGGGCCGAGAGGTCAGGAAGAAGATTGCAGGTTAGGAAGGCGGTGCTGAGTTCGAGGGAATCGACTGAGACAAGGTGGGGGGGAGAGAAAATGAGGAAACTGGAGAAATCTGAGTTCATCCCTTGTGATTGGAGGGTTCCCAGGCAGAAGATGAGGCGCACTTCCTCCAACCGTCGTGTTATGATGTTCTGGTGATGGAGGAGTCCAAGGACCTGCATGTCCTCGGTGGAGTGGGAGGGAGAGTTAAAGTGTTGAGCCACGGGGTGGTTGGGTTGGTTGGTCTGGGCATCCCAGAGGTGTTCCCTGACGAAGGAGGGTGTCAGTGGGACCAGTTCAGCCACTGACACCCTCCTTCGACTGACTGAACTGGTCCTCACCCTGAATAACTTCTCTTTCCAATCCTCCCACTTCCTCCAAACTAAAGGAGTTGTCATGGGCACCCGCATGGGCCCCAGCTATGCCTGTCCCTTCGTAGGATATGTGGAACAGTCCATCTTCCGCAACTACACTGGCACCACCCCCCACCTTTTCCTCCGCTACATCGATGACTGTATCGGCGCTGCCTCGTGCTCCCACAAGGAGGTTGAACAGTTCATCAACTTTACCAACACCTTCCATCCCGACCTCAAATTCACCTGGACTGTCTCAGACTCCTCCCTCCCCTTCCTAGACCTTTCCATTTCTATCTCGGGCGACCGACTCAACACAGACATCTACTATAAACCGACTGACTCCCACAGCTACCTGGACTACACCTCCTCCCACCCTGCCCCCTATAAAAACGCCATCCCATATTCCCAATTCCTTCGTCTCCGCCGCATCTGCTCCCAGGAGGACCAGTTCCAACACCGCACAGCCCAGATGGCCTCCTTCTTCAAGGACCGCATATTCCCCCCAGACGTGATTGATGATGCCCTCCACCGCATCTCCTCCACTTCCCGCTCCTCCGCCCATGAGCCCCGCCCCTCCAACCGCCACCAAGACAGAACCCCACTGGTTCTCACCTACCACCCCACCAACCTCCGTATACAGCGTATCATCCGCCGTCATTTCCGCCACCTCCAAACGGACCCCACCACCAGGGATATATTTCCCTCCCCTCCCCTATCAGCGTTCCGCAAAGACCACTCCCTTCGCGACTCCCTCGTCAGGTCCACACCCCCCACCAACCCAACCTCCACTCCCGGCACCTTCCCCTGCAACCGCAGGAAATGCAAAACTTGCGCCCACATCTCCTCCCTTACTTCTCTCCAAGGCCCCAAGGGATCCTTCCATATCCGCCACAAATTCACCTGCACCTCCACACACATCATCTATTGCATCCGCTGCACCCGATGTGGCCTCCTCTATATTGGGGAGACGGGCCGCCTACTTGCGGAACGCTTCAGGGAACACCTCTGGGACTCCCGGACCAACCAACCCAACCACCCCGTGGCTCAACCCTTTAACTCTCCCTCCCACTCCACCGAGGACATGCAGGTCCTTGGACTCCTCCATCGCCAGAACATCATAACACGACGGTTGGAGGAAGAGCGCCTCATCTTCCGCCTGGGAACCCTCCAACCACAAGGGATGAACTCAGATTTCTCTAGTTTCCACATTTCCCCTCCCCACACCTTGTCTCAGTCGATTCCCTCGAACTCAGCATCGCCCTCCTAACCTGCAATCTTCTTCCTGACCTCTCGGCCCCCACCCCACTCCGGCCTATCACCCTCACCTTGACCTCCTTCCGCCTATCACATCTCCATCGCCCCTCCCCCAAGTCCCTCCTCCCTACCTTTTATCTTAGCCTGCCTGGCACCCTCTCTTCATTCCTGAAGGGCTCTGGCCCGAAACGTCGAATTTCCTATTCCTTGGATGCTGCCTAACCTGCTGTGCTTTAACCAGCAACACATTTTCAGCTCTGATCTCCAGCATCTGAAGACCTCACTTTTTATTCTAACTCATGTCATACACAAATTGCCCCCAACAGAACCCACACCAACCATTCTGTGACATTTTACTTGGAATAACACATTGCCAATCTACCTGTCCTTGAGAAAGTGGAAAACTGAGCATTATGTCTCTCTGCCACTGATACCCATCCTCCTAACACTTCCCAGCTTGCTTTAGGTAAACAATGGCTTCATCACACAAGTAGGAACAGGAATTTCCCATTTTCAAACATTTGAGAAGGTAAGCGGTCTTCTTGAACTGATTCAGTCCCTGTGCAATGTCGGCACATCTACATTGTTGTTACAGCGAGTTCCAGAATTTTGACTCAGCAACATTGTAGGTATTAGAGCTAACTACCAGATTAAAATGGCTTCTGCTTGTTAGCTTAAACTTTTTGTGAAATTGGGAAATACCTGGACATTTATCTTCTCATTCAGTATTCAAGACGTGCTCTCAACAAAATCACCACCTGCATGTTCCCCTCCAAGTCACACACCAGTCTGACTTGGAACTCAACTACAATATCTTCACCTCTTATTAGGCAAAATCCTAGAATTCCTAGCCTAGCACCATTGTGGGCATATTTAAAGCACATAGATTATGGTTCAAGATGACAGCTAACCACATTCTCAAAGGTAGTTAGGGATTGGCAATAAATGCTGGCCTCACAAATGGTGTTTATGCCCAATCAATGATTAATTTAAAAAAGGTTAGTTTTATGTAGGCCCTGGTTTAACTTTCCAGCCCTTTTGATGCCTTCTTGTTTTACTTATGGTAGAAATATGCCACAAAGGCCATGGATTTTCATCCTCAGTGATGCTGCTCATCATGAATAAGCAATTTAACTGTAGATTCCTGAAATAACTTGTCTGTTTCTGAAATGCCCAATCGCCACGGGTGCTGCTGAAAGTACTGTATCTCGCACCAGCAGATGCATCAAGTTTAGTGCAGGATGATGAAGATATACTGAGGGAAAATGGAGAAGCGAGATACACTGTGCGGGTGGTTTACTGTAGTGTGTTGCAGCCTGATAAGAAAGGTTCTCTCTCTCAGTTCCTCAACCATTTCATAACACCCTTTCAATTATTATTAAGTATTAACCAAGCACTTGAGGAGTTTAATAAATTACATTATAGGTTAATTTTACTGACATAAATTTAATACTAGTTTTAACATTATTTTAGTAGGACAGGTACTATTGATATACTTTAACACAGGGTAGGAACTTTGAACAGTTTGTAATACCTGATTAACACATTTCAAAAAAATCAATTAGACTCTAGATGCTCCATGTTCTACATCACATCCAACAGACCAAAATTCCTTGTCTCAAGTCAGGCAGGAACATTCAATTCAAATTTAGCTTTCTTTATTACACAGAACTTTATGCCACAGAAGGAAGGCACTCAGCCTTTGGTGCTTCTCTTAGCTTTATGAAAGAACATAAGACAGGAATAGGCCATTCATTTGTTCTCGGAGAAAGTGAGAACTGCAGATGCAGGAGGTCAGAGCTGAAAATGTGTTGCTGGAAAAGCGCAGCAGGTCAGGCAGCATCCAAGGAGCAGGAGAATCGACGTTTCAGGCATGAGCCCTTCTTCAGGAATGAGGCCATGTGCTCCCACGAGGAGGTTGAACAGTTCATCCACTTTACCAACACCTTCCACCCCGATCTCAAATTTACCTGACCATCTCAGACTCCTCCCTCCCCTTCCTAGACCTCTCCATTTCTATCTCGGGCGACTGAACCAACACAGACATTTACTATAAACCGACCGACTCCCACAGCTACCTAGACTACACCTCCTCCCACCCTGCCCCCTGTAAAAATGCCAACTATTATTCCCAATTCCTTCGTCTCCGCCACATCTGCTCCCAGGAGGACCAGTTCCAACACCGAACAACCCAGATGGCTTCCTTCTTCAAAGACTGCAATTTCCCCCCAGACGTGATCGACGATGCTCTCCACTGCATCTCCTCCACTTTCCCGCTCCTCCGCCCTTGAGCCCCACCCCTCCAATCGCCACCAGGACACTGGTCCTCACCTACCACCCCACCAATCTCCAGATACATCGTATCATCCGTCATCATTTTCGCCACTTCCAAACGGACCCCACCACCAGGGATGTATTTCCCTCCCCTCCCCTATCAGCATTCCGAAAAGACCACTCCCTCCGTGACTCCCTCGTCAGGTCCACACCCCCCACCAACCCAACCTCCATTCATGGCACCTTCCCCTGCAACCGCAAGAAATGCAAAACTTGCGCCCACACCTCCTCCCTTACTTCCCTCCAAGACCACAAGGGATCCTTCCATATCCACCACAATTCACCTGCATCTCCACACACATCATTTACTGCATCCGGTGTACCCGATGTGGCCTCCTCTATATTGGGGAGACAGGCCACCTACTTGCGGAACGTTTCAGAGAACACCTCTGGGACACCCGGACCAACCAACCCAACCAACTCGTGGCTCAACACTTCAACTCCCCCTCCCACTCCACCAAGGACATGCAGGTCCTTGGACTTCTCCATCACCAGGCCATAGCAACACGACAGCTGGAGGAAGTGCGCCTCATCTTCCACTTAGGAACCCTCCAACCACAAGGGATGAACTCAGATTTCTCCAGTTTTGTTATTTCCCCTCCCTCCACCTTGTTTCAGTCCCAACCCTCAAACTCAGCACCACCTTCCTAACCTGCAATCTTCTTCCTGACCTCTCCGCCCCCACCCCCACTCTGACCTATCACCTTCACCTTAACCTCCTTCCACCTATCACATTTCCAACACTCCTCCCCCAAGTCCCTCCTCCCTACCTTTTAGCCTGCTTGGCACACTTTCCTCATTCCTGAAGAAGGGCGCATGCCCAAAACATTGATTCTCCTGCTCCTTGGATGCTGCCTGACCTGCTGTGCTTTTCCAGCAACACATTTTCAGCATTCATTTGTTCTAACATTCACACGGATAATGTATGACTTAATTCCCACTTTGGGTAAGCAGTAAGAGCTATCCACTTAATCCTGTCACCTTATCTTTTCCATATATTTATCCACTTTCATTCTTCAAACTATTATGAATTCTGCTTACACCTTTGTTTCTAGCAGGTCCAAACTGCTAGAAACAACATACAATTTTACATGCATTTTGTAGTCCCGGCACAATGAATTGTGCTGTGATAAAGGTCTAACTTTCCTTTCTTTCACATAGCTTACCAGAAATTACTCCCATTCTCATGGCTTGTCATTGGTTTATGTTAGAAGGATAGTTTGGACATGTTATGAATGCACCATCATTGGCTATCAGATCTTGGAATGGGACTTAGACTCAGACCTTTTGGGTCAGAGGCAAGGTGCTATCACTGCCTTTAACATTGTGTTACCTCCGTCAGCAAGATTTCAACACACACCTTATCAAATAACTTTTGTAAATCCAGATAGACAAGTTTTTCTGCATTTTCTTTATCAGTAGATCACATTACTTCCTCAAAAAAAGTCAGAAAACTTCCCTTTTACCTTAATGAATCACTGCTTCTTCTACTGTCCTATCAATTTTTGCCCCTCAATCAACATGACTAAAAAATATAATTTGTCATTATCACACCAATGTCTCTGGGAGCTTCACTGCACCACATTTTCTATATAATAAGGACAACACTGCCAGAAGCACTTCATTGACTGTACCCTAGAAAGACAGCACAGAAGACCACCTGCAAGCTCCCTATCAGGCTGCATACAATCCTGACTGGAACGATACTGCCAGTGGTTCTCTGTCACTGGGTCACTATCCTGGCACTGTGGGTGTCCTTGCAGCAATTCAAGAAGGCAGCTCAGCACCAGTTTCTGAAAGGCAAGTAGAGATGATCTAACCACATATCTTGCACACATAATGTGTTTAAACATTATAGCTAAGTTCGGTGCCCATAGGGAGTGCCTCAACCGGGACCTTGGGTTCATGTCACATTACAGGTAATCAACATTGCACTACACACATAGACACATAGATATTCCTACACACACACACACTCTCTCTCTCTCTCACATACACACAGACACAGGTACACACAGACACCCACACACACCCTTATAGACACACACACTCCCACCCCCTCACAGACTTAAGACACTCTGCACCCACTACACACACACACACACACACAACCCCCACCCCAGACAGACAAAGACACACACACACCTATTTTGTGGGGTGAATTTGTACTTGCAGAGTTACATTGCACTTTGCTCAAAAACTGCCTGCATTCATGTAAAACTCTGTTATCTCACTTTTTCGATTAGAATCAATCTAACCATCAGGTCATAGACAGAGAACACAGGGGGCTAACACCTTCAACATATTGTCTAGCTATCACCATTGTTAACAGCTAACCCGAGAATGCAACTTTTAAAAGGGTTTTGTGATTTACACATGAAAGTGAAACTATCACTGTATTCTAACAGATGAAAGGTTTAACAGACAATCAATTTTTCCATGTATAATTTCAGTTACATCACACTGTAAATTTTTGCGATAAATTCTGTCACGATCGAACCCTCCACTATCACCTGATGAAGGAACATCGCTCCGAAAGCTAGTGTGCTTCCAATTAAACCTGCTGGACTATAACCTGGTGTTGTGTGATTTTTAACCCCAGTCCAACACCGGCATCTCCAAATCGTGTTTTAACAGTAATATCATAAATTCCCGTCTCTTTACTACAATAAACGTACTCTATGAATATTCACACTCACCTCCTGAAAAGCTTATGCAAACTGTTACATAAAGTTTCACTCTTTAGTAGATGCAGGCGCATCCTGAACCACCTGACTCTCTGTATATCCCATAGACCGTATTCCAATGACGTCAGAGCGCAGACGTCTTGGCCGCCATTATCCCCGTCCCTGGCAGCAACTGCAGGATTATGAAAATGAGACTGACCGCATCTGGCAGTATTTTGTATTATCACTGTCTATATCAGCAATGAACTGTAGCATCCACCTTCTAGCTGCACCATCAGCCGTGTGACTGGGAGAACAACGCGGCGAATGGGCGGCTCATCCATTATCCTGCTGAAATTAACCTTGGTTCACCGGCGGGAAGAGTGCATCTGTTTATTGGATGAAACGCATTCTTAACTATCGCCTTGAATTTGTCACGCACGTTGATTCGCAAGTTTTAATTTGTTTTTAAAAGTGTGTTTTTAAATTTGACGTTCAGGACATATTTTGATACCTTTTTGGACTTTAACCAATGTCGCGAGATTGTCAATAAAGTTATTGTGAGAGTGACAAGATGGCGCTCTGCATGTTGTGAAGTTTTGGTGATTCAATGTGAGGAACCTGATAGCGTTTTTATTGTTGTTACAGCCTGTAGCAAAGAGACAGGATTAAATCTAAGGTCATCGTGACTTGTCTTCACTACAATAACTCGAACAGGTAATTCCAGTTTAACTTTCCACACATGCTGCCTGTGAATGTTTCCATTTTTTTTAATTGAACATTTGGCAGGACACTTAGCTTTGTCAAATTGCCAGCTTTCCCTTTGGTCGTTCTGTTGCAAGGAGCATCAGGATTAACCGGCAATTTAAATCGTTTCTTTATGCGGTTTCTTCTTTAGTTTCGGCATCCTTCCTCTCCTCTCCTCACCGTCCCGCTCAAATCCCCCACCGCCAAAAAAGGCCTGAGGCTGATACGGTAGATAACAAGAACAAGTCGAATAGTCAAAGCAGGCAAGAGCTTGGTAGATAAATTAAACTATTAATTTAAGATTGATAAATTAAACTATTTATTTCAAAGCAAGCGGTCTGAGAGGTAAGGCAGATGAATTTAGGGCATGATTGGGAACATAGCAGTGTGCCACAAGGATTTGTGCTGGGTCCACTGACCATTTATATAGGTGGTTTTGACTTGAATATATGCATTTTGTTAATAAGTTTGCAAATTACACCAAAATAGGTGGTGTAGTGGACAGTGAAGAACGGTATCTCAGAGTTACAACTGGAGATCAGTTGGGCCAATAGGCTGAAGAGTGGCAGATGGAATTTAATTTAGATAAATGTGAAGTGTTATGTTCTAGAAAGGCAAGTCAGGGCAGGAAGTATATAGTTAATTGTAGGGCCGGGGGAATGCTGCTGAACCATGGGACCTAGGGGTGCAGGTGCATAGGTCACCCCTCAGCCTCTGACACTCCTGAAGAAGGGCTCATGCCCGAAATGTCGATTTTCCTGCTCCTTGGATGCTGTCTGACCTGCTGTGCTTTTCCAGCAACACATTTTCAGCTCTGATCTCCAGCATCTGCAGTCCTCACTTTCTCTGTGCAGATGCATAGTTCCTGGAAAGTAGACTCAGAGGAAGACAGGAATGAAGAAGGTATTTTGCATGCTTGCCTTCATTTTTCAGAGCATTGAGTATAGGAGTTGTGGCTGTACAGAATGTTGGTGAGGCCACTTTTAGAATACAGCATACAATTCTGGTTGCCCAGTTATAGGGAGGATGTTGTTAAAGTTGAGAAGGTGTAGAAAAGATTTACAAAGATATTGTCAGGACTGGACGCTCAGAGCTATAGGAAGAGACTGAATAGGCTGGGACCTTTTCTCCCTGGAGTGTCGGAGGCTGAGTGGTGACCTTACAGAGATTGATAAAAACATCATCATGGATAGGGGGAATAGTCTTTATTTAAAGGTAGTCATTCTCACCTCACCTCACCTCTGCAACTTTATTCTCTTTTCATATCTGGACCAATGTTGTATTAAGATTAGGAGCTGAGTGTCCTGTTGGACACTGAGCTTGGCATCAGTAAGTAGGTACCTGCTTTTGTCAATGCTGCTTGATGGCTCCAAAAAACCCAAAGAACTTCAGATGCTGGAAATCAGAAACAACAACAAAAGTTGCTGGGCAAACTCAGCATCTGTGGAGAGAAAGTTCTTCAGAAGTAGTTTTGCTTTCTCTGTTTGGTTTACCAACTTGCTGAGTTATCCTAGCAATTTCTCTTTTTTATTTCTACTGGATGGCTCTATAAATAATTCCTTCAATTACTTTGCCTTCCATTACTTTGCAAATGACCGAGAATAGACTGGAGTAGCATTTGGCTGGTTGGATTTGACCTGCATTTTTGATAGGAGTTAACCAATTTTTCCACATTTACAGATGCCAATGTTGTATCTGTACTGGAACAGCTTGGCTAGAGTTACTGCACACAACTTCTGTATTACTGCTGGAATATTGTGAGGGCCCATAGCCTTTGCACTAACCGTTTCTTGATGCCACGTGGAGTGAATTGAATTGGTTAAAAACTGATGTGTGACGCTAAGGATTTCAGGAGAAGGCCAAGCTGGAACATCTATTTGTGGCTGAAGATGTATACAAATAGCGAGTTTTGAGAAGATTTATAGCTCAGGTTGAGGTTCTGGATGTAGGTTTGCTCACTGAGCTGAAAGGTTCATTTTCAGACGTTTCGTCACCATACGAGGTAACATCTTCAATGAGCCTCTGGACGAAGCATTGCTGATGATTCCTGCTTTCTACTTACATGTTTGGGTTTCTTTGGGTTGGTGATGCCATTTCCTGTTCTTTTTCTCAGAGAGTGGTAGATGGGCTCTAACTTGATGTGTTTGTTGATAGAGTTCCGGTTGGAATGCTATGCTTCTAGGAATTCTCGTTCATGTCTGTTTGGCTTGTCCTAGGATGGGTGTGTTATCCCCGTCGAAGTGGTGTCCTTCTTCATCTGTATGTAAGGATATTAGTGAGAGAGGGTCATGTCATTTTGTGGTTAGTTGATGTTCATGTATCCTGGTGGCTAGTTTCCTGCTGTTTGTCCACTATAGTGTTTTTTACAGTCCTTGCATGGTATTTTGTAAATGACATTAGTTTTGCTTGTTGTCTGTACAGGGTCTTCCAAGTTCATTAGTTGCTGTTTTAGTGTGTTGATGGGTTTGTGGGCTGCCAAGGGATCTGAATAATCTGGCAGTCATTTCAGAGATGTCTTTGATGTAGGGGAGAGTGGCTAGGGTTTCTGGATGTGTTTTGTCCAAACAAGCAGACAGAACACGTCCTGAAACCCTAGTCACTCTCCCCTATATCAAAGACATCTCTGAAATGACTGCCAGACTATTCAGATCTCTTGGCATCATGGTAGTCCACAAATCCACCAACACACTGAAACAGCAGCTAGTGAACTTGAAAGATCCGATACAGACAACAAGCAAAACTAATGTTCATTTACAAAATACCTTGTAAGAACACTAACAAACACTATAGTGGACAAACAAGCCACCGGGTTACATGATGTGTAACACTATAGTGGACAAACTAGCCACAAAACGACATGACCCCCTCTCACTAATATCCTTACATACAAAGGAAGGACACCACTTCGACTGGGACAACACATCCATCCTAGGACAAGCCAAACAGCAATACGCACGAGAATGTCTAGAAGCGTGGCATTCCAACCAGAACTCAATCAACAAGTACATTGACTTGGACCCAATTTACCACCCCCCTGAGAAAAAGAACAGGAAATTGACATCACCAACCCAAAGAAACCCAAATATATAAGTAGAAAGCAGAAATCATCAGCAATGCTTCATCCAGAGACTCACTGAAGATGTTACCTAGTGTGGTGATGAAATGTTTGAAAATGAACCTTCAAGCTCATTGAGCAAACCTACATTCAGATGCATGCAAAAGTTTCAGTCTTATATTTTGCATTGAGATACTGGACCCTCCCACTCCCCAATCATTGGGGATTGGATATTTGCAGAGTCTTCCCCCAGTGAGTTATTTAAGTATACACTACCATTCATGACTGGATGAGGCAGGAATGCAGAGTTTAAATTGAATTTGTAGGTTGTGGGATCACTGTCTACTACGTGTTACTTCTCTGTTTTGCATGTAAGAAGTCCTGTGTTGTACCTTCACTGGTTTGACGTGTCATCTATAGGTACGCCTGGTGCTTCTCCAGGCATGCCTTCCTGCACTACTTGGTTGACCAATGGTTGATCTTCTGGTTTGTTGGTAATGCTAGAGTCAGTCATATGCTGTATTATGAGGTTACAAATTGTGGGCAAATACAAAGTCAGCAATGATATTCAACGTGACTACAACAAAGTAAACTGTTCCTGCTTATTCCGCTGGACCTGTCTGAGCCTTTGGCACAGTTGACCACATCACCCAGCTTCAGTGCCTTTTCACTGTCATCCAGCTGAATGGGCTGGATTCTTGATTCTTTTATTATCTATCTAACCATAGTTAAACTCATGGCTTCTCGTCTCATTCCCATATCATCTTCTTTTGTATCCCCTAACAACCTGTCTGCTTTTACGTGAAGTTTTGGGAAAGCACAGTAAATTTTCACAAGTATATTGATAACACCCAACTCTACCTCTCTGCCATCTCTCTCAATTCTTCCATTGTTGCTAAATTGTCATAGAACATAGAACTGTACAGCACAGAAAAGGAACATTTGGCCCACGATCTTGTGTTGAATATGATGTCAAACTAAACTGATCCCTTTGCCTATCCTTGGTCCATATCCTTTCATTCCTTGCAAATTCATATGCTTATCTAAATATCCCTTAAACATCCCGATCATATCTACTGCTACTATCGCTCCACTAGCATGTTCCAGACTCCTCCCACTTTGTGTTGCAAAAAAAAAACCTGCCCCTCAAATCTCCTTTTGAACTTTCACCCTTCCACCTTAAATGCATGCCACCTGGGATCATACATTTCAACTCGGGGGAAAAAGATTCTGACCCTATCTATGCATTTCATAATTTTGTAGACGTCTAACAAGTCTTCCCTCAGTCTCTGCCGCTTCAGAGAAACTGTACTAAATGAGGAGAAATTTTGCCTAGTAAATATTGGGAAGAAAGAAGCCATTTACTTTGGTCCTAGCTGCAAATGTGGAATCCCAGATACTGACTCCATTTATGCCCTTGGCAACTATCTGAGATTAGAGTGCTGTGTTTCGGCCTTTGGTATCATGTTTGACCCCAAGATGAGTTTCCAAACACATACCTGTGCTGTCACTAAAAACCACTTTAATTCTCTCCCATAATATCATTCAATTTTGCCATGGCCTTAGTTCACCCGCTGTTGAATACCTTATTTATGTTTTTATTATCTTCAGATGTGACCAATCTGCTGACTGGTCTCAAATTCTGCATGCTGTAAATTTAAGGTCACTTAAACAATCTTGCCTATGTCTCTGTCCTGACCAGCATCTAGTCCCAATCCCTATCAAGCTTACTGGTGCCAACCCACACTGTCTCTCGGTCAAAGTTTTGATTTGAAAATTTTCAACTGATCCATCATCTCATTCTTCCCCATCTCTGAACTCTCCTTCAACTTTACAACCCTTTGAGGTACAGGTGCACCTCTAATTTTGGCTTTTTGAGTCCCTTCAATTTTAACTGCTGCATGATTGGAGGCCACATTTTTCAGTTGCTTGGACTCTCAAAGCTAGAATTCTCTTCCTACACACCTTTGCTTGTCTACTTATTTCTTCCCTCCTCTTAAGATGCTTCTTAAAGCTTATCTTTTTGACTGAACTTTTGGTTATCTGACCGAGTGTCTATCCCTATGTTGCCCAATGCGACAATTTGTTCAGTAATGTTACTGTGAAACTGCATTAAAGGTAGTACATACATGTAAGTTGTTGTTCATACACTGGCGCTAACATACATCCTCTGCAGAGGGCACTGTTTGACTGAAAGTCAAAGTGTAACATCAGTATGAGACTGATTTGTCTTACTAATTTGGAGTATTCCCTTGGCAGACCTTCTGTACCACGCTTCCAGCAGTGTATTAGCAGGAACAGCATAACAGATGCTAAATTAAAGATTGACATCACTTGAAATAGATATATTGGATTTAAATCACTTTCAAACTGTGTGCCATTGCAAAACAGATCAGTACTAATTAACAGATTGACCGCCTAACCAGTGGACTTCTCTGCAGCTTTTATTTGTCTGCATGTTTACCTATTTTTATTGTCTCTCGTCTCTCTTCCCGTTCTACCCCCCCCACTCCAACTCTCGTCCCACACCCCACCATCTCCACTTCTGAAACCAGAGAGTCTGCTATGAACTATTTGAGCATTTGACTAACCACATTCACACCTTCTTCTTTATGATCATGTTTCTGTGAATAGTCATTTAGAGAACACCGAATGGAGAATTCAGCGCAAAGGTGTACAGGAAAGCCACACACACAGACCAAGTCCTGAACTATGAAAGCAACCACCCCAACACACACAAAAGAAGTTGCATCAAGACACTGTTCAAAAGGGCCACAACACACTGCAGTACACCAGAACTGCAAAGAGAAGAAGAAGAAGAACACCTCTACAATGTATTCGCCAAAAACGGATACACCCACAATTTCATCAACAGATGCCTTAGGGAAAGACAACGGAATGAGGACATGCCACAACCCAAAGGACTAGCCACTTTACCATACATCAAGAACATTTCTGAACTGACAGCCAGAGCTGAAAATGTGTTGCTGGTTAAAGCACAGCAGGTCAGACAGCATCCAAGGAACAGGAAATTCGACGATTCAGGCCAGAGCCCTTCATCAGGAATGAGCTGACAGCCAAACTACTATGACCACTAGGACTCAGAACAGACAACAAACCAATAGCCACTCTCGGACAACATCTCACCAGGACAAAGGACCCGATACCCAGCATGAGCAAAACCAACGTAGTGTACAAAATCCCATGCAAGGACTGCACAAAACACTACATAGGACAAACAGGAAGACAGCTAACGATCCGCATCCGTGAACACCAACTAGCCACGAAACGACACAACCAGCTATCCTTAGTAGCCACACACGCAGATGACAAGCAACATGAGTTCGACTGGGACAACAGTACTATTATAGGACAAGCCAAACAGAGAACAGCCAGGGAATTCCTAGAGGCATGGCATTCATCCACTGATTCAATCAACAAGCACATCGACCTGGACCCAATATACCGGCCATTGCAGCGGACAGTTGGAACTGACAACTGGAAGCGGCAGATTCGAACCACTATAAATGCCGGAGGAAAGATCACAGAAGCGCTTCGCAGGAGGCTCCCAAGCACTGAGGATGTCACCTAGACAGGGGACAAAACGTCTGCAACACAAATTCCCAGCTCGGTGAACAGAACCACAACAATGAACACCCGAGCTACAAATCTTTGCACAAACTTTGAATTTAGTAGTAAAGAACTTGAGTAGTGCTTATAAAGGAAAACATTTTGTCAACACTGAAATCCATATACCACTTTGCTAATTTGTGTGATAGCCAGCACACCTCTTGGCTTGATGGTAGTATACTATTAGTGGTGAGCACCACTTGTGTTACTATTGGGTAGTAGTAGTGAGAAACTGCAAGTTTCACCTGTTGCTGAACTTACGGTATACCTTGCCCTTCCAGAGTGACCTGAGGTACACTGGGCTCATTTTCAGGACCAACAGTGCCCAGGTTAGGACTGTCCATGAATTTGAGTAATATACAGTGAGAAATTGTCTGATCAGAATAACAATTATCTGGTAAGATGGCATCAAAACCATCTTATTTCAGCATCAGTAAACAAATGGCTCACATCTTGTTTGAGGCTTCTTGGAAGGGCAATCTTTTAGCACGTGAAACAATAGGAATCTCAGTGTGCACATTAATCAGTGACAGGACGCCTGTGGTAGAGAATCTCTGACCGACTTCTCAACTTTACATAGAGGAAAAGGAACTCCTTTGATTGTTCCATTCTGGATTTTGATTTCTTTTCCAGATAGTTTTTCTCTGCAGTCAAAACTCACTTTAAACTGAAGAAAACCAGTTAGCTGTTCCTTGAGCAGTTGTTGTCAGCTGTGACTTTCAGTTGTTAAATCAGAAACCTTTGACCACTGAACCAGCTACCATGTGACACTTGCAAACCAGTGGAAGCATTTGGAAAAAGGACACCAGAAAGAACCTGTTGGATCAGCTAGAACTAACTCAACAGAATTTGTGGACACAGACAACTGAACTGTTGATTTTCCGTAGTGTTATGTGCTCATAGTTCATATAGGTTGGGTTAATGTTAGTTGCCTTTTCTCTTAAGTAGGCTTCATCCTGTGCTCAAATTGTTGGATGCAGCTGTATGTTCAAATCAACAATCATATCAGTGCTTTACTCGAAGCCTTTGGAAAAAGGAAGCCAAAAAGAATCTGTTGGATCAGCTAGAATTAACTCAATAGAATTTGTGGACATAGACAACTGAACTATGGATTTTCCATCCGAGTTTAGAGTTTTAATTAATAGTGCTATGTGCTGTTAGTTCACAGAGTTGATGGTAGTTGGCTTTTCCCCAGGGTGGGGGATTTCAAGATAAGAGGGCATGCTTGTAAGGTGAAAGGAGCGAGATTCAAGAAGGCAAATATTTTACACACAAGATGGTTCACCTGTGGAATGAACTTCCTGTGGAAGTGGTGGATGAGGCTACAATTACAACGTTTAAAAGACATATGGATGGTTACATGAACAGGAAAGGTTTGGAGGGATATGGGCCAGGAGCAGGCAGGTGGTACTACTCTAGTTTGCAATTATGTTCAGCATGGACTTGCTAGACTCAAGGGTCTGTTTCCATGCTGTATGACTCAATAATTGTTTACCTGTGGCTGGAGTCTAATTACTTGTAATAAATATTGATTCTTGTTAAGTACAGAAACCTGTTCTGTGCTTTCTGTTGATGTAAGTTAAAAATCAGGTAAATTGCAGAATATTGTGTACTTATTTAAAAAAAAATTATTTGAATTTGGGAATAATGGGACTTGATTTACAGTGTGCTGCGCTAGTGAGGCGTGATGGTGTTAAAAATGAACTCGACTGCTCAAGTAGCTGAGTTCTTAAGATCAAGAACTAGTACAACATGAGCTGGCTATATCAGAGTCTACTTGCTAAGCAATCAGTGTTCTCTCATGCAGTATAAATGTTGGTTTTCCCTAAAATTTGATCCTTGCAAAATGACCTGATTAGTGCAAGATAAAATGTTTCTGTGACTGTGATAAAGGTAAATTTTCCCTCATCATCCGTCTCCACTGTATTCAGCTTTGACACAGTTGACTGTACCACGTTCCTCCAATGCTTCTCCTCCACCATCAAGCTGGTTGTGCTGACTTGGTCCTACCCTCATCTATCAAATTATAACCAGAGAATTACCTGTGATGGTTTCTCTTCCAGCTTCTCTACCGTAACTTTAAGTGTGTTCCAAAGATCTTGACCGCAAAGATCTTTGTTTCTTAACCATATGCTATTCCTTTGCATCATCATAAACTATCAAATTCAACATGAAAGCTGATGATACTGTCACCAATATCTCAACCTCTTCCCTCATGGAGTGTTTCTTGTCCAACATGGATGAGTAGAAATTTTCCAAGACTGAATATTTTACTCATGTTGACAAATGATTTTTCTCTTTTGGTTCCCACAACATTCTCCATTCCCTAGCTCCTGTCTCCATCCATTCTCAGGAACTGTCTGAGACTGGAACCAGACTGTTTGTGACCTTGGAGTTATGTTTGTTTCAAGATGAGTTTCTAATTATGTATTCAAGTTATCACTAAGTTTAGAGTAAAAAGTGAGGTCTGCAGATGCTGGAGATCAGAGCTGAAAAGGGCTCTGATGAAGGGCTCTGGCCCGAAACGTCGAATTTCCTGTTCCTTGGATGCTGCCTGACCTGTTGTGCTTTAACCAGCAACACACATTTTCAGCGTTTATCACTAAGTTTGCCTATTTCCACCTCCAGAACATCAGCTGCTTTTTATCAACTGCTGCTGAGATTCTCATCCAAGCCTTTGTTCACTTCTCGGCTTGAATATTCCCACAAGCTCTTTACCTCCCATGTTCTATATTCCACAAATGTAGGATCATCCAAAACTATGCTGCCTATGTTTAACCTTCAAAATGTCCCGTTCACCAATCGGCCCTATGTTCATTAATAATGGCTCATGTGTAAACAGTGCCTCAATTTTAAGCTTTTCCTCTTTTGCTTTCAAAGCCCAGTAATATTTTTGTACTTTTTGTACCTCTGTAATCTCATCCAGCTGCATAACGCATCAAAATCTCTTCACACTTCCAACTCTGCTTTTGTGCATTCTCAGTTTTAATTGTTCCAATGGTGACCATAGTTTCAGTTGCTTAGGCCCTAAACTCTGGGATTCACTGACAGGCCTCACTGCCTCTTTACCTTTCTCTCTGCACCTTTGTAGGAAGCCACCTTGTAGGTAATCCGATTTAATATCTCCTTCTCTGCAGTGTTCTAAATGTTTCATAATGCTCCTGTGAAATGCCTTGGAATACTTTATTATGCTAAAAGTCCAAATAAGTTCATATTTGTGGTTGCAGAATGGAATTGATACTTTTTTAAAATTTGAGTTTCATTACAATTTGATTCCATCCTTTCCTCACTTCATAATGTCCAAGTATTCCCACCCTGCTGGGTGAATGCAGAGTTGCAGATTGTGGGGATCTGACCAGATCCTTACATTAAAGGCACTTCTTGGTTGACCCTTCATTGTGCATGTCCAACGGAAATGAACTGCCACTTTTAAACAGCCAGTATCAGTTTTCCTTTTTAGTTCTCTTTACAGGAATATGATAGATTATGTCTGTTCCCAGTGGCATCCTGGCTGTTTCCCAGCTGTAGGATGTGTTGCTGCTTCACACGTGTCTTTAAGATGACTAAAGCAGGAAAGGGCTTGGCTGTCATTTTGGCTAGTGTACTGCTCCATCCCATGTTCATCACAAAGGATCGCTTATTAAGGATATAGATAAGAAATACTAAAGAGACAGCTTTGGCATGAATACACTTGATTCTGTATTTTATACACTAAACATTCTGGGAGTGCCTTTTGTCAGCAATTAGTCTAACAATGTGTACTGAACAAGATAATATGACATGGCTTGGCGCCAATTAAACTAACAATATATATGTTACTATTTCATTGGACTTACCTTTCAATACAGTTAATTCATACAATGAAAGTTATCAGATGTTTTAAGTAATTTATAGGGGAGTGTGGCAAGCTATTGAATGCACTTTTCTGGGTTTAGGTTATATTTTATATTGATGACCTGTGGATTACATGCCTATTTCACTGTTTTGTAGTTCCTATTCTCAACCCTATCACAGCGCCTTTTCTCCTCCTCTGCTGTTTGCATTTGATCATCCTCGCAAGTACATTTTCACTGGTGTCATTTGCTACAGTTTTGTTAACTCCAGTAAAGAACATCTTTAAAATTTCATTGCAGCTGGTTCATCTCAAGCCATTACATTTTACCAAGAAATTGGGTGATGACAACTTGTTGTCTGGCCTGTCTTCTTGAACCAAATGAACAAGGAAATCTATAACAACAGTTTTGAAATGTCAGTCTATCTGAAACTCCAGTCAGGCCTAGATCTGAGTACAAGTCTGCAATAGCGGTGGTGGGTGTCCGACGTGTTGGCTCTGTGGCTGGTTTGCAATGCAGAGTGATGTCAACAGTGTGGTTTCAATTCTCATACTGGCTGAGATTGCCATTAAGGACTCTCCTTCTCATCCTCTCCTGTCACCTGAACCATGGTAACCCTCAGTTTAAACCACCACCAGTCATTTCTCCCCAGTGAGAGAGAACATTCCTATGTTTCGGTAAGACTTTGGTAGCTTTACCTTTATTGTATTCTAATTCACTGCTGCAAATTCTAGTGAGTTCTGGTTAAATATTTTTTGTGGTTTTCTCATGTGTTTTCTAGAGGAAATATTCACAATGGATACCCAGTGTTTCCAGAGCTATGATCTCTCTCTCTCTCTCTCTCTCTCTCTCTCTCTCTCTCTCTCTCTCTCTCTCTCTCTCCTTTATTATATGAATGTTGGGCTTTGCCTCAGCTCAGCTGGTCTGAATGCTATTGCAGAATTTATCAAAGATTAAGAACAGAACATGCCAGGGAGCAGTCAGGTGACCAGGCAGCATCAGTGAAGAGAAAAAGAATAAATGTTTATTTGAGAAATGAATTTCTCTGATATTGGCTCATACCCCACATTCTGTTCCTTGTGATGTTTGCAAAATACTAAACGTGATATTTTGAATTTTAATTTTTATGTCCTATCTTAATTTTGAAATCTTTCATACAAATTGGATTGTGTATCAATGCCAGCATGTTTTTATGTGGCTTTCTTCAAAAGAAAAACATTTTGGAATATCTGTAATTGGTTCTGAAGGACACAGTTTTTGTGGAATTGTCTGAGATTGACCTGGCCTTAATTTTGGAAGCTTCCTTTTCGACAATCCCTTGTGATGGGAATTCAGTGCTAACATATTTAACCTTGAGTATGTTTGGAAATCTGAAAACCAGACTGCTGTGATTAAAAACTTCTGTATAGTATATTAAATATCAACTGAAATGATATTCCAATGAATCTCTAAACTTCAGCCACTGCTTTAGACTATATACCATTGCAGGAGTACTGTAGGTCTGCGTGAGATCAGAGTGATCAATATCAGATGCTGTCTGCCTGGTTTGTTCACTCAGGCAGTACAACCCAAAGCAGAGCTATGTTTTACTAATTATTCAAACTCTCAGAAGATTCATCCACGCTTTGTTTAGTAAGCTCAGGGAATAGTCTTGGTTATACCCTTTATCATTGCATCACTGTACAATGTTAACCCATGGCCATCCACAGCCTTTCCCCAACCCACCCTCTCGGGTAGATATACAAGATCCCAGGGTACAATCTTCAAAGAAGAAAACAGGAGTGTTTTCTTGTTATCCTGTCGAGTATTTATACCTTGTCCAGTAACACAAATATTGGTTATCTGGTCATTTGAGGAAACAGGTGAGGAAATGAAACACAGGTTGGGGAATGCCTTGCAGGACAGTGAGCAGGCATAACCCTGAGCTTCTGGTTTCTTGGTATTTTAAAGTACCATCTTGCTGGCATGCTTACATTCCTGTTCTTACAAAGCAGTTTTAATAGGATTTTGTGATTGGGTAAGAACATACTGTGGAAAGGTGTGAAATTATCCACTTTGATAGGAAGAACAGACAGACAGAGTATTTCTTAAGTGGTAAGAGGTTGGAAAGTGTAAATAACATGAAGGTGCATCAGGCAATTAGTGGTATGTTGGACTATATCAAAAAAGAATTTGATTACATGAGTAGCAAAGTCATGTTTCAACTGTATATAACCTTGGTTAGATTGCATCTGGTGTATTATGTGTAGTTTTTGTCCTATTTGCTTGGGAAAGATGTTATTACCATAGAAGGAGTGTGTTTGATTTTACAGGTTCGTGATCATGGTTCCTAATATAGGCAGTTGACAATTTATAAGTCATTTTCTGATAGTTTATTGAGTTGCTAAGAAGCATTAAATAAGGAAGGTAAACAACTGTGAAAATGGGGGATGCTTCACTGATACCAGAGGGTAAACAGGCTGTCCGTGCTGAATGTATCAGTCTTGTAAAAGTGGTGAGGCTCTATGGCTGACACGTTAGTCTTCCTCCTCCTCCTGGTCCATCATCCATTCGTCTGGTGAGGGCTTCTTTGTGAAGACTGTTCACTGGTGATTTCCGAAAGAGAACTGCTGCTTACCATGTTTGCTTGATGAGAACTTTCCAAGAACAACGTCCCTCTGCCCTGAGTACTTATTTCTACAAGCAAATTGTTGCCTCTGTGTCAATCAATTGTCTGAGCCCTTTTGGACAATGGCCATGGGTCAGCCACACGTGACTTCGGATGATCATCCCATTACCTGCCTTCAGCTGGTTTGTTTATCATTCTTATACAACGTTTTCTTTGTTTTTGAAAGAAAACACTGATAATAGGGTGTAATTGGCACCAGATGAATTAGTAATGCTAATGCTGGCATTGTGATCTCTGTTTTCTGTAATGTTATAAAATGAAAGATGGGTAAATGTACCTTGATCAAGGTTGACCAGTTTGCAGAAACTATTTTTAGCTCAACATAGTGTTACATGGTGAGATAGACAAAGGGGACAAGAGTCAGGCAAAGGTACAATGCAACTTTGTTGAGTTCTCCAACTTAATCAAGGGAAAACAATTTATTTATCAGGCACTACGACTGTACTTTAATTAAACTCTCAAAATGTTCATAAGGCTCATTAGTTAACTGTCTTAAATCTCTAAACAATCTTAAATCTACACCAGCTACCTATTTCTGACGTGTTTCCGAGGATTTGCTTCACTCTATCTACAGGTTCCTACTCCTGTGTTTGAACTATTTGTCTGAAAAGACTGGTATCAGCTGTTCATTTAAGGCTGGGATAAACTGTTTCTTGGTCTTTGAGGGTTAGCTAATATTTCAGGATCTACAGTCGTCAATTTGGGCTTCCCCTCTTATCCTGGGTTGTCCTGATTCTTTGGGTCATCTCACCAAGATGATTTCTCCAGGTCTGGTCAGTCTGTTCACCACGAGGTACAAGGAGCTAGACATGCTGTGCAGCTTGTTGCCAGGCGAGGGTGCTCTCTGGAAATACTGTTGAAGAAGGTGCAAGAACAGAGAGGTGGAGCACCAGGTTGCTCCTTTTATCCCCCATCTTTGTGCAATTCTTGAAGATTCTGTGGCCTGTGTCCAATACTAGCATCGGATGGGAACAGGAAAATCCAATCAGGTGACTGTTTTCCATATTTGGAGGTCACAGAATGTGGTTTTGTATCTTCAATTATCCAGTGCTGTCCTTGTTGTGCTATGCCTCTGGCTTACTACTGAGCTGGGTTCCACAAAGTCTAACAAAGCAGGTTCACTGGAGGTGTATACAATGGTTAGTTCTGACAAAATATGGTCATTACTACCCTGCCAGGTAGTTCCAAGCTGGAACTGCAAGTTGATTGTCCAAGGAGAAAGTGAGGTCTGCAGATGCTGGAGATCAGAGCTGAAAATGTGTTGCTGGAAAAGCGCAGCAGGTCAGGCAGCATCCAAGGAACAGGAGATTCGGCGTTTCGGGCATAAGCCCTTCTTCAGGATTGTCCAAGGCCTGGCTGTATGAATATTATCTGTTCCGACTCTGCAGTCTGGCTAGATTTAAACTTGATTTCTGCATTGTGAGTTTTTATCCAAAAATATTTCTGTAACAATCCCTGAGGTCATGGGTTATCTGACCATGGTAATTATTTCTTTTGCTTTAATATGCTGGAATTTTGGAATGTTAGGTATTGCTGTAATAACTGTTAAATTAACTCTCATGCTGCATAAATGTAAACAAAGATTCAACAAACCTTTTTCATGGGATAGTGGGAGAGTTGCGTGAAGCGATTCAGCAAACTATACCTGTGTTCTCTAGAATTACAAAAAATGAGAGATATCCATTGAAGCCAATAGATTACTTAAAGGAATAGACAAATTAGATGTGGGTAGGATGTTTCCCCTGGTTGAGGAGTCTACAACCAGTGCATCATAACTCAGGAAATGTACATTGGTCCTGGAGTGGGTGCAATGCAGATTCACTAGAATCATAAGTAGTGTTAAAGGGTCAGTAGCATAGAGTAGGCTTATATTTCTTTGAGTATATAAGATCTAGGAATGATTGAATTGAGGTATTGAAGATGTGTTTTAATTTTAACAGCATATGGGATGTAGGCATCACTGGCTGGGTCAGAAATATTGCATGATCTTAATTGGCCTTGAGCTGAGTGAGTTGTTCAGCCATTTCATGGGGGCACTTAAGAGTCAACCATATTGTCATAGAGTCATAGAGATATACAGCATGGAAACAGACCCTTCGGTCCAACCTGTCCATACCGACCAGATATTCCAACTCAATCTAGTCCCACCTGCCAGCACCTGGCCCATATCCCTCCAAACCCTTCCTATTCCTATACCCATTCAAATGCCTCTTAAATGTTGCAATTGTACCAGCCTCCACCACTTCCTCTGGCAGCTCATTCCATAAATGTAACGCCCTTTGCATGAAAAAGTTGCCCAGAACTCTGTGGGAAGGTAGAGAAGTGATTGCTGGGCCTCTTGCTGAGATATTTGTATTATTGATAGTCACAGGTGAGGTGCCGGAATACTGGAGATTGGCAAACGTGGTGCCACTGTTTAAGAAGGGCGGTAAAGACAAGCCAGGGAACTATAGACCAGTGAGCCTGACCTCAGTGGTGGGCAAGTTGTTGGAGGGAATCCTGAGGGACAGGATGTACATATATTTGGAAAGGCAAGGACTGATTCGGGATAGTCAACATGGCTTTGTGGATGGGAAATCATGTCTCACAAATTTGATTGAGTTTTTTGAAGAAGTAACGAAGAAGATTGATGAGGGCAGAGCAGTAGATGCGATCTATATGAACTTCAGTAAGGCGTTCGACATGGTTCTGAGCTGAAAATGTGTTGCTGGAAAAGCGCAGCAGGTCAGGCACCATCCAAGGAGCAGGAGAAGGTAGAAGACAGAGGGTGGTGGTGGAGGGTTGTTTTTCAGACTGGAGGCCTGTGACCAGTGGAGTGCCACAAGGATCGGTGCTGGGTCCTCTACTTTTTTGTCATTTACATAAATGATTTCGATGCGAGCATAAGAGGTACAGTTAGTAAGTTTACAGATGACACCAAAATTGGAGGTGTAGTGGACAGTGAAGAGGTTTACCTTCGATTGCAACAGGATCTTGACCAGATGGGCCAATGGACTGAGAAGTGGCAGATGGAGTTTAATTCAGATAAATGCGAGATGCTGCATTTTGGGAAAGCAAATCTTAGCAGGACTTATACACTTAATGGTGTTGCTGAACAAAGAGACCTTGGAGTGCAGGTTCATAGTTCCTTGAAAGTGGAGTCGCAGGTAGATAGGATAGTGAAGGCAGCGTTTGGTATGCGTTCCTTTATTGGTCAGAATATTGAGTACAGGAGTTGGGAGGTCATGTTGCGGCTGTACAGGACATTGGTTAGGCCACTGTTGGAATATTGCGTGCAATTCTGGACTCCTTCGTATCGGAAAGATGTTGTAAAATTTGAAAGGGTTCAGAAAAGATTTACAAGGATGTTGCCAGGGTTGGAGGATCTGAGCTACAGGGAGAGGCTGAACAGGCTGGGTCTGTTTTTCTTGGAGTGTTGGAGGCTGAGGGGTGACCTTATAGAGGTTTACAAAATTATGAAGGGCATGGGTAGGATAAATAGACAAAGTCTTTTCCCTGGGGTCGGGGAGTCTAGAACTAGAGGGCATAGGTTTAGGGTGAGAGGGGAAAGATATAAACGTTGCTGTTAATCCAGAGTCCTATGTAGGAGAGAACAGGTAAGGACAGGAGATTTGCTTCTCTTAACAACCAATCTGGTTCACTGTTGTCCTCATGATAATTGGTAATGGTTTCATGGTTAACATTAGTCCAGCTTTTAATTCCACATTTTTAAATTAAGTTCACATTTCACCCTCTGCCATAGTGGGTTTTGAATCTACATGTTAGCTTGGTTCTGGATTACAGGTCAAGTGACTGAGTTTAAATTAGTTAGTAGAATAGAAGGGGATAAGCTATTTGGTGAGCAAATCAGAACAAAGGCAACATGGTGACTCAGTGCAAGCTGGTATGGTGACTCAGTAGTTAGCACTGCTGCCTCACAGCACCAGGGACCCTGGTTCAATTCTAGCCTTCGGCGACAATCTGTGTGGATTTTGCACTTTCTCCCCGTGTCTGCATGGGTTTCCTCAGGGTACTCTGGTTTCCTCCCACAGTCCAAAGATATGTGGGTTAGATGGATTGGCCAGGTTAAATTGCCCTTAGTGTCCACGAATGTGTAGGTTAGATGGGTTGGCTATGTTGGATGCACTGATAGGGGTGTAGGTCTGGTTGGGATGCTCTTTGGAGGGTCATTGTGGATTCAATGGATGAAATGTCTTGCTTCCACACTGTAGGGATTCTATGATTCTACAATAATTTATATTGGAGCAGTTTAGCCATTTAGGGATGTTGTCAAAAATCACTTCACAGCAGATAGTGGAAGTTGGAACTTTGTCCTGTGAAAGCTTGCTGAGGAAGGGATCAACTGAAAATGTTGAAGTTGAGATTAATAAATTTTTGAGGGGATTTAGTAAATGGAGGTTAAAATACAGATCAACCGTAACCTAATTAAATAACAGAACAAACACTGATTTATTTCATTTGTTCATTCTTTCTTTCCCCGCATGAGGAAACATCCACTCTGTATGTAGTTTGTCAATCCCTTTTGGCATTTTATATGTCTCAATTAGATGTCCCCTCGTTCTTCTAAAATCGTAAGTTTTCTTTTAGTCATTCATGGGATGAGAGTGTCACTGGCTAGACCACCATTTATTGCCCAGAGGGCAGTTAAGAGTCAACCACATTGCTGTGGGTCTTGAGTCACATGTAGGCCAGACCAAGTAAGGATAGTAAGTTCCTTCCCTAATGGACATTAGTGAACCGGATGGGTTTCTCCTAACAATCTATAATGGGTTAGTGGGTCATCATTAGATACATAATTCCAGGTTTTTTATTGCATTCAATTTCTACTGTCTGCCATGGCAGAATTAGAACCCAAGTTACCAAAACATTTCCTGGGTCGATGAATTAACAGTCCAGCAATAATACCACTAAGCCATCGCCTACCCTTGAGTTGCTCCATCTCTATCCATGAGACCAGCCTCTCATCTCGGTAATCAATCTAACGAACTTTCTCTGAATTGCCTTCGATGCATTTGCAGCCCTACTAAGTAAGGGACCAAAATTGTATGCTGTATTTGAGGTGAGGACTCACTAATAACCTGTACAGTTGTAGCAGCACTTCCTTACTGTTGTCCTCTCTTCCCTTTAGATAATTGTCAAAATTCCATTTGCCTTTCTTCTTACCTGCATTTTGGTTTTCTGCAGTTTATGCCCAATCCTTCTGCACCAAAGTTCTTTGAAGTTTCTCTCCATTTAGATAATAAGTTGCCTTGCCATTCCTGTGACCAAAATGGGTAACCTCGCACTTATCCACATCAAACTTCACCTGCAAAATTTTGACCCATCCTAACATATCCATTCTGTTCGTAAACTTCTTATTTTTTCATTACAATTTATATTCCCAACTATTTCGCGTCATCTGCAAATTTGGCAATAGTACTTTCTATCCCTGCATCCAGTCATCACTATAGATTTGAAAATAATTGGAGCCCAAAGATCAGACTCTGTGGCATTCCACTAGTTGTATCTTGCAACAAAAAAAGACCCATTAATCTTGACTTTCACTACTTTCTGTTGGTTAGCCAATCCTCTATCCAAGTTAATAAACTACCTCTAACTCTGTTACATATTACCTTAGTTTGTAATATTCTTGCCTCAGCATCAGATATTTGTGCTAAACTAGGGATACACAAAAGTCTGTGCTCCTGTATAAGTTTGAGGGAGAGCTGCACTGTTGGAGATACCATTTTTAAGATGGTACATTAAATGGAGGTGAAAATATTTCATGTCAATTCTGGCCAATCCTTGACTCTCAGTCAATGTGGAAACCGATTAGCTCTCGTTTCTGGTTTTGGGAGCTTGCAGTGCACAAATAAGCTGCCACATTTCCTACAAAATGAACTTCAAAAAACTTCAGTGGCAATAAAGTGTATTTCAACATATGCTGATAACTAATTAAATCCATATTTGTTTCATCTTTAATTTTTGTAAGGATTAGTGAAGGTGAAAATAATCCAGTGTATTCTTACACTTCTGAAGGAAAATTGAGATCTTCACTTAATTGCTATGAGGACAATTAATTGGAAGTCAGTTTTCTTTATAATCGCAAAACCATAAGCATTTTGCCTTATTCCACTTCATAATGTATGAAGGACATTCACTATTTAGCGTACCTTGTAACATGCAACATATATTACTCTTGAAGTGCATGGTATAATAAGGGTGGAGAACATGTGAGGTAGCAGTGTCAAGGAGAAGGGTAATTTTAAGGGTGTGAAGTTGTTTGAAATTGTTCTAACTACAGGGTACACACTTCACTAAATGGCATGTCCAGTTAATCAGATAGTCAGCTACAGTATAATCCATTTCTAGTAGTTACAGGCTATGGGAAATTTGATATAAATATCTTCCAAGTTTAAGGCTTTCATTTTCCAAAAATGGAAATAACTGTTAGTCATAATTTAAATAACTGACTCTCAGAACTCACTTTAAACTTGAACACCTGTTTCTGTTGCAGTAGAAGCTGCATTTTAACTGAGGCCTTGCATCAAAAGCAGAACATCTTGCAATTTAGCCAGTCTAAATGTTTGTCCACTTGATAAGTTACCACATTTTTTGGACAAAAATGATGCTTTTGATACATTGCAGTTTGAAGAAACAATATTTAAACCTAATTGGTCCAATTTCAAGCACAAGGGGACAAAGTAAATTTTGTGTTTTGACTGATGTTTGTTTTCATTTTACTATTGTTATTCAGAGGATTTGTACTATGCTTTGATTCAGGCCAGTTGAGTAAGTGGGCCAGGTCATGGCAGATGCAATATGACATGGTTAAATGTGAAGTTAATCACTTTGGCAGAAGAATGGCAGAAATGGTAATAGGTTGGAAAATGTTGATGTACAAAGGGATCTGGATGTTCTTATACATCAATCATTGAAAGTAAATAGGTAGGTACAGTAAAAAGTTGAGAAAGTAAATAGAATGTTGCTAGCTTTGCAATTGGACGTGAATATAGCACCAAGGTTGTTTTTCTGCAGCTGGTGAGCTCATACCCAGAGTATTGTGTGCAGTTTGGTCTCTCTACCTAAGAAAAAATGTACTTGCCATTGAGAGAGTTCAGTGATGAAGAATGAGAGGGGATGTCATTAAAACTCCTGACAAGGTTGGACAGACTACTTGCAGGGATGATGCTGCACCCAGTTTGTTGGTGGGTTGGGAAATGGGGGTGAGATGGTGCTGCACCTGAAACCAGAGGTCATGGTGGAGAAATTATTTCACTCAGAACCTGGTGACCATGTGGCCTTCTCTACTACAGAAGGCAGTGGAGGCCACGTAACTGAATATATTTGAAAGAAATGGACAAAATTCTGGACACTTAATGGTGTCAAGAGGCTTGGGGAAAGAGATAGCATATGGCATTGAAATAAAGACCATCCATGATCATGTTGACTGGAGGAAGAAGCTTGAGGGGCTGATAGTATATTTTCTATAATACTATGCTTTGTTCTCTGAGGAAAAGCTTTAAATATGAAATGGAACTAAGACATTGCTACAGATTTAATGTCTATGAAGGAAAACATGAGGCTGCTTGTTTTCTCCCCAAAAGGTAGTTGCTTCTGCCAGAGGGACTAAAAGCGAGTCCTGAACACTGAGTAGGTGGAGGGTTGGATCAGACTTAAGAGGCAGCCATTAAATTCAAGAACTGGTCCGTTACAGCAAGTAAGCAGGAAAACCTATGGTATATTGTGGTTTATTATAAAGGGAATTGAATGCAAGAATAGGGAGGTTGTGCTTCATTTATAAACACATTAGTAAGGACACTCTATCTGGAGTATTGTGGACAATACTGGACACACTGTACTGTAAAGGAAGGATGTTAATGTATTGGATGCAGTTCAGAGAAGATTTGCTGGATTAATACCGGAAATGAGCAGGTTGCCTTATGAGTAAAGGCTAGAATGGCTAGGCCTGTATCCTGTGAAATTTGAGTCAGAGTTGACTTAATTGAATCATGTAAAACCTGAGGCGACTTGAGTGGGTGGATCTGGAAAGGATGTTTAGTCTTGTGGGAAAATCTAGAACTAGGGATCAAAGTTTAAAAGTAAGATGTCATTCATTTAAGTCATAGATGAAGAAACTTTTTGTTTTCTCTGTGAGGGTCATTGGCCTTTGAATTCCCTTCCTCTAAAGATGGCGGATCCATCTTTAAATATTTTCAAGGCAAAGATAGATTCTTAATTATCAGAATACAGAAAGGTAGAGTTGAGATTAAAATCAGATCAACCATGGTCTTATTGAATGTTGGAACAGGGTTGAATAGTCAAGTGCCTCACTCTTGTTCCTATGTATGTTTCTTGGAACTGTTAGTCCAACTAATATTTTTGAAATACATGCACAGATTTTGTAGTGTTAATGTGAGAAAGGAGGCTGAAGTGTGAATCTGCAATTCTATAAATCAGGCCACTTAGCTCCTCAAACTTGCTCTGCCACTCAATAAGATCATGACAGATTGGATTGTAAACTCAAATCCATCTTCCCACCTAACCCTTATAATTTTCCACCTTTTTGCTTAACACGAATCTATCCGCTTCTGCCTTGGAAACTATTCAAGGACTCTGCTTTTACTATCTTTTCAGGGGCAGGTTTTCACACACACAGCCTTCTGGTTTTAATCTCCATTTAATAATGCAATCATTGAATCTCAAACAGTGAGTCTTGCTTGAGTTTTTCACTAAAGAGGAACCACCTCTTCACTCTTATTGTCAAGACCAATTAGAATTTTATATGTTTCAACCAAATCGCCACCTATTTTTCTAAACTTCAGCTGGTATAAGACTAGTCTATCAAACCTCTTTGGATAAAACAACCCATCAGTTCTGACATTAGTCTGGTAAGTGTTACCTGAACTGTCTCCATTATATTTACACTTTTCTTTAAATAAAGTGACCAATACTATGCACGGTATTCCAGATGCAGTCTCGCCAGTGCTTGATGTAATACAAACATAAACTCACTTTTTGTATTCAATTCCTTTCATGATAAATACAGCATTCTATTAGATTTTTTAATTACTTGCTATAACTGCATACTAATATTTTTGAAATACATGCCCAAGGATACCCAGATCCCTCAGCATCCCAGAGATCTGAAATCTCCAACAATTTAGATAATGCCAGAAGGACAATTTCCTATAGTATATTCCATTTGCCACATCTTTGCCAAGTCATTTAAACTATTCTGTTGAACGTCCTTGTGCTCTCTTCAATACTTATCTCCATACATATCCAGAATTGAGGCATATTAAACCAAGGGGGCACAGATAGGGTAGACAGGAAGAGACTCTTCCCTTTGGTGAAGGAATGAATGTCTGAGGGAACAGAGACTTAATAGTAGAAGTTTTAAAGGAGATGGGGATTTTTTTTTCACTCAGATTGGTGGGAAAAATGAAATTCATTGCCTACAAAGATGGTAGAGGCAGAAATCCTCCTAACATTTAAGTAGTATTTAGATGTGTACTTGTGATACCAAGACATACACATTTGTGGGTCAAGTGCTGGAAAATGGGATCAGAATACTTAGGTGCTTGTTTTGACTGGTACAGACGTAATGAACCTTAGGGCCTTTTTCTGTGCTGCAGACTTCTATAACTCTATGCCACCTGAATGTGCTCTTTCCCGCCTGGCTTCTCCATAACTATCCCATCCCACCTTGACAGAAAATATCCTGCCCCCAACCAGGCTTGACCTCCCCTCCCTATCATTAGACCTCACACTGACCTGGTTTTAATCCGAGTCTTAGAATCTATAGACAACTTGTAGTCCCAGTCTTGTTAACTTCTTCCATAGGTGCTGTTGGGAGTACAGAAAAGCCACTTAAACAAATTGGCCAGCAGCTCTCTGAGGTGTGCCTTCCACCTGAATGGGGACGGCAGCTAATTCATACTCCACTGTACGTTAAATGACCATGGATCCATTGTGATTGGCAGTGATGAGTTCCCATTCTGTACTCCCAACTTCCTCATATCTCCAGAGCATTAGTTTACACGTGTGGGTTACTAATCCCAGTAATATTACAGTGCTACACACCACTTGGAACAATAGTCCAATAACTATTCATCTATCTAATCTTAACCTTTCTGCTGGTACTTTATTGAGTAATAATAGACTGTAACGATGAAAACATTGAAGTTGGGATGTGACTAGGCGACAGTGTAGATATAATAGGTATTAAACCTTTCCATGATGATTCCTGTGTGACAATTACTTTGCAGTAGGAGCTATGCCATCTCTATTAAATACAAGACCCAATATTGCTGCCATTAGAGTGTTTCACATTAATTGCCTCAGTCTGCTGCTAAACTTTCTAGCAAATTGGAAGGCTAGGCTATTGATTATAATTTGGCAAATGGAAATAAAAAAAAGCTTTTACAGGCAATTCAATTGAAGCTGGCTTGTACTATCGATTCTTCTGTCATGATAATCCAGTGAAAAATTCGAAGTGGAAAATAGCAGAGATGGAGGACCCATGGTTAATCCTGTACTGACCTTTTTTTTTCAGATTAGGACTGCAGAAAACTTTCCAGGTTTTGCATAAAACTAAGTTAAATGAAACAGATTCTGGGAGGTTAAAAACAGAGAAAATTGGCACACAAAGAATTTAGTACTCTTTGGGCCCAGCAAGGTCTTTCCAACATTTGAAATGCCTCCATAAAGACTGAACGAACTGCTGATTCTGAGGAAGTATCACTTGACCCAAAACATTAACTCTGATTTCTCTGACACTGTCAGACCAGCTGAGTTTTTCAGTAATTTCTGTTTTTGGAGTTGAAATATCTCCAGAAGACGGGTTACACCTGAAATGTTTTCTACACCACCTGATGCTGCCTGGGTTGCTGTGTTCTTCCAACCTCCTGCTTGCCTACCAGGGATTCTAGCATCTGCAGTTTTTTTTTGTCTCTATTCAAATTTTAATAGATACACAATGCTGTGAAATATATTTTATTTTAAAATAAGATTGTATTGTATTTCCTTATATTGGTGTGTATTAAATGCATATTCAGATGACCACTTACAAAGTTGTGGTTATGTGTTTGAACCTTTTGAAATGCCTTGAATAAGTTCACTGGAATTAATCAGATATAGATACCAAGTGGGGAAAGATGCTTCACAAAGTCTTTGGCAGAAGTTGGACTGAATCTTGAAACAGTGAAGGTTTATTACATATTACTTCTAGCTATTTACACTATATTTTAGGTACATTGTGGTCTCTTAAGCGACATCAGGCTCAAATACACATTACGGTTAGCAACATTGACATATCACTAGAACAACTGGTACTGCATCACTGGTGCACAGCATGAGTACAGAACAGCTCCTTCTAGGAACAGTCCTTTATGATTGGCGCTTATCTTTAGCAAAATTTAATAATTTCACGTACTACCTGCTGTCCTGTTGAGGTAGCCAAGTGCTTTTTCACAAAGATTATACAGCAGATACTTTGAGATCCATTGGTGCTAGTGAATGTAATATGTAGTTCAGAAACTGAATTGAGTACTCCTAAATCAAGTGTAACGTATTCAAATAGTTTACTCTATCATATTCCACAAATTCCATTTCAAAATCAAAAAGTCACTTTCCTGTACGTGGTGGCATTTTCATTCTTCCCTTTTGTGATCGTGATGGTCGATTTTTGTCAAATTTCTACCACTGTGTTCTGTAGATCTTTATTACCTCCCCATAGACTGGACTATCAGTGCTGAACATACTTTGATCCTTCAACAGTAATTCTAAATTTTTTTTTTGCCTCACTGAGCTGAAACTAGAATGAAGCTCAAGTACTGCAGATTAAACATAAAAATACAACTTACCAGCAACTCTGCTCAGTTCCTCCTGAATGATTTGATGTTATGTCAAACTGTGTCCTGCTTTCTTTGTAAGCAACTGGGCTCCTGCTGGGAAGCATGTGGGTACCTCATAAATACATGTTCTAAGATATCATTACAACCCTGATGCAATATTAACACAAAATATAGTGCTGTTGAATTAATGCCCAGGGTGAGCAGGAATTGGTGGTGAGGATGGTTTCACAGGCCTGCTGGGAGCACGATTTAAAAAGCTTCTTGCATTCAGATATTCAAAGTGTAAGGATCATGAGAATATTATACTTTTGGCATTCCACATCATGTTTGAGCTTGGAGATAATTGATCTTGATTTTTATTTTGCTTCACTCACCTTGAATAAGCACATTAAAGCTTATGATGCATGACATTGTCGCTGCTTAGATTTAAATGAGGGTTGACATGCAAGAACAATGTGCTAAACTAAAATAAGGGTAATTATAAAGGAATGAGGGCAGAGCTAGCTGGAGTGGACTGGGAAAGCAGTTTAGCAGCAAAGACAGTTGAGGAACAATGGTGGTTGTTTAAGGAAATGGTTCATGGCGCTCAGCAAAGATGAACTTCATTGAAGAAGGAGGATTACAGGAAGGGGATAAGCCAACGCTGTTTAACCAGGGAAGTTAACGATAGCAACAGATTAAGAAAAGAAACACATACAGTGGCAAAGATGGATGGTAAGCCAGAGGCTTGAAAAAGTCTATTTAAAACTAACAAAAGTAAACCAAAATAAAATTAGGGAGAAAATAAACTTTTGAGGCTAAACTGCCAAGTAATATCAAGATGGACAGCAAACAGTATTTTTAAATATGAAAAGGATGAGGGCAGCCAAAGTGAACATAAATCCTTTAGAGAATGAGGCTGGGGGTGGGGAACCAGGAAATGGCAGAGGACTTGAGCAAATACTTTGCATCAGTTTTCACAGTAGAACACACCAATAGCATTCCAAAATCTAACTCCCCTGTTTAAGAAGGGAGGGAGGCAGAACACAGGAAACTATAGGCCAGTTAGCCTGATCTCATTTGTTAGAGTTCATTATTAAGAATGAGATTGCGGAGTACTTGGAAGTGCATGATTAAAAAAGGACTGAATCAACACAGTTTCATCTAAGGGAGGTCATGCCTGACAAATCTAAGAATTCTTGTCGAGGATGTAACAAGCAAGTTAGACAAAGGAGAGCCAGTGGATGTTATCTGTGTGGATTTCCAGACAAGGTACTGCACAGGAGGCTACTAAATAAAATAAGAGCCCATGAAGTTAGGGTAAGGTGTAGCATGGATAGAGGATTGGCTGACTGGCCGAAGACATAGTGGGATTAAAGGGTTTTTTCCTAGGATGGCCCCCAGTAGCTAGTGAAGTTGTGCAAGGAACAGTGTTGGGAAGACAACTATTCACATTATACTTTAATGATCTGGATGAAGGAACTGAGGGCGTGGTGTCATCTGCAACCTAGTAACAAAGATCAGTGGAGGGGCACATTGTTTTAAGGTTGCAGGAGGAGAGTGGGCAAAAAAGTAGCAAATGGAATAGAATGTGGGAAATTGTGAGGTTCTGCACTTTGGTAGGAAGAATAGACACGTCAACTAATTTCTAAATGGAGAAAGGCTTCAGAAATCTGAAGCATGAAGTCCTCATTCAGGATTCCCTTAAGGTTAATATGAGTCCAGTTAGCAGGTAGAAAGGCAAATGCAATGTTCGCCTTCATTTCAATATTGACCCTAGTACATAACAGGTTATCTTGAAATCTGTGGCCCCAGAAATGCCTGTCTATTTCATTAACTATCACATTTCACATTCCAATTGAGAATTGAGTTCCTCCCCCTGTATAGCGATGCCAGTTGTGGTGCCACGTACCTGGCTGTAGCCGCGCACACCAGAGATTTAATTGCAGTTGCCAATATTCAAAATAAGAAGACTGTTTTGGGGGGCTCTAGTGTTACCGGCTTGATCTCCCTTGATGGCATAATGGTCACACTCATTCACTCCCTGCCTGCATATCCTTTAATCTGTGGGTTGACCACATCTATTAATGTGTTAACTATTAAACAGTTAGCCTCACAGTGTACTGCAGTGACTCCAGCTACTGCTGTATCTCCAAAAGCTGCTACCACTGATCATGTTTCATCCAAGTGGAATATGTTGTGTGCTCCACATCCCCAAGCTGTTGTATCATTTCTCTATTAATTAGACTACTGAACTTGCATCTTAAGTAACTGATGAAGGGCTGTGGCCCGAAACGTCGAATTTCCTGTTCCTTGGATGCTCCCTGACCTGCTGTGCTTTAACCAGCAACACATTTTCAGCTCTTAAGTAACTAAAGTCTCACTAATTACTCCGCAATCAGTTGCCTCTCTTGCATTGACAGTAGTTTAGAAGGGGGTTAACTAAAATGTTTATACTTAACTCCTATTATCTAAAACTTTAGGTTTTAGTTTTCTGAAAATCCAGAACCCTTGCAATGTTACAATGCATTGTTATTTAATTTTAAATTTATTCCCTAGATAAATTAATTGAAAACTGATTTTAAACCATCAAATTGGCTCTGTTGTATGATAATTCATTCATTGAGTATGGCATTAAAGTCAATCAATTTAAATGAAATTATATTAAAATCAAATTCAAGATAAACAAAGAAACATGGTCAGACTGAGTTTATCCGCTTTTGAAAAACCATGCTGGTTGTTATTGTCAAACCTTCAAATGTTACATATTGAACAGAGAGTCAAAGTTCTAGATCTTTTAATATTGAAGCTGAGCATAAAAAAAATTCTGTGACTGGAAATATCAACTCCAGTTGTTAGTATCTCATTGGGTGGGAATGCTTCATTTTGCTGAAGCAGAAGTCTTTACATTTATCAACTTCCTCTTCAAGCATGGAATGTTCACACAAGAAATGGCATATGTCCAGAAACATTGGTTTTCCCTTGCACCTTTATTTTCCTCCGGATGGAATCTAACTAGCTTGGTTTTTTAAACATTGTTCAGGTTCATTTTCAGGTCCTGACCCCACTGCATTCCAATCACACTGGACGAGGCCAAAGAGCTGGTTAGCTGTGGGCGCCCTGCCAAATTAAAAGTTGGTTGGTGAGCTCCGCTAGTGGGAGCACTTGAGGCTCCAGGCTGGGACCTCCCCATCTCGAGAAGTGGGCACGTCCAGTGTTCTTGGGAGACTGAAATAGCCCCTAAAGATGGTGTCACATTTTCAATGTTTAGTAATAAATTGTAGCCATATTGCCAGCCACCCTTTGAGCAGGGTTTTCCCCCAGAAGAGCTGCAGATTCTGGTCTGAACCCACCTCCAGGAAGATCACTTGGAGGTGGGAATGGACTGGGCAGATGTCCCAACGACCATCTTTCCAAAATTGCCTCTCTGACCTTAAAGCCACAATGTGAGTTTAAGTTTTCAATTTTTACTCTCTCTTCCCATTGTTCATTTATATTCTATCTGCCTTTCTCTATATTTGCGTTTTTTTTTCTCTTGCTAGCCCTCCATCTGCTCTTGCATCTATGTCTGTCTATCTGTCTGTCTCTCTCTCTCACACCCCTTTAAAATACATTTGCAAACCAACTCTCTCTGTTGCTGTTTGTGTCTGTTTTTCTCTCTCATTGTCCTTGACTGTGTCTATGTTGATCAATATGTTCTGAATGTATCAATTGCTCTTTTTATTGTTTTCTTTCTGAAGAGACTCGAGCAAACCTTTCTTATGATAGTACTTTGAACTTTCTAAGTATCAAAATTGCACCAAGGTGCTTAATAATTGATTAGAATATCATACTGTCATGGTTTTGATACTAGCCTAGCATTAACTAGCAATTGTGGAGGTGTGATAGAAGGCAGAGTGGGAAGTCAGAATGATTATCCACAGCGAATAACCTTACATTTACTAGCTGAAACTCACTTAAAAGCTTTTACTCAATGAGGCCAGCTGCCATTTGGAAAATTGAGAGTCTGCCTGGTTGGTGTGAACTATTGTACACAGATGGGGTTGAGGAACCAAAAGGAAAACACCATGAGGCCACAGCAAAGGGAGAGAGATTGAATCTCAGAGGGACTAATTGGATTAAGACTGCAAGACCATAAGATACTGGAGCGAAGGAGGCCTCTACAATGAAGGGAAGGATGGCTGATCACAGGACAGGATGTCGATTAGTTGGAGGGATGAGAGAAGAGCCTTGCTGCTGCTTCTGTTGGTCCAGGAGCAAAGCTGGAAAATAATTTTGCTTTGTTCACATGCCATGTGTTCCAAGTATTACATTAAAGTTAGTTAATTTTAAATGAAATTATATTAAGAGAAGAAAGCAAACATTCAAGCCAATCTAAAGAACTTGGTTAGACTGAATTATCCATTTTTGAAATCCTCGCTGGTTGTTATTATTGCTAAATATACAAATGTATCAAATGTTACATATTGAAGAGGCAGCCAAAGTTTTAGATCTTTTAAAGTTGAAGATGAGCAGAAAAATATTCTATGACTGGAAGTTTCAGTTCCAGTTGTTAGTATCTCCTATTCGGTGAAAGTGTTTCATTTTGTTGTGGTAGAAGTCTTTATGCTTATCAACTTCCTCTTCAAGCATGGAATATTCACATAAGGGATGGCAAATGTTTTCCCATGCACCTTTATTTTCCTCTGGATGGAATCTCGTTAGATCAGTTTATTACATGTTGAAATCTGTCAGAATGACAAAATGTAACATTTTTATGAGCTCATTTGAAACATTCCACCTCCAAGATGACAGTGTTACCTCTGTAGTGCAATGTTACCTTCCCAGATTCTGTGCTAAACCCTGTAATGGGCCTTGTACCTATGTATCTACCTCCTAACTTGCGCAGAATATGATTTTTTTTTAAAAAAGCACTCCTTAAGATTCCCATGTTTGTAGAATCTAGAAGATGACTGACTGGGCAAGAGAACAGTGAAATAGTTGAGTCAAGAAGTGACAAAATAAAGGATGGGTGATCCAGCAGGACATAGGCTGAAATAGTGGTGATGCTACAGAGCTTGGAAGTTCAGTCAGGATCAAATAGGATGACAAGATTTGCAAACCGTCTGACTCTCCCTGAGGCTATGGTCAGTGGTATGGTTTCACTTCTTGTGGAATCAGTGGCCAACTGTTGTTTTTTTCTGCAAACTCTATCATGACAAAGTCACTCACCTCATTGGCTGAGGATGAACTGTTACAAGAACAAGCCAAAATCTGCTGAGTTGCAATACATTTGAAGTACCTAATTCAAATTCTGGTTGCATCTTTAACAGTGTCCAGAGTACAGGCACATTAGACACACTTAGTTGAATTTACGTGTCTTCAACTCGAGACACAATACATCAGAATTGAAGATTTAACACTTGTACATGGCAAAGCCAAATTACTTTTACAGCAAAGATAATCATCTTTAACATGACTGAAATTGGGAATCTGTATAAAGACTCTCAGGCATCTGGACATTTTGTAGCACATCAAGTGGATCTGGAAGTGGCACTTAAAACTATGCTTAAAAGAAAATATTTTTAATCAACCTGTTCAGAAGATGTTACTTTATACTTCTGCAGGTGAAACGTGAACCGGGTCTCCTAGCTCGGAGGGAGGGACACTACTACTGAGCAATAAAGACAGTGCTTACAGTTGTGGTTTCCAATAGTGAAATGCATGGGTTAACACTGCTCAGTAGCATCACTTGCAGGAAACTGAGTCTCATGCAGAAAACTCTGAAAGGAAACAAATGTTTGTCCAAACATCATAAGCCTCAATATTTATCACTTTGCCTGAGCATTCTTTCAGGAAATTCAGAAATGGTAGTTACATAATTTTGAAACTTAAGCAGTAATTAAAGGTTTGTGAACTGTGCCACATTGTTTTTGGGAAAGACTCTTAGAACTGCAAAATCCAGCAACAGAAAAACAGGAAGATAAATAGCATACACCATACTTCATAGTTTTCAATGTTCCAATCCATCCACTCTGTTATTTTCTTAATTTATAAATTGAAATATATTTAAGCCATGAATGCAGTTTGCATTCATCCAACAGTGCAGTTGTATTTTGTTGAGCTAATTGCAACCTGCAGTAATTGTGTTATATTCATCTGTTTTATGAGAAAAGTGTTTGCAACATAACATAGCTGATGCCATAATTACACTACAGTTTATCTTTTGTTTTACAATTTCAAATTTATAGTGCTATGGTCCTCCTCTTGTAGAAATCAGCAATTTTGTGCTGGCTCTAAGTCCACCTGAAGTAGGTATCTTCTCATAAGCTGCAAAGTAAACATTCCAGTTACTTAGATGTTTTTATTAATAAATTTGCTGCAGCATTGTTTAATTATCAATGAATGGAAAAAGTTGTGGCCAGCATGTTTTCCTAGACATCGATATGCATAGAACTCCTGGTAGGATCCTATGTGTCATTTCCAGAGCTCAGTACTTCTAGCTCACAAATCAACATGCTTTATTTCATCAAAAAGTGTAAACATTTTTGCCAGTAGAAGAAATAAGATGGAAGAAGCGCATAATATTTATCATAATCTGTTATCGGCAATATGATGACATTTTGCCGTGTTTATTCTGATTTTTGTCATATGTTTATGTGATTGAAGAAAGCTTTATTGAATTTTTTTATGTGAGGATTCTTTGCCTTTAAGAGTAGCTAGCTGAACTCTGTAGCTTAATCAGGCTGGACTATAAAGTCATAATTAAAATAGTAAGGATCACATTCAAAGAATAGGTTGCTTTTAGTTAGGATTCACCCTGAGGCCATGTATAGTCAGGGTACCGTAACGAAAGAAATAACTGTACTTGACTATCATTATATAGTTTACAGTTTGCTTGTGACCTAAGTGTGTTCCTTTGCATTCATCCCATGTGATTTTCATAACTGCTCTAAATGATTGTAAACTGTTGACACTTTTTTCTTGCTTTCTCTTTCATTATTTGTGTCTGCCTTGAAAGTAGAGGCATAGGTATAGAAATTTTAAATTATTGTCAGCACAATATGTTAATGACAGAGTCTATGATATAACTGTTAAATGTGACTGCAAACCAAACATTTCTGATCAGTTTCTAATTGAAAATAAACTACATTTGGTTCAGGCACATGTGGGTTGGCAATACTAGGAAAGGTTCTCTTGACTTTGTAGTCCAAGCGTACAAAAGCACTTGGATAGCATCCCTGGATTTTGAAAACTACAAGGAAGTTTGAGTAACTGCTATAGCCAATTGTGGAATCAGGTTTTTAGAATCTTGGAGCATAGTGGATGGAAAAGGGTGGGAGCTGGAAGCCTACTTAGGGAGATGATGGCCTAGTGGTATGATCACCATACAATTAATCCAGAACCCCGGTAATGATCTGGAGACCCAGATTCGAATCCCATAGTGGCAAATGGTAGAATTTGAATTCAGTTAAAAATCCAGTGATGACCATGAAGGTGTTGTCAGAAAAATCCATCTGGTTCACTGATGTCCTTTAGGGAAGCAAATCTGCCATCCTGACCTCGTCTCATTTTACACTGACTTAGGAGGTTGCCACCCTCTATTGTTTGTATTGAATTTTAGTCCAACTAACAATAATACTAATATTTCTAGCCTGGAATAAACCTTATTGCATTACTTGCCATAGAACTGCGATATGGATTGTAACATGCTCTTACAAAGTGTTGCTTCCCAACACAACAGATTTCTGTTGTTCCAGATCTATTTCTTTCACAACATAAGAAATCATCCCTGAGCGGCCACTGTTTTGCCTTTACACTTGGTTTGCATAAATGTTTCCATCTCAAGTTGAGATCATGCTTTTTAGTTATTTTCTACAATGATTCAGCTGAGACGGGGAACCTCCCAAGTAAAGGCAGAGTGATTGAATGACATAACTGTCATAACTGCAATGATGGGTAAAATGCGTTATGTGTCCCTGCTCACGAGCAACCTGGCAAAAGCATGCAAGTCATAGGTATCGAGTCGAATTGCTGAAGTGTTGTCTGAATTGGTCGGAGCTGAAAATGTGTTGCTGGAAAAGCGCAGCAGGTCAGGCAGCATCCTAGGAACAGGAAATTCGACGTTTCGGGCACAAGCCCTTCATCAGGAATGAATTGGTCGGAGAGCAGGCAGGAAGATCTGCTGAGACCAATGGATTGCCAGTGTCACGTTGTGTGGACAAAAGGTTGAAGAGAATAGTGGCCATGGAGCATGCAGGGATATTGTGATGAAGACACAACTGGATGATGGCTGGTGTAAACTATTGGCAAGCTGCAGCTGCCAGGTGTCAGCTCTGACTTGCTCATCGGGAATTTGCATCATTTTGGAAAAGGAGAGGAGAATTTGAAATCAGGCAAATTAGGCTAGAACGACAGACAAATGGATGTAAATAAAATAGTTTCAGCTCAATAGTGAATTCTGAAAACAGCATGTAAAGCTTAAAAGGAAAGTCAAGTATTTTCTCTGTGAGATTCTGATTTTTTGTTTTCATTCATTCCCTATTCTCCCACCTTTCTCCTCATTGTCCATGCCACTCCAGGGACAGAAACATTCCAGCCAATGGTGTGATTGTAAATGCAATGACAGCATGGAGACTCTTTCAAATATCTTTATAGGACTGAAACAAAATATTGGAACACCAAATCATTCTGGACTTATGAAACCTGAACAAACATATAAAAGACACCCATTTTAAATGGGATAATTTAAGCATTGCTGTATAATTCTTTACCAAATGCTATTTTATGGCCTCATGTCAAAGCTGTAAACTATATCTGTTTCAAGACAACATGGAAAATATCTAAAATTAAGATGAAACTGGGCAGATTAGAGAATTACCAAATGCTCAGGACTGCAAAATTGTGAAACCACCATTTGCAGCTATGAAGAACAAAAGTAATCATGTATATAAATATGTAATACCTTACTTGTTGCCAAAACAAAAAAAAATGACGTTCAGAGAAATTGACCAAATGCTACCTGACCTTGGTGGGACATACAGGCCCATTAATTAATACTTTATCCATTGTTTGAAATTATTCTTCCAGAATTTATATTGAATTGCTCCAAAATGAAAGTTGATCTGACTGAGGAAGAATCATAGAAATTCTAGGATCGTTAGAAGTAGGAGTCGATCATCTAATCCTGCTGTGCCATTCAATAAGGTCGTGGTTGATCTAGTTTAACTGGCTTGAACTCCATTTTCCAGGTTAACCTGAGGTTAGATTTAGATGTTAAGATTTTATTGTTCATTGTTAAAGATGAGATTGCTGAGTCCTTGGAGGCACATGGAGAAACAGGGCTGAGTCAGTATTTCAGCAAAAGGAAATCATGTCTGACAAATCTGTTAGAATTCCTTGAAGAGGTAACAAGAAAGTTAAAGGACAGCTAGTGGATGTGATCTATTTGGATTTCCAAAAGACCTTCCACAAGGTGCCTCATAGGAAGCGCTAAATAAGATAAGAGCCCTTGGTGCTAGGGACAAGAAGCTGGCATGGTTAGAGGATTGCTGATTGGCAGAAGGCAGACAGTGGGGATAAAAGTGTGTTTTTCAGGATGGCAGCCAGTGACTAGTGGGATTCCACAGGGGTCAGTGGAACCATAACTAGTCACGTTATGCATTAACAATCTGGATAAAGGAACTGAGGGCATTGTTAGGAAGCTTGTAGATGATACAAAGAGAGGTGAAGGGTAATATTGAGGAAAAGTGAGGCTGCAGAAGGACTGGAATGGGCTAGAAAAGTGGGGCAAAGAAATCACTAATGGAATGCAATGTGGGAAAGTGTAAGGTTCTGCATATTTGATAGGAAGTGTAGGGGTATAGACTAGTTTCTAAATGGGGAAAGGTTTTGAAAATCTGAAGCACAAAGAGTCTTTGGAGTCCTCGTTCAGAAATCTCATACGGTTAACATGCAGGTTCAGTTGGCAGTTAGAAAGGCAAATACATTTGTATTCCAGAACTCTTGAAATTAGAGCAGAAATGTGCCAATGAGGCCTTGGTTAGACCTCATTTTGAATATTATGATAGGTTTGGGCCTTGTATCTAAGGGGTGGGACACATGCGTTGGCAGTGGAGGGAATCTAGAGCAGTTTTGCAAGAATGATCCTGAAAATGAAGGGCTTGTCATATGAGGAGTGGTTGAAGATTCTATGTCTGTACTTGATGGAGTTTAGAAGTACAATGACTGATCTGTTTGAAAGTTACAGAGTACTAAGAGGTCTGGATAGACTGGACATGGAGACAATGTTTCCACTAGTAGCACAGCCTCCGAATAAAGGGATGACGCTTTTAGAGCTGAAATGAGGAAGCGGTTTTTCAGCCAGAGGGTGAAAATCTGTAGAATTTATTGCTGCAGAAACCTGTGGAGGCCAAGTTATTGAGTGTCTTGAAGACAAAGATAGCTAGGCCCTTGATTAGAAAGGGGATCAAGGGTTATGGGGAGAAGGCCGGAGAATGGGATTGATTATAAAATATCAGCCATAATTAAGTGGTGCAGTAGACTCGATAAGCCGAATGGTGTAATTCTGCTACTGTGTCTTATGATTCTATGAAAGACACTGCAAATATATTTGCAGCAGCAGTTTTAGAGACAACTAATAGTATATTAATGCCAGCTTTAATGAGGGAATCACTCTTGTAAGAAGACTGTTGAATCAAAATTGAATGCTTGCACTTTTTTTTGTTATTTTGATTTGTTAGGAATGATTCTTAGGAGAAGGAAACTTCTCAGGACGGTACGCTTAATTTTCTATATGTACGTGGATATATAACACATAAATAGATGAAGCAAAATGTTGGATATTATTGTGTGTCTTTTTCTTATGTGGAAGCAGTTAATAGATTGCATTAAAAAGTAACCGAAATAAAGGTTTTAACTATATTCATTATTCGTTGAGTTAATAGTTCAAGATGAGAACTTTGCTTTGAAGATCTTGTATTATTTTGAGTGAATGTGTTTCACAAATAAGAGGGAAAGATTAAGTGATCACTTACCTGTTCGATGTTTGATCTTTAATTTTATGAAATAGGTAGAGCGAAAGACATCCTCTCCCTCATGATTTTTTATACAGCTTTTTTGTTGTATTGGAATGAAATGGAACTTCATAATATATCTGCATCTAACATATATTTTGTTACTGGTTGTATGTACTGCACTTCACTGCCAAGTGCAAAATGAAATTCAGTAGTAGTGGGTTCATTAACTTTGCCCTCACTTTGCATATGCAAACAGGAATTCAAGTAATCTCTGACTCCATCTACTTAATGACATCAAGATCAAACGTGGAACATGTAACTTCTTGTTTAATCTTTTGATTTTACTTGATATCCCCATGAGAAGCACCTTGGGATATTTTACTGTATTAAATCTGCTATATAAATATAAGTTACGGTTGTTAAAATAAATGAGAATCACTCTGCCACTGTATGAAAGTGACCTTTGTTACTGTGAGCAAAGGTGTAGAAAATCACTCTTATACAGTTTTAAAATGTTGGTTCAAATTCCAAATAGTCCTGCTTTCAAAACTGTCAAAGTATTAACCTAAGAGTTTACATTAATGGGTTTTGCACAGATGACTGGCTATTTGACAATACCATTTTCTTCATTCCTTTCCTTTCTGCGATGTGCGTGTTGTCCATCCCTAATAGCATTTAGACAGAGCAGTTTGCTCGGGTCATTTCAGGGCATTTCAGAGTCAACCACATTGCTGAGAGTCTGAACCCACATATGGCCAGGCTAAATAAGAATGACAGATTTCCTCCCTTAAAGGATATTAGTGAGCCAGATTGCTACTTTTTCTGGGCCTCTGGATTACCAGTCCTTTGACATTAGCATCATGTCATTGTCTTTCCTTTTGTAATGAAGAATTATAAACAGGACCTTTGTAACGGTACAGTGGTAATAGGGTCATCTGGTATAACAGTAATGTAACTCTGATATTAGATTGTTAAAAGCCCTTGTTAGAAAATGGAGTCAGGTGAGTTTGTTTTAATTTCACTTAGAAATTGCATAGGGTATACAAAAACTATCCATTTGGCTCAAGAATCTATGCAGACATTTACATCCCTCCAATTCCCCTTATCTAACTGTTCTCTCCATACTCAGAGGATTATCTAAATGTCCCTTAAATGCATATATGCTACTTATCTCAGTGAAAGTCTTTGAAGAGATTACTCTGAATTCCTTATTTGATTCTGTGGTGATCATCTAATATTGATGACCTCTGTAAAATGGAAACACTCTCTCTGTATCTGCTTGATCAACATTTTGTCATCTGAAAAGTCATCCTTTTCTGATAGGTATAACCTCGCAGTTCTAGCAAATCTATTTTGTATTGTCTTTAGTATTGTTGCATTCTTTCTATAATACATCAACCACAACTGTCCATGGTACTTCCATGTAATCTGACCAACATTTGATACAATTTTAGCAATTTTGTTTTACAACTTCAGTTCTATCTTTTTAGAAGCAAATCTTTGTGCTCGGTTTGTCTGTTCCTGGTCTTAAACCAGTGTCACTAATTTATTGATTTGTATATTTGAAATTATATATTCCTCCACTGCTATGCTCAAAGTAGATTTTTATTTTCTGAGTAATATGCAGCCTCCATTTTTTAAATCAAAATACAATATATCACATTTGCCAACATTAAAATTCATTTGACAATTATATGTCCATTCAGCAAGATTACTAATGCATTTTTAAAAAGATTTTGTGCAGTACGTCTTTGTATTAAGTATCAATCCTTGCAACCAGTCCTCACTGTTCCTCATTCACTAATCTAAATATTCCGTTGGGACTACTTTGTTAGTGCTTTGTTACATTGTGGTGAAAGGAGTATTTTTGTGTGTGTGTGTGTATGTGTGTGTGTGTGTGTGTGTGTGTGTGTTAGTTATATGTATATATACATAACGTAAAATTTAGATTTCAAAATAAAGGCCGATGGTTAGCTACGAGGGGTTTTCTTTAAAAGAACAAAATCGAACTGTTCTCCTGAAGCAATGACTAAATCCAGCAATTTGCCATAAAGCAGATCACTGTAGACCCTTGTGATGTTAATGAAAATATTTCTGTGCTGTTTTGTTTACACCAAGTTGGATGAACATATGAGGCCTTTAACTTTGCTTTTAGTTCTGAACATTCTAGGATTGAGAATTTTTAATTGTTCAGAAGACACCGGTGTTGAATTTAGAAGCAAGTTTAATTTCCCTCTTACAAGAAATCACTTTAAGGGCAGTTGAAGCAATTCACAATCTGTTGTGAGCTCACAACAGACTGCACAAATACAAACAAGAAATTGCGCGCCAAAAGTCGTTAATTTCAAAGACCGCTAATCATGAATGGACCCGGACCATAGAACAGGCTGTCACTATAGGACAGAACAGGACAACACATCGCAAAAAAACGGCACTAAAAGAAAAACTGGCCAAACTAACACACAAAAAAGAGGACACTACAACACACACCTGGGTTAAAAACCTCTCCCACAGACAGCTCACAGACACGGAAAGAACTATACTGACCAAGGGACTCAACTACAACCACAGGGACGCCAAGACAGCAGACTTCCTAGCAGCACTGGAATGCACACTCGGGAACAATGGACTGACTGAAGAGACACAACAAACAGTGAGACAAACGGTCGTACCTATGATGATAAGAAAAAGATAAACACATAACCTCAACACCAAGGAGAGGGAAGCACTGAAAGCACTAAGAAATGATAAGAACATAATCATACTACCAGCAGATAAAGGCAGAATGACTGTCATCCTAGATAAATCAGACTACATCAAAAAAGCACAACACCTACTAGCAGACACCAACACCTACCAAATGAAGGATTCGGACCCCACACCACAACTCACCAATAGAATAAATAACACTCTAAGGAATCTACAAAAAAAACGGACAGATAACCAAAGCGGACCTACGAAGAATGAAACCGGAAAGCAACAACACCCCCAGATTCTATGGACTACTCAAAGTACACAAACCAGACATCCCACTCAGACCCATAGTATCACTACCAGGGACACCAGCATACAAACTGGCCAAAGAACTACAACAGAAACTGAAACACCTGGTCAGCGGATCCAAACACTCCATACAATCAACACAGGAATTCTTGGACGCCATCAGGAATACACACATAGACAAAGAAGAAACCATGATCTCATTCGACATGATGGCACTGTTCACTTCGATTGACAAAACCCTAGCCAGAGAAACAATAGCCATACTGGACATACATAACAGAAAACAGGAGGCGGAACCTATCAACAAAGACAGCATACTTAAACTACTGGACCTATGCTTCACTACACACTTTACATTCAACAATCAGATATACGAACAAATCAACGGAACACCCATGGGATCACCAATCTCGGGACTCATAGCAGAGGCAGTTATGCAAAGGTTAGAACAAACAGCCCTACCACAAATTCAACCCAAACTCTGGGTCAGATATGTCGATGACACTTTCGTAATCATCAAAAACACGGAAATAGAAAAAACACACCGGATCATCAACGCCACACTCACAGGCATCCGATTCACGAGAGAAGTAGAAAAGGATAGCCAACTCCCATTCCTAGACATGATAGTACAGAGAACACCAAACGGAGAATTCACCACAAGGGTACACAGGAAAACAACACACACAGACCAAGTCCTAAACTATGAAAGTAACCACCCCAACACACACAAACGAAGCTGCATCAGGACACTATTCAAAAGAGCTACAACACACTGCAGTACACCAGAACTGCGCAAAGAGGAAGAGGAACACCTATACAAGGTATTTGCCAAAAACGGATACCCGCGCAACTTTATCAACAGATGCCTAAGAGATAGACCACGGAACAAGGACATGCCACAACCAAAAGGACTAGCCACACTACCATACATCAGGAGCGTTTCAGAACTGACAGCCAGACTACTGCGACCCCTAGGACTCATAACGGCACACAAACCAACAGCCACGCTCAGACAACAACTTACTAGAACAAAGGAGCCAATACCCAACATGAGCAAAACTAATGTAGTTTATAAAATACCATGCAAGGACTGCACAAAACACTATATAGGACAAACAGGAAGACAGCTAACAATCCGCATACATGAACACCAACTAGCCACGAAACGACACGACCAGCTATCCCTAGTAGCCACACACTCAGACAACAAGCAACATGAATTCGACTGGGAAAACACTACTATCATAGGGCAAGCCAGACAGAGAACAGCCAGGGAATTCCTAGAGGCATGGCATTCATCCACAAATTCCATCAACAGACACATCGACCTGGACCCAATATACCAATCACTACAGCGGACAGCTGAAACTGACACCCGGAAGCGGCAAGGACAGACCACTATAAATGCCGGAAGAAACATCAAAGAAGCACTTCGCAGGAGGCTCCACAGCACTGATGATGTCTCCTAGCCAGGGGACGAAACGTTTGCAACAAAAACTTCCAGCTCGGCGAACAGAACCACTACAACAAGCACCCGAGCTACAAATTTTCGCACAAACTTTGAAGTCTAAAAAGGGTGGTAAGGACAAGCCAGGGAACTATAGACCAGTGAGCCTGACATCAGTGGTGGGCAAGTTGTTGGAGGGAATCCTGAGGGACAGGATGTACATGTATTTGGAAAGGCAAGGACTGATTAGGGATAGTCATCGTGTCTCACAAATTTGATTGAGTTTTCTGAAGAAGTAACAAAGAGGATTGATGAGGGCAGAGCTGTAGATGTGACCTATATGGACTTCAGTAAGGCGTTCGACAAGGCTCCCCATGGGAGACTGATTAGCAAGGTTAGATCTCATGGAATACAGAGAAAACTAGCCATGTGGATACAGAACTGGCTCAAAGATAGAAGACAGAGGGTGGTGGTGGAGGGTTGTTTTTCAGACTGGAGGCCTGTGACCAATGGAGTGTTACAATGATCAGTGCTAGGTCCTCTACTTTTTGTCATTTACATAAATGATTTGGATGTGAGCAACTGGGGTACAGTTAGTAAGTTTGCAGATGATACCAAAATTGGAAGTGTAGTGGACAGCGAAGAGGGCTACCTCAGATTACAACAGGATCTTGACCAGATGGGCCAATGGACTGAGAAGTAGCAGATAGAGTTTAATTCAGATAAATGTGAGATGCTGCATTTTGGGAAAGCAAATCTTAGCAGGACTTATACACTTAATGGCAAGGTCCTAGGGTGTGTTGCTGAACAAAGAGACCTTGGAGTGCAGGTTCACAGCTCCTTGAAAGGAGAGTCGCAGGTGGATAGGATAGTGAAGAAGGCGTTTGGTATGCTTTCCTTCATTGTTCAGAGCATTGAGTACAGGAGTTGGGAGGTCATGCTGCGGCTGTACAGGATATTGGTTAGGCCACTGTTGGAATATTGTGTGCAATTCTGGTCTTCTTCCTGTTGGAAGGATCTTGTGAAACTTGAAAGGGTTCAGAAAAGATTTAAAAGGATATTGCCAGGGTTGGAGGTTTTGAGCTATCCCTGACGAGGCTGGGGCTGTTTTTCCTGGAGCTTCGAAGGCTGAAGGGTGTCCTTATAGAGGCTTATAAAATCACGAGGGACATGGATAGGATAAATAGAGAAGGTATTTTTCCTAGGGTGGGGGAGTCCAGAACTAGAGGGCATAGTTTTAGGGTGAGGGGCGAAAGATATAAAAGGGACCTAAGAGGCAACTTTTTCAAGCAGAAGGTGGCATGTGTATGGAATGAGTTGCCAGAGGAAATGGTGGAGGCTGGTACGGTTACAACTTTTAAAAGGCATCTGGATGGGTATATGAATAGGAAGGGTTATAGGGATAAGGATCGAATGCTGGCTAATGGGACTATATTAGGTTGGGATATCTGGTCAGCATGGATGAGTTGAACCAAAGGTTTCCGTGCTGTACAGTTCTGTGACTCTATGACTCTAATTGTGCAACAATGCATGGTAGGGTGGCACAGTGGCACATTAGTTAGCACTACTGCCTCACAGAGCCAGAGACTTGGGTTCAGTACCTGCCTTGGGCAACTGTCTGTGTGGAGTTTGCACATTCTCCCCATGTCTGCGTGGGTTTCCTCCGGGTGCTCCGGTTTCCTCCCACAGTCCAAAGATGTGCAAGAAAGGTGAATTGGCCATGCTAAATTGCCCATAGTGTTTGGTGTAGGGAATGGGTCTAGGTGGGTTGCTCTTCGGAGGGTCAATGTGGACTTGTGGGCTGAAGGGCCTGCTTCCATACTGTAAGTAATCTAATCTAAAAAACAAAAAAAATACACAGTGAGTAGCTGTTTGTGGCTAGCAGTGTTTGACATGGTACGCAGCTGGAAATTAAACACAGCACTGGTGAGTATATCTACTGTTGCTGAATGCAAGATAGGGTGACAGTGGTGCTATAGACACATTGTGCATACACAATAAAGTGTGTAAAATAGCTTGCTAGAGCTCACAGAGAGAAATCCTCCAAGAAACTCCCCAAAATTGACACTTAGCTGATTTTTGATGGAATTCAGCCGTATGTCTTTGTACTTAAGTGTGGCCATATGTTAGGCTTCCTTCCTTGTCATCTAACACTGGTTTTAATGTTTGACCTGTCAATATCGTAAGGTTCACAAGATCTGTGAGAGAATTCTGGAAATAACGACTGTTCACAAATCTATTCTTCAAATCTACTTTGCCTAATTTGTAGAAACGCATTATGTTATTAAAGCTAAACTAAGACACCATAGGAAGGACAATTCACAAGCTGAAAATCAGAATAGTAAATGCAGGACATGCAATGCATATTCATGAAAAATTTGCAAAGTGTAATAGATTCATGCTTTGGATATCCTTCTGCAAAATTCCAATACAGATGTAAGATATAAACCCAAAAGAGAAGCAACAGGTCAATCTTTTTTTTAAACTGAAGGGCCTCTTGTGAATCTCCAGAATTTTCTAATTTTATTTCAGAAATCCAGGATTCCATTCTATTTCTTTTTATCAGCCCAAATGTGAGATTTTGAATATATCTGGAACTGTAGTTTATTGCCATTTTGTTCTGTTTTTATTAGGTTCTGTAACTCTTGGAGGATGCCAGTTTCAACGCGTGCTTTACAGCAGATGGCTATATACTTGGGAATAGTATCTGGAGGAGGATGTGCAGTGATGTACTACCTTATGCAACGTAAGGCCACAAAAACACAACCTGTTAGACTTATTATTTGTTCCAAAACCTTATCCCACTGACATTTGCTAGATATCATAGACCTGGCTGAGTAACAAGCTTAAAAACAGCATCATACTGAAAAATTTGTGATAAGTCAGAAAACTGGTATGCATTTTAAGAAATAGCAAAGAATGACAAATAAAATAAAGGAGGGAAATGTCAAGTAATGAGAAAAAAAGTGAGTAATGTAGAATCTGTCTCTGTTTTAATCAGTAATTAAATTGGGAAAGGATAACTAAAGCTGATGTTGGTCCTCTAGAGAGCAAAACTGGGGAATTGATAATAAAAGGAATGAAGGAACAGTTTGAACAGGTATTTTGCATCAGTCTTCACTGAAGCAAATTTAGAAAATTTCTCAAAGATACTGTACCTTCGTATACTGTACAGCTTGCTGTGCAGCAGTGTACAAAGTCAATCTCCCATCTTGACCATGTGCCAGTACTTGGCAAACACAGTTATGTGCAGCAAACAGACAGCCATGTCTCAAAGTCATAGGGGTGTATTTTCACTGAAGTCCATGGAGGTACAGTGAGTCAGGGAGTCTCGACACAGTGTCAAGGGCAGCCTCCTATACCCTGACTAGTGGATAGAATGCCTGTCCTTGGCCTATTGAGATGATCGTGGTTCGAGAGTTTGTACCTCTGCAGTCTCTGGGGAGTGAGCTGTAGTCAGTCCTGTTACTGCATAGCAACCAATCTGTGGGATAGGGTAATGCAGTCAGAGAGATACATAGGTATCAATCAGGGGTGCGCGCACTTCTTACCTCAGGCTGTCCAGCTATATTGGTCAATGGGGTTAGCAAGAGTGATCTATCAGGTTCACAGGAAATATAGACATACAAAACTTGTGCAAAAGTAGGCTGCTGCATAATTTATAATGATCATTGCTGCTCATCCAACTCAATAGCCTGTTCCTGCTTTTTTTCCCCCATATCCTTTGATCTCTTTGTCCTAAATGCTATCCAATTCCTTCTTGAAATTGTGCAATATTTTGGCCTCAACTGCTTTATGTAGCAGGAAATTCCACAGGATCACCTCTCGTGTGAAGAAATTTCACCTCAATGCAGCCCTAAATGGTTTATGCCATATCCTGAAACCACGGCCCCAGGAAAGGCCACTCTCATGAGGCCCTTTTAAAGGGATCGAATGTTGCACAAAGACCCATGCACTATATAGGAGACATACCTGCAAGTTCCCTAATCCTGGCCATCCTCATGCATTGGCCCCCTGTGTACTGCACACTTTCCTGCCCCAGACTTCGCTGACCATCACACTTCACACCAGCACAGAGGCCAGAATGAGGAACACTGGTGTCAGCAGAACCCATTGTCCTATATTTTTCCACATTCTCCAGCAGACTTTCAGTACAGACATCCATGGTACATTCTGTGATGACATGGAGTTAGGCATTCTTTCTGGCATGGTTTCATGGTACTACGCAGTGACTCAGACAAACAGAGATAGAACAAAAACAATCTATACAAACAGAAGACTTCATATACAGTGCAATGTCACGTACCACAAAAGTGTTAAGGGTTGATGGTTAGTTTCTCATGGTGGAGATTGTCATTGTCTGGCACCTATGTGGTACAAATGTTGTTTGCCACTTGTCAACTTAAGCCGAGATATTGTCCAGGATTTGTTCCTTTTGTGGATGGGCTGTTTTAGAACCCGAGGAGTCATGAATGATGCCGACGGCGGTGTCGTCATCAGCGGACATCCCCACTTCTGATCTTATGATGAAGGAAAGGTGTTTGGACCTAGGGCGCTTTCCTGATGAACTCCTGCAGAGATGTCCAGGAGCTGAGATGACTGACCTCCAACAAGTACAGTCATCTCCTTTGTGCCAGGTATGACTCAATCCACAGACAGCTTCCTCTGCCGCTCGCTCCTCCACACTCCCCATTTCCTGTTGACTCCACTTTAGGGTTTCTTGATGCTTCACTCATCAAATGGCCTCGATGTTGAGGGTTGTCATTCATGTTTCATCTCTGGAATTCAGCTTGTTTGTCCATGTGTGAACAAAGCTGTAATGAGATCAAGAGCTAAGTGGCTCTGGCTTAATCCAAATGAAACATTAGTAGGCAGTTTATTGCTAAGCAAGAATTGCTTAATAGCACTGTTGATGACACCCTCCATTACTGAACTGATGATGAGGCAGTAATTGCAAGGTTCCATTTGTCCTGCCTGTATACCTGGGCACTTTTCTACTTAGCTCAAAGGTGGCCTACGTTCCCCTTTACTAAAAGGCCAAAACTCCAACACCCTTTCAAATGCTACTCTCCTTATTGATTTTTCTCGTCTACTTTACCCAAGTCACACTATAGAACATAGAAAAGTACAGCACAGAGCAGGCCCTTTGGCCTATGATGCTGTGCCGAGGTTTAATCCTAATGTAAAATATAATAATCTAACCTACGCGCCCCTCAACTCACTGCTGTCCATATGTATGTTCAGCAGTCGCTTAAATGTCCCCAATGACTCTGCTTCCAACACCACAGCTGGCAACACATTCCATGCATTCACAACTCTCTGCATAAAGAAGGTCTGCCTTTATACCTTCCTTCTCATATCTTCAAACTATGACTTCTCGTATCAGTCAATCTTGCCCTGAGGAAGTCTCTGGCTATTGACTCTATCTATTCCACTCATTATTTTGTACACCTCGATCAGTTCTCCTCTCTTCCTCCTCCTCTCCTGAGAGAAAAGTTCGAGCTTATTCAACCTTTCTTCATAAGGTGAGTCCTCCAGTCTAGGCAGCATCCTGGTAAACCTTCGTTGCACCCTCTTCAAAGCCTCTGTATCTTTCCTATAGTAGGGTGACCAGAACTGGATACAATATTCCAAGTGTGGTCTCACTAGAGACTTGTAGATCTGTAGCAAAACCTTGCGGCTCTTAAACGTGATCCCCCTGTTAATGAAAGCCAAAACACCATATGCTTTCTTAACAACCCTATCCACTTGGGTGGCAACTTTGAGGTATTTATGTGCTTGCACACCTAGATCCCTCTGTTCCTCCACACTGCCAAGAATCCTGTCTTTAATCCTATATTCAGCATTTGAGTTCGACCTTCCAAAATGCATCACTTCGCATTTATCCAGGTTGAACTCCATCTGCCATTTCTCAGTCCAGCTCTGCATCCTGTCTTTGTTGCGCTGCAGCCTGCAGTAGCCCTCTATACTATCGACGACGCCTCCAACCTTTGTGTCATCTGCACATTTACTAACCCACCCCTCAACCTCCTCATCCATATTTTATAAAAACTACAAAGAGCAGAGGCCCAAGAACAGAGCCCTGCGGGACCCCACTCAACACTGACCTCCAGGCAGAATACTTTCCATCTACAACCACTCTCTGCCTTTTGTCAGCCAGCCAATTCTGAATCCAGATAGCCAAATCTCCCTGTGTCCCATACTTCCTGACTTTATGAATGAGCTATGTGTTGTGATAAAGCCTTCCTTCCTTTGGTTTATGAACTGACTCATGAGTTTTGGAATTTCAGCTTTATCTCAGCTCTTCTTGTCCATTTCCTTCAAAATTTGTCATAATCTCTTAATGTGAATAAATGAGTTGGTGGTTAAAATTGACTTACAGATTTGGTGGCTGGGGGTGGCCTTGATACTGTATGGATTTGATGCAGATCTCTCTTGTGAATAATTGTTTTTATAGAAAATTTTGCCAAATCAGAATACTACAAGTTGGCAATTGAAGAACTCAACAAAAATGACACAGCATTAGAAGCCCTGGGAGCCCCTCCATTGCACATCCGAAATATCAAACTCACTGACAGGAACAATCATGTGGATGGAAAAAGTGCAAGGGTACAGTTTTCAGTTATTATTTCTTTTGTCAACTCTGCTTTTGCATCTAAACTTATAAGTTGTTTATGGAGCAGTAACATCATTGTGCAGGTTTCTTCCATCTGTCCATTTTGGTTTTCATGTACCTTTTAATTTTAATTATTAGCTGAATTGTTTCCATTCTTGATGCTACAGAAGGGAATATATATTCCTTTTAAATAATGAATGAAGTTTGTGAGTGGATGTTAAGTGAAAGCATAGAATTAGAATAAATGTGCGCTAGTCCAAGGAATCCAGATAAACTGACTCTATTAACTCATTGTGTGGCATTGATTTATAGATTAAAATCCCAGTTTGTGGATCAAAATCAGCTGGATATCTCCACACTTATTCTGTTCGGGATGGTCTACAGAAAAGGTAACCTATAGACACGTAACCAACTAATTGATTGTTGTTTCAATGTTATTGTTTAAAAGTCAGTTTGATTTCCATAATCAGTAGAATTATGCATATATTTTAGTTCTGTCAACAAGTGTTATGTGGTATGAACATATCTGGAGATGAATATTTTAAACATTTTCACACATATCTGAAAGAATTATCTAGAATTCTTCACAGAATTCTTCACAGGAGGATCCCAAGCACTGAGGATGTCTCCTAGACAGGGGACGAAATGTCTGCAACACAAATTCCCAGCTTGGTGAACAGAACCACAACAACGAGCACCCGAGCTACAAATCTTCTCCCAAACTTTGAAGAATTAACTATACTTTCTCAGGTTGTCCTGATTTGGTTTCAAAGAATGAGGAAACTGAACATAGCCAAGAAGTGTGGCAGTTAACGAGGTGATTTAGACTTAATGAGAAGAAATTTATGACTTTTGTTCTACTCCATTTGGCGCAAAGTGGAGAACTTGCATTGCATTCTTTATGCTGTAATGGTGAACGACAGTATGAAGAAGTTCTGCAAAGATATAATACAGTGCCGTTATTATGATTTATGCTGCCTCCTGTACAACATTTTCTTCTGTGGAAAAGTTCTAAAGTAGAGAACAACCTGAAGGGGATCAAAGAAGACAGCACAATTTTAAACAGCCTTTGGGGATATAAACAGCAACCACTTTCATAGGTGTGATGTGAGAAAAATGAAATGATTGGAGAAAAGAAAATACTGCTTATAAAAATGACCAGTATTCAGTAAGAATTCATTTAGATGTGATAGAGATTTAATTAAATAAGATTTGACTGGATTTAAAGGAATCTTATGAAATAAGATGCATCAATAGGAACCAAATTGTGCTTTAGATTCCAAAAAAATGTCTAAAACATTTCTGGTCAATTGTATTAATTGTTATATTGATGTTTAATTAAACTAGAGTCTCTAAAATGTACTATCTTTTTATTGACTGTAGATTGGGTGACTAAAGACCTTTAAATGTGTGTTGTTTTTCTCTCTGATTCTCTTTTTAAAAATCCTATCTATGCAAAGTGGATTGTTTTGGACCAAGCATTAGTTCACTTGAAAGGCTTTAAGGATTATCTTGATGGCTTGTTGGATATCTTCTGCATCTTGTGGAAAATGAGAGAGAAAAACTTGGCAAGACCAGAATTGATTTTCAAAATAGTATTTTCATGTCAGTCAGTTACTAGTGTTCTCAACTGACATTGTGGCAGAGGTCACAGATTTAATCCCTTACCTACTGAATGAGCTGCTTCAACCAAGACAGTTTTAAGTTCTGTCCCTAGTGTGCCTGGATAGGAAATGGAAAAGTTAGTCAAATACCTACTCTTTAATGTCTCCAAGGAAAATGTACAAGTGTGATATTGAGTGAGGACATGGTTGAGCTTGACTGTGCTGGTCCCCCATGAAAGAGCAACTAGGGGATATACATTCACTCATTTACAAAGAATTGGTATTTGGGATGCTTTGTGATGCATGGTAATGCCCCTAACTCTGGGCCAGGAGGTCTGTGTTCAGGTCCCACTTGCTCCAGAGGTGTGTCTAACATTTCTGAATAGGTTGATTTGAAAATAAACAAAAACAATTGGAAGACATGGTTGATTTATTGGTGGTGTTTAATAGATGGAAAACATACCATCTATTTTGATATGGTGATAGGGGGAAAACATTCAGTTGTGTGTAATAGCAGATTTGGCCATAAATAATTTTAAAAAAAGAGAATACCTACTTGATCAATTAGAAAACATGGAGGATTTACTGGTGGTAGTCAATAAATGAAAAAATACTATGGGTAATTTGGTGATGCGGAAAAGGAAACATACAGTTATGTGTGAGAGCACTTAGAGTCATAGAAATGCACAGCATAGAAATAGACCTTTCGGTCCAACCCATCCATGCCGACCAGATATCCCAACCCAATCTAGTCCCACCTGTCAGCACCCGGCCCATATCCCTCCAAATCCTTCCTATTCATATATCCATCGAAATCCCTCTTAAATGTTGCAATTATACCAGCCCCCACCACTTCCTCTGGCAGCTCATTCCATACCCGTACCACTCTCTGTGTGAAAAAGTTGCCCCTTAGGTCTGTTTTATATCTTTCCCCTCTCACCCTAAACCTCTGCCCTCTAGTTCTGGACTCCCCAACCCCAGGGAAAAGACTTTGCCTATTTACCCTATCCATGCCTCTCCTAATTTTGTAAACCTCTATAAGGTCACCTCTCAGCCTCTCACGCTCCAGGGAAAACAGCCCCAGCCTGTTCAGCCTCTCCCTGTAGCTCAAATCCTCCAACCCTGGCAACATCCTTGTAAATCTTTTCTGAACCCTTTCAACTTTCACAACATCTTTCCGATAGAAAGGAGACCACAAATGCATGCAATATTCCAACAGGGGCCTAACCAATGTCCTGTACAGCCGCAACATGACATTCCAACTCCTGTACTCAATACTCTGACCAATAAAAGAAAGCATACCAAACGCCGCCTTCACTATTCTATCTACCTGCGACTCCACTTTCAAGGAGCTATGAACCTGCACTCCAAGGTCTCTTTGTTCAGCAACACTCCCTAGGACCTTATCACTAAATGTATAACTCCTATGAAATAAAACTGTTTGGAGGGCTGTCGTGGCACAGTGGTTATATTTCTGCCTTGAACCAGGAGACCTGGGTTCAAGTCCCATCTGCTCCAAAGATGCGTCAGAACATCTCTGAACAGGATGATTAGAAAATATAAGAATAGATGGTTGGATGAGGTACCTGAGGATTGGCAAAACATCTAATATCATGACTGATCCTAACTCAAGCTTATGAGAATTTTGGAAATTTTGCTGAATGATTTGTTAATCACTCTACCTGTGGTGTTTCTTTTTCTTTATTAGATGGTTTCTACAAGAAGCTGTGTTGCAGCTGCTGGATGGCCAACAAGTTTTAGTTTATCCATTCACTGAAGATAAAGACCACCAACATTAATGCATGAGCAAAGTTGTATTCTTTACAATGTAATTCAATCATTGATGTTATTTCAAACAAAATAATTTTTCAAAATAGTTTGAAGTTTAAAATCATACAGTTGTTTCTAAAATTAGTGCATCCAACAATTTCAGTTAAACAGAAAAATAAAGTCAAAGATGTTGGAAATCACAAACAAAAACAGAAATTGCTAGAAAGCCCAGCAGGTCCAGCAGCATCTGTGGTGAAAAAGCAGCGTTACGTTTTGGGTCCAGTGACCCGTCTTAAGAATTGAAGAAGGTTCTGAAGAAAGGTCTCTAGATTCAAAATGTTAACTCTGTGTTCTCTCCACAGATGCTACTGGACCAGCTGAATTTCTCAGCAATTTCTGTTTTCATTTTATTTAAAGGATTGAATTGGCCTGAAAAAGGTTTGTAGCAATGTAAGGAGATTTTTTTTTGTTGTGTCCTCAAACCATGTACGGACGTGTTCCTGAGAATAAATGGTAATTCTGTTGAAAAGCTGATGTTAGTTTGATCAGTAACCTTGACTATAGGCTGAATTGACCGGATTTTTATTTTTTGCACAGTGTTTTATTAAGAAAACTTTAGATGTTTGTCGATATTGATCGCAAGGAATACAAGAAATGTACATATAATGCCAATGTCAAATTACTTGACATTCAACCAGCAACTAGGGAACATACTTTTCTACCTACAGGTAGTCAATGCACAAACATGTACCTTTCAGATCTTGGAGGAGCTTGCTCTGAGTGTCGTTCCAGTCACTATATGTCTTATGAGCTAAATCCTCAGTTCTTGAATGGAATGGCAACAAAAACATTTGGATATGAAATAACAAATCCAAATTTAATGGAGTTTCAAGCATTAAATTCAAAAAGAGCTGGAACTATGCGAAGTGATGTATGCTGTATAATAAATTTGACTTGGTCTACATATATATCTTTTAATAATCATTCAACCCCTGACACAAACCTTATTAAAGTCTGGGAATAGAATTTGAAATGTTCACTTGTGAAGATCAGTTTGGAGTGCAGTACTGTTGAAGTATGTTAGTGTGCACTGCCAAATTAAGATGCTAATGTTTGGTGAAAGCACATCCAACTGTTCCATACAGCAATACAATAGGTCTTATTCTTGTGGAAGAGATGCCTCAATCTGTCTTCTTGAGCAGTATCCAATGATAGATTTATAATTTAGTGTTTATGGGTGCGCTTGAACCGATTAACCAATTTCTTCATTTAAAAAACTTAATTCTCAGGGTGTCAGCACCATTATTGTCTATCATTTCCAGTTGTCTGCTGACAAGGATGGATATGCTACAGGAACCACAGAGAAAGTCCTTCTTGTGATTGTGTTCCCACAGCAGTGTAAGATAGTCTTATCATCAAGATCTGATTGGCTGAATGTTTCTGGAGAAAATCAAATACTACCACTGAGGCAGAAAGCTGGAGACAATCCAGTACTGGTGGACAGCAGGAATTACCAGTAATGCCCCTCCGCAACTGCTGCTCCAGTCAGAGGGCTGACTCCTCACCAGCAATGGCAATGCCATCAACAGCAGGGGGTGCTGCTGAAAATGCCAGAGGAAGGACAAAGTGGCTCCTGGATGTGGTGCCCTTGGAAAGAAGGTAAATTTTACTGACGATTTTAATCTCTGTATAGTGGATTCATCAGTATTAACCTGAAACTGATGCACTTTATTATTCAGAACTGAAGATCTGCAGTCTTTATTCTGTTTGCTTCAACAAACAAAAGATAAGCAGGCCTTTCAACCTGGCATTAACTCATCAAGCCTGCAAATTGTACATTTGTAGTAGTTGGTAGAAACTGGTCATGTGTGATGTCAATATACCAGACTTAACCTTATGCCAAGCTTAGTTAACAATCAGCCAACATTGTCTTTTTCCAAATGGCAGGTAATGACTAGTGGGGTACCTCATGGCTCAATGCGAAGACCCCTACTATTCACAATATATATTAATGATTTAGATGAGAGAACTAAATGTAATATCTCTAAATTAGCAGATGACACAAAGCTTGGTGGGAGAGGGAGCTGTGAGGAGTATGCAGAGATATTTTGGATAACCACATGCCACATGCAGTATAATGCAGAGAAATGAGTGCTTTGGTAGCAAAAACAGGAAGGCAGATTATTATCTGATTGGCTATAAATTGTGAAGGGGAATGTGAAAGGAGACCTGGGCATCCAGTCACTGAAGGTAAACATGCAGGTGCATATGTGCTGAAGTCAGCAAATGGTACATTGGCCATCAGAGCAAGAGGATGAAGGTGCAGGGCTGAATCGCTGCAATTATACAGGGCCTTGGTGAGATCAGACCAGGAATATTGTGTGCAATTTTGGTCTCCTTACCAGAGGAAGGATGTTCTTACTCTAAAGGGAGTGCAATGAAGGTTCGCCAGATTGATTCCTTGGATGGTGGAACTGATATGAGGAGAGATTGAATCAAGATCATAATTACTGGAGTATAGAAGAACAAGGCACATTCTCATAGAAACATATAAAATTCTCACAGGTTCAATGCAAGAAGAATGTGCCCATTGACAGGGAGTCCAGAATCAGGGGTCATAGTCGAAGGATACAGGGCATACCACTTATGCCTAAGATGAGACATTTCTTCACCCAGAGTAGTGAGCTTCCACAGAAAGCAGTTGAGGCCGAAACATAATGTTATCAAGTAGTTGTTGAATCTAGCACTTGGAGCTAAAGGGGTAAAGCAGGAACAGAATATTAAGCGGGATCAGTCATGATCATAATGACTAGCAGAGCAGGCTCAAAAGGACTAAATGGACTACTTCTGCTCCTAGTTACACAGAAACAGAAAATAGGTGAAGTTGTGGGCAATGCAAAATATTATTATTTAAAAGAAAGTCTATTATTATGTCAAGTTAGTAAATACTATTGATCATTAAATAATGAATGCTTGTATTTTGTACACTATAAACTAAATATGTATGCACTAAGCTGCTTGCAGGAATGATTAATTTATGTACATGACAGTCCCAATCTCTAAAGTCTGAAGATTATTTACTCCAGTAATTATACTTAAGCACAGATGAATAAGCAGTCAGATATGTTTATTCAAGGAATATGTACATCTTTATCATAAAGATACAAAACTGCCTCACCCACAGCCCCTCACTCCCCAACTATTACTGCAGGTAAAAGAATTGGCTAGCAATTGTTAAGTTTACAGTATACTTCTGAACACAAAGGTAACACTGTCAAAAGTTCAACTTAAAATCAATGAGAAAATTAGATTTTACTATATAGTTATGAAAACATGGCTATGGCTACCTCAAACTTACCAGAAATAAATTTATCAAAAATACTGGTTAACATTTTAGATGCAGAAGTAAGAAAAAAGATCTTTAGTAGCAAAAACTTGTTCTGTTAGTTGAGGTTGTATTCCATTTAGCACCATCTGCAGACAAATTCTGTAGATTGGGTGACGTGGCAATGTATTCTGATAATCTACTTCAAGGCTTGGAAGCAGCTTTGTATCACTTTCATCTATTATTACCCCATTAGCCCTTAAACGGCCAGTAATATTTGTTTTAACCAAAAGGTTAATATTTACATTAATTGTGCAGTAACTTATTGAGGGTGGGGAAAGAAATCAAAGAAAATGGGTGCAATGTGAATTTAAGAAACGAGACTAAGATTACTTTTAAAAAAAATCTTTACTTAGTAAAAATAATCATAATTAAAATATATGGCAATATTCAGGGATCCCTGAGTTTTTTTTTTAAATGGAAATTTTATCTTGTGAAAATGTACATTTTTGTGCTGTAGAATTTTAAATTGGTGTGAAATACTGAATATAATAATCTGGCACAAACAGAAGCTGCTGTCCAGAACTTAGTTCTGTTCTTTAATAATTAAACTTGTTCTAATTCCTCAAGACCAGTGATTCTGTTGCTTGTTACAACATAATGGTCCTCTATTCTGCTGACTGTACACTGATGTGGATAATTTTTAAAATGTATTTTTAAATGGATTCATAAATGTGTCGCTTTAATAGCTTTGTAATTCATTCGAAAGCTAACAAATAGCTTACTGTTAACCAGATTACCATTAAAAAAATGTACATTTAACAAATTAAATTTTGCAGTCCTGTGCATAATGAATACCATATACATTTCTAATCTGTAAGGCACCAATAGAGTAACATCTATCGCTGTCCATCGTGCAGCAATTTTCCTGAATAAGTTCATCTCATCCTGGGAAATTTAAGCATTTGTTTCCATTCACAAAAATATTCAAACATTAAAAAATACATATACAAACAATATAATTATTCAAAAATGAAATCAATCAAGTTTAAGAAAAGTCAAAGAAACCAACCTTTGACTTGTCTAATTAATTCATACATGCTTAAAAAGAAAAGGAATGTAGCAAATAATTCTAGATAGCAACATAAATCCCAAATGTGTGTTATTTGTAACTATAGCTTGCTGTAAATATTTTAGGGAACAGGTACTTTTAGAATTCAAACAAAACGTTGAAGTGCATTATTCACAAGAACTGCATACTTTTATTGCTGACAGTACAGCGGCTTAAAGGATCAATCTAGATCTATTTTCTTCTCCCCTACCCCCCTCCCCGCCCCACCACCACTTGTGCAAATAGAATGGATATTCCAATTAATGCTCTGCCAGTCATCTTTTGTGAAATAAGTATCAGCTCTGAATTATGTTCTGAAGGAAAGCATTTCAGTTATCACCAACCCTTTATACTCTCTGCTGAGCTTTACTTTGAACATTGTTAACATATTGTATCAGAAGCACAGCACAACAGTGCTTGGCATTTAGCATTAAAACAGTTTTTGTTTGAGTATCTATAGTGAAACTGAAGCTCACAAAATAACTGTTTTGTCAGAGTCTGTTTTTTAAAAGACTCTTTTTAAAATGTAGTGTGTATTTCCATAACATAAGTCAATAGATAAACTCTCCTGAAATTTCCTGTAAGGTATTAAATGGTTCTTCAAATTTGAAGCGTTTGGAGATGGCTTTTTGGTCAGTTTTAATGTTTTCTTTCTCAGACTGTCTGCACTGTCCCAATGTGTATGATGCCATGACAATGAGCTCTTCTGTTTCTTGGTTTTGTGTTTCTGATTCTTCCAAAGCTTTAGATTCAAGGGCGTTGGTTGAAGCTTCAGTGACAAATTCTGTTTCATCGCATTCAAAAGCCAACCATGGATGCCTGAGGCACTCCTCAGCTAAAGCTCGCTCTCTGCCAAAGAAAAGCAGATAATATAAACAAAGGTAGAAAAATCAAAACTACTTGTAAATTCAATCATACTAAAGGCACTGCATGAGAAAATGTAGTAGCATGGATCAACATCAGTTGACAGATACTAATTAGTGGGTGGCACAGTGGTTAGCACTGCTGCCTCACAGCGCCTGTAGACACGGGTTCAATTCCCGACTCAGGCGACTGACTGTGTGGAGTTTGCACGTTCTCCCCGTGTCTGCGTGGGTTTCCTCCGGGTGCTCCGGTTTCCTCCCACAGTCCAAAGATGTGCGGGTCAGGTGAATTGGCCAAGCTAAATTGCCCGTAGTGTTAGGTAAGGGGTAAATGTAGGGGTATGGGTGGGTTGCGCTTCGGCGGGTCGGTGTGGACTTGTTGGGCCGAAGGGCCTTTTTCCACACTGTAAGTCTAATCTAATCTAATCTAGACTAGGAATGGGTTAGGAATGAACCATCACAAGAGGTTAGGGATCATTTGCATTTGAACAAAAGGAACCTCAATCTTGAGGAGAATAGGGTAACAATGGCAAAATAGACAACAGATACAAATATGGACATTTTGTTCTACATAAGAAATAGCACTAAGTTTGGAAAGAAAAATAAGGGATGAGAGAATCCACTCAGTGGAATGTAGAGAGATCAATCAGTTTGAATACATTATTTCCTGAAGAGCTTGATAAAACCACAATAAAAGTCAATAGCTTTTTATGTTTTATAATAAACAGTTACAAAATTAAAGTAATAAATCTGTTTTAAAAAAGTCATAAGATAAGTATACATGTTAGAGCATTATAGATAAGGCTGTTAATGTCTTTGAGGGAATGGAGCAAAGATTAATCAGGATGAGGTTGAAGCTGATAAACTGGTTTTGGTAGAAATTATTGGAGATATTTCCAGTGGAGCAGAGAAGCTTGAGTGAAGACTTAGTGGGGGAGAAAATTCTTGCTGGTGAAATCTCTAATTTATTCCTAGTACATGAGCTGCTAAGGCCATTATTTGTTGGAATCCCTCAGTTACCTTTTGTGAAGCCAAGGGGATAAACTATAAACAAAACAGTGATACTTGGAAGTGAAAGTAGTGGTTGCTTTGGAGATCCATTTTGAAATTACAAGTCAGACCAATATGTTTGATTCACAAATTTTACTAGTTTTCCTTCTGAGAAGGTGGTCATGAATCACTGTCTTAAACTGTAGTCAGTCAGTCAGGTGTTGGTACACTCATAGTGCTCTTAGACAAGGAGGTCCAAGTTTTCAACCAATGACAAGTGTTAATTTGCCATGGTCCATGAGGAGGCACAAGCATTTTCCTTGTTAGGAAGAGACCAGTGGCTTTATACATTAAAGGACATGACAGCATTAAAATGGGGAAAGCAAGGAGATAGATTGTCACAGCTGGTACAGAGATTAAACACATGCATCACAAGTTGATAAGATTAAAAATCACAACACCAAATTATAGTCCAACAGGTTTATTTGGAAGTACAAGCTTTGGGTGTGTTGCGAGCTGACTAAGGAGCAGTAGTCTGAAAGCTTGTACTTCCAAATAAACCTATAGCCTGGTGGAGTGCGATTTTAACCTTGTCCAGCACCTCTACTTCAGTTGATAAGAGAACTGACCCAATTCATTTATGGTGATGGAATAGCAAGGATTGCTCTCACGTGATTCCTTTATTATTAATGAAAGCTAAAAAAATCGCAATAGCTTCTCTTCCTTTCCTGCAGTGTTATCTCTGGCATGGCCATATCAGTAGTTAGTTTCCAATTCTCATCTGTATTCTGCTCCTCTCTAATATTTAAAGTTGGTAAATTTTCAAACATACACTGACCAAACTCGACTCGATCGCATCATCTCTCCCGAATCACCACTGTTGGTAGATTAGCAGCCTGCTTACCCAACATCCAGTACTGGATGAGCAGAAAATTTCTCCAATTAAATACTGAAGCTATTGGTTTTGATCTTCACTTCAAACTTCTCACTCTCATGACTGACTCTAAACTTTACCTTGAATGTTGACTAAAATTAAGATTAAGCCAGTTTGTCTACAAACTTCATGTCACATTTGAATGAGAGATGAGCTTCTGACCTCCCATTCCAGATATCACCAAGATGCCTCTAACTTAATCTGATTGATTGATTGTCTCAGCTCATCTGAAACTCTTATCTTGCCTTTTACCTCTAAACTTGACTGTTCCAATATGCTAGATTAGAGTGGTGCTGGGAAAGCACAGCAGGTCAGGCAGCATCCGAGGAGCAGGTAAATCGACGTTTCGGACAAAAGTCCTTCATCAGGATGAAGGGTTTTTGCCCAAAACGTTGATTTTCCTGCTCCTCAGATGCTGCCTGACCTGCTGTGCTTTTCCAGCACCACTCCGGTTTCCAGCATCTGCAGTCCTCACATTTGCCTGTTCCAATACACTGCTGGCTGATCTTCCACATTCTACCCATTCTAATCTTGGGGCCATCTAAAACTCATTGCCTATGTTTAGCTGGCAGCAAGTCACATTCCCCAATCTCCCCTGTGCTTGACCGGCCAAGATAGTTAAACGAGTAAAGTGTTGGCATTAAAAAGCTTTTTCCTGTTTTCAAATCCTTCTAAGCCTGCACTCCTACATATTTCTCCAGCCCCAAAATCTGCAATGTCTGTGCTCTGTTCCTGAACAGGATTATGCATTTTCCATTATAACTGCTGCACCAATGGTAGTGATATCTTCAGTTACCTAGACCCAAGATTCTGAAATTTCTCACCTACCCTTCTCTGCCTCTTGAAAATCGACTTCATTGTTCAAATATTTGGATGTCTAACCTCATATCTTCTTAAGCCTTGTGCCAATTTAAATCCTTTGGTCTGTGTGCAGTTCATGCTTTCTTTGTGTGTTTTGGTTTTAACCTTAAATGAAAGGTTGATGATTATCAAGGGTATTGATTAATTCTTCAAACTAAGCTTCTGTACGAGTCCAAATATCCAATATGTCAACACAAATACAGAAGCTAACCTGGCTGCAATCACTTGAAGAAAGATGATCAGTAAACCAAAGCATTGGCCCCAGAAATCAAAATCAAACCCTTGGAGGTAAGAAAGTGTATTTGATTCTTGGGATATTTAAAAAACAACTTGTTATTTAATAATAATGAAGGTAACAAATGAATCATTCCATTACAATATGAAGCCACAATATACCAAAACTGAATGCCTAGAAACATCACTTAGAATCATAGAGATGTACAGCATGGAAACAGACCCTTCGGTCAAATCCGTCCATGCCGACCAGATATCCCAACCCAATCTAGTCCCATTTGCCAGCACTCGACCCATATCCCTCCAAACCCTTCCTATTCATATACCCATCCAAATGCCTCTTTAATGTTGCAATTGTACCAGCCTTCACCACTTCCTCTGACAGCTCATTCCATACATGTACCACCCTCTGCATGAAAACATTGCCCCTTAGGTCTCTCTTATATCTTTCCCCTCTCACCCTAAACCTATGCCCTCTAGTTCTGGACTCCCCACCCCCAAGGAAAAGACTTTGCCTATTTACCCTATCCATGCCCCTCAATTTTGTAAACCTCTAAGGTCACCCCTCATCCTCCGATGCTCCAGGGAAAACAACCCCAGCCTGTTCAGCCTCTCCCTATAGCTCAAATCCTCCAACCCTGGCAACATCCTTGTAAATCTTTTCTGAACCCTTTCAAGTTTCACAACATCTTTCCGATAGGAAGGAGACCAGAATTGCACACAATATTCAAACAGTGGCCTAACCAATATCCTGTACAGCCACAACATGACCTCCTGACTCCTGTACTCAATACTCTGACCATTAAAGGAAAGCATACCAAACGCCTTCTTTACTATCCTATCTACCTGCAACTCTACTTTCAAGGAGCTATGAATCTGCACTCCAAGGTCTCTTTGTTCAGCAACACTCCCTAGGACCTTACCATTAAGTGTATAAGTCCTGCTAAGATTTGCTTTCCCAAAATGCAGCACCTCGCATTTATCTGAATTAAACTCCACCTGCCACTTCTCGGCCCATTTGGTCAAGATCCTGTTGTAATCCGAGTTAACCCTCTTCGCTGTCCACTACACTTCCAATTTTGGTGTAATCTGCAAACTTACTAACTGTACCTCTTATGCTCGCATCCAAATCATTTATGTAAAAGACAAAAAGTAGAGGACCCAGCACCGATCCTTGTGGTAGTCCACTGGTCACAGGCTTCCAGTCTGTGAAACAACCCTCCACCACCACCCTCTGTCTTCTACCTTTGAGCCAGTTCTGTATCCAAACGGCTAGTTCTCCTTGTATTCCATGAGATCTAACCTTGCTAATCAGTCTCCCATGGGGAACCTTGTCGAACGCCTTACTGAAGTCCATATAAATCACATCATCTGCTCTGCCCTCATTAATCCTCATTTTTACTTCCTCAAACAAGTTCATGAGACATGATTTCCCACGCACAAAGCTATGTTGACGATCCCAAATCAGTCCTTGCCTTTCCAAGTACTCAAAGTTTGGGAGAAGATTTGTAGCTCGGGTGCTCGTTGTTGTGGTTCTGTTCGCCGAGCTGGGAATTTGTGTTGCAAACATTTCATTCCCTGCCTAGGTGACATCCTCACTGCTTTCCAAGTACATGTACATTCTGTCCCTCAGGATTCCCTCCAATAACTTGTCAACGACTGACGTCAGGCTTACTGGTCTATCGTTCCCTGGCTTGACTTTACCACCCTTCTTAAACAGGGGCACCACATTAGCCAACCTCCAGTCTTCCAGCACCTCACCTGTGACTATCGATGATACAAATATCTTAGCAAGAGGCCCAGCAATCACTTCTCGAACTTCCCACAGAGTGGTGGGGTACACCTAATCAGGTCCTGGGGATTTATCCACCTTTACCCGTTTCAAGACATCCAGCCCTTCCTTCTCTGTAATATGGACATTTTTGCAAGATGTCACTATTCCCTACCGTCTATATCTTCCACTTAGAAAACTCAAGTATCAATTGATGGGAGAGAGAAAAAAAAATCAAAAAAACAGACATAGTGACAGAATAAATAAGATGTATGAAAATGCAGTCCTGTTGGATACCTTCCAATAACTAAATAAATTAATGAAGGGAAGATAAAAATCAGGAACTTACTCAGGCTCCTTAACAAGCAACGTCTTGATGAAGTCTATGGCCTGTTTGGAGATGTTCTCAAAATCATCTTCTGTAAAGCTGAGATTTAACTGGGAAATGTTGAGAAAAGTTTCTTGTTTGTTATCTCCCAGGAATGGAGAAATGCCTGTTAGCATCACATACGCAAGGACACCTATACTCCTAAACAGAGGAAAGTCATTCTGAGAAGCAGTTCCAACAAATTCAATTGCAATCATTTTAAAAGGTTACACTCGATATTAACTTACCACATATCTGTTGCTGTGCTGATCGGCTCATAATTTAAAATTTCAGGAGCTGAAAACAGAAGAAATAAATACATTTTTGGATGTCATTAAAAGCCAGGGTGCACTGAATGCACCAAATAACTTAGAGTCATACAGCATAGAAACAGACATGGTGGGCCGAAGAGCTGGTGTCAACCAACAAGCACCAAACTGCATTGGCATTATTATGCTCTGGCATTTTATGTGCTCATCCAGATACTTTGTCATACATACAGCACAGAAACAGACCCTGCAGTCCAACCAATCCTTGCCAAACATAACCCCAAACTAAATTTGTCTCACCTGCCTGCTCCTGGCCCATATCCCTCAAAACCCTTCCTATTTATGTATCTATCCAAATGTCTTTTCAATGCTGTAACTGTACATGCATCCACACTTCCTCGGGAAGTTTATTCCATATGCGAACTACCCTCAGTGTAAAAAAACTTGATATCTGCTGTCACCACCCTGTCAGGCAGCACATTCCAAATGTCTACCACCCATTTGGTAAAAAAACACACAACTTTTTTCTCAGATCTCCTCTAAATCAATTGCTCCTCACCTTAAACTTATGCCCTCTGGTCTTAAGTTTAATATGGAAAAGATGATTACTCTGTCTATATTTTTCATAATTGTATAGGTCAATCTGATCCCTCCTCGGCCTCCTGTGCTCCAAGGAAGACAAATCCAGCCTATCCAGTCTCTTCTTTTAACAGACGTTTTATCCCAGGCAACATTGTGGTGAATCTCCTCTGCACCTTCTCCAGTGCAATCGTGCTTTTCTGGAGAGTATGAGGCAACCAGAACTACACACAGTATTCCATCTGTGGCCTAACCAATGTTTTATACAATTGTAACAAGATTTCCCTGCTCCTATATTCTACTTCCAGCTAATGAAGGCAAGCATCCACTATGAGAAAGTGAGGACTGCAGATGCTGGAGATCAGAGCAGCAGGAGAATTGATGTTTCAGGCATGAGCCCTTCTTCAGGAATGCATGCGCTTTTCCAGCAACACACTTTCAGCAAGCATCCACTATGCCTTCACGACCCTGTCTACCCATGCTGACACCTTCAGGGATCTATGGACTTGTACACCAAGGTCTCTTTATTCCTCAGTACTCCCAAGGACCTACCAATCATTTTGGATATCCTTATTAGAATTCCCTAAATGCATCACCTCATACTTATCAAGATTAAATTCCATCTTCCATTCCTTTGCCCAATTTACCAAAGTAATCAACATCAGGTTGTAGCCCGAGACAATCCTCCTCATTATCAACAACACCCCAATTTTCATGTTACTATTTATACCATCTATATTCACATCCAAGTCGTTAATCTGCATTACAAAGAAAGGGCCCCAACACCGATCTCTGTGGTACACTGCTGGTCACAGACTTCCAATTACAAAAACAATTCTCTACCATTAGACTTTGCCTCCTATTTGTAAACCAATTTTAGATCCAGTTTGCTGACTTGCCTTAGATGCAGTGAGCAGCTTTCCATGTGAACTGCATCAACTGTACTACCCTCAATATATTTAGTCACTTCTTTTTTAAAAAAAAACTCAATTAAACTAGTCATACAGGATCTCTCTCAAATCTATGCTGGTTATTCCTGATCGATCCCTGCCTTTCTAAGTATTAATTAGATCTGTTACTCAATTTTGTTCAATAATTTCCTACCACTGATGTTTGACTAACTGCTTTGTAATTACCTGCTGAAAATGTGTTTTTGGAAAAGCGCAGCAGGTCAGGCAGCATCCAAGGAGCAGGAGAATCGATGTTTCGGGCATGAGCCCTTCTTCAGGAATTACCTGGCCCATTCCTGCTTTCCTCCTTGAACAGAGGAACCACATTAGCTATCCTGCAGTCTTCTGGCACTTCACTTGTGGCCAGCAAAGTATTAAATATCTCACATCCTTAAGAACTAGTTCTAAAGAAGGGTCACTGGACCAGAAACATTAACTTTTCTTTCTCTCCACAGGTGCTTCCAGACCTGCTGAGTTTTTCCGAGAAATTTTTTATTGTTTCTAATTTCCAGCATCTGCAGTTCTATTTTTTTAAATTAGGTATCTCCGCCAGGGCCCCAGAAATTTCTTCCTTTGCCTCCTAAAGCAGCTTGGGATACACCTCATCAGGGCCTGGGGATTTATGCACCTTTATGCCCATTGAAACATTTAATACTTCCTCCTTTATTAACCTTAACATGTTTCAGAACTTCTCTACCCAAAAAGAAATCTCTGACTGCAACATCTTTCTCCTCCATGAATATAGATGGTAAGTATTCATTTGAGCACCTCACCCGCACTCACTAGCTCCATACGCAGGTTGCCCCTTTGGTCTCACTTAGGCCCCACTCTCTCTCTGGTAATTCATTTACTCTTAATATACTTAGAAAAAGCTTTGTGGTTTCCTTAATCCTATCTGCCAAAGACATTTTGTGGCTCTTCTTTGCCTAATTTTTTTTTTAAGCAACTCTCTATACTCTGAACTTTTGAAGTGCCTCCCCTGTTTTTAACACTGTACCTGACCTATGCTTCCCTCTTGTTCTTTATCAAACTCTCAATATCCCTTGACATCCAGTATTCGTTAGACATGCTGCCCTTCTCCTTCACTCTTCGAACACCACGTTGGACCTGACCTTTCACTATACTTCTTTTGAAAGACTCCCACTTTCCAAATGTAGACTTCAACTGGAAGCAGCTGCTCCCAGTCTATGTTTGCCAGATCCTGTCTAATGACATTGAAATTGGCCTTCCGCCAATTTAGACTCTTCTCAATTCATTCTTCGTTTCCATAACAACTTTGAAACTTAGAGTTACAGTCACTATCCCTAAATTGCTCACCCACTGAAACTCCTAACCACATGACCGGCTTCATTCCCAAGGATTAGGTCATGCATTGCCCCATCTCTACTAGGACTATCTATGTACTGCAGAAAAACTCTCCTGGATGCATTTTAAGATTTCCGCTCAAATTCTTTCACACTAAGACAATTCCAATTAACGTTAGCAAAATTAAAGTCCCCTATGACTACAACCCTATTTCTCACACAACTTTGAGTTACCTACATATCTGCTCTGCTATCTCCCTCTGACTGTTGAGAGGCCTATTTTATATTTCCAGTTAACTAATTGCCCTTTTTTAAAAAAAAATTAAGCTCCATCCAAACGGCTTCCTTTGAAAAGCCTTCGAAAACAGCTCAGTGGTTGGCACTGCTGCCTCACACCACCAGAGTTCTGGGTTTGATTCCAGCCTTGGGTGACTGTCTGTGTGGAGTTTGCACATTCTCCCTGTGTCTTCAGGGGTTTCTTCTGCCAACTTTAAAACCTAAACAGCACAAGCAAATCCCACCCCTACTCCCCCAGCAAGCATATTGACACATTCCAGTTCATATGCAACCTGTTCAACTTGTACAAGCCTGCCTAATTCAGGACTGTTTTAATCATCCAAAAATCTAAAGCCCTCCCTCCTAGAACATCCCTTTAGCCACACATTCATCTGACCCTATCTTCCCTTTCCTATACTAAGTAGTGCGTGGCACTGAAAGTAATCAGAATTTAGCAGTCTTTCTCTTTAACCTACGATCTAATTCTCACAATTCCTGTGGCAGGACCTCATTTCTTTTTTCACTCATGTTGGCAATACTGACATATACCAAGATTGCTAGCTGTTTACCCTCCCCCTTCAGTATGTCCTGCAGCCGCTCGGAGACATTCCTGACCTTAGTACAAGAGAGGCAACACACCATTAGAGAGTCTCATTTATTGCCACAGAGCCGCCTGTCAATTCCCCTTACAATCAAGTTCCCCTAACACTGAAGCTCCCGCAGTCTTTTTCCTCTCCTGCAGTGCAGCAGAACCAACTGTACTGCCACAAACACAGCTGTTGCTGCTTTCCCCTCAGATCCAACCCCCCAAAAAACCAAGTATATGTGTTTAACAGGGGTCTGAATTTCCTTCAATATTTCGTAGAAACTAATTTTAGTTATATAGAAGCTGTAGGAAAATGTCTACACATTAAGCAAGTCAGTCAGAAGATAGGGATAACTCACAAATTTGAGATTTCCCAGCAGTGGAGTTTAAGCAGGTGCATCCCAATTTACAGTTGGAATACAAGAGGGAGAAATGTGAGGTTATACATTTGGCAGGAAGAATAGAGGAGCTGAATATTATTTAAGTGAGAAAGATTGCTGACAGCTTCAGAGCAGAGGGATTTAGGAGTCCTCATCCATGCATCACAAAAAGCTAGCATCCAAGTTCAATGGGTAATCAGAAAGACAAATGGAACATTGGCTTTTATTGCAAAGGGAGTGGAGTATTATTATAGGAAGGTTTTGCTAAAACTATACAAAACATTTATCAGATCACAGCAGGAATATTGTGAACAGTTTCGAGCTCCTTGCCTAAGAAAGGATATACTGAAATTGGAGGCAACCAAAGTGGTTCACTAGGCTGATACCAGGGATGGACAGGCCGTTTTATGGGGAAAGGAGTCGATTGGGCCCGTACTTGTTGAGATATACAAGAATGACAGGTGACTTCATTGAAACACTCTTAGTGGACATCTATTACAGAGGAGGAATTGTGAATCCCCTCAGAGGGCTCTTCAGGCAGAGTCATTAAGGATATTCAAGGCTGGGATTGACCGATTGTGAATCAGTCAGGGAATCGAGACTTATTATTAAAAGGCAAGAAAGTGAAGGTAACAATTATTAACTAGCCAATATCTCATTGAATAGCAGAGCAGACTTGATAGGCTGAATGGCCCTTTTCTGCCTTGATGTTTTATAGTCTTCAGTCAAGTAGGGAGCTAGTTGTTGATGGGCATAGCAGTAGGTAACTTCATCCTGGAAACAAAGGTCAATTGGTAACAATCAGTAGGGTGACAATGTAAGGGGCACATAATTCTGATGAAAGGAATTTTGATGTCGATGGAAATGGGGGTTGCTTGGGGCAGGGGAGTCTGAGAGTGGGTGGTGAGTAGGAGATTTGGAGGTTCAAGGTCTCAGTGGGTAGGGGTTTGGCTGTATCTCTATCATGGACTTGCTGTAATTTTTCTATTTGTTAAAAAATAATATACTCCAGGTAACTGCAGCACAATATTGCTATCTCCCAGTCTGGTGTACAGAGCTAAGGGTATGACTACGAAGTATGATCACATTAGAAAGATTTCAAAACAGATTGCACATAGGAAATGTGTGTTCCAGGCCACCAGTATTGAGAATAGCCCAGTTGATGATGTAGCTGGAGTAACTACAAGTTTGAAGAAAAATTTAACATGGAATGGAACAAACAGAAATCATCAATTTGTGGTAATTAGCAAACCACAATATTCACAATTCTGGTATATTGAATAAAGAATCAATCCTACTTAAATATAGTGGTAGTTTATTCCAGTGACAATTTAGTATCTATATATAAAAAAAAGAGTTAAACATATGATGGTTACTCAAAGTAGTGCTGCTAACTTAAAATAAAACATTGTTTGTGTAAATGATAGGTTGCTAACATCTCAGTTAAATCGCTAATCGTGCCAGGTCAAGTCAAATTTGGCATACAGGCAACTTGGAGTTATCATTAAATTTGAACAGGATGATTTTAAGGATTTAAATCTTAGCCTTGACTCTTATTTAAACCTTTTAAATCCACTAAGAGCCAAGCTGCAGATTGGAGTTTTTTCCAGCCTAGAAAACACAACTGTGACTGGTCATCAAGCAGTGCTGAAAGCAGCAGAATAAAAACGTATCAACTCAGACCTCAAGAGGACAAATGTTAAGAAAAGCCAACTGTATTGAACAATAAAATGGAACAGAAAATGCTCAGGAGGACGTAGACTGTGGAGTAGGCATGTGTCAGATGTAATTTAATACAGAGAATTGTAAAGTGATACATTTTGATAAGCAAAAGCAAAATAAGAGACAACAAACTAAATGGTACAACTTTAAAAGGAGGTGCAGGGATAGAGACACCAGCGCAAAAGTACGCAGACAATTCTTTTAAAGTTGGAAAGGCTGCTAAAAATCTACATGGAATCATTGACTATTAATAGAAGTGGCATACAAAGAAGTTACACTCAACTATTACTACATAAAATCAGAGGAAGAGTCACTTGACTTGACATGTTAACTCTGATTTCACTCCACAGATGCTGGCAGATCTGCTGAGCTTTTTCCAGCAATTTCTGTTTTTGTTTATTATTACATAAATACTGTTTAAGGCTTGTGCTGAAGTATTTTAGCTAATTGAGGGCACCAAACACATTAGAAAGGATGTTAAGTCATTAGAGAGAATACAAATGGGATATAACGACAGTTGCTATGTGGTTGAATGCCTTAATTAAGTGATGTGGAGGTGCTGGTATTGGATTGGGGTGGACAAAGTTAAAAATTACACAATACCAAGTTATTGTCCAACAGGTTTATTTGCAAGTACAAGCTTTTGGAGCACTACTCTGTTGTCAGGTAGCTACCTGACGAAGGAGCAGGACTCCAAAAGCTTGTACTTCTAATAAACCTGTTGGACTATAATCTGGTGTTGTGTAATTTTTACCTTTAATTAAGTGGAGAGACCAAAGAAGCTGGGATTCTTCTTAAAGCAGAAAAGATTAATAAGGGTTCTGACAAATGTGATTAAATCATGAATAGTCTTATTAAAACAAAAATAAGTAACTATTTCCAGTGGCACAAGTGATAGTGACAGGAGAATACAGATTTAAGGCAAAAGAAACTATTTTAAAAAACACGACAATTTGTTGTGAATGTGAATACATTGCCTGAAAATGTAGCTGTAGCAGATGCCATGGTAATTTTTGTTCAATACATGAAGGGAAAATCTATGGGGCTGCAAGAAAAGAGCAGAACAGTGGCCTACCAAAGAGAAAGGAGAGCTATGATGAACTGAATGGCCTTCTTCTGTGCTATATCATTATCTTTCATAGACTCAAAAATATCAATATTGAACAAGTGATACTATAATAAACTATACAGTGAACAAAAACTGGGACATTTAGACCCTGTGATCTGCAACACATGAAAGTCACAGTATATTTTAATAGACAATGTTTGCATGGATAGGTATTCTTCTGCATTTAGAGTCTTCTGAAAAATAAACACATTGAGAATTCATCTAGTTACAAGAGTCCACTGCAGAAAATCGTGAACAATGGTGTCCACGGTGAGATTTTGCAAAATTTATAAATCCCTCAAGTTATAAAACTGAACTATTTTCAGTTTGAGTGAAATTTAAGAATAACCTACCCACATATTCAGGTGTTCCCATAATTTCTCTAAGCTCTTCATTATTATTGACTTGTCGTGAAAGGCCAAAGTCAACTATCTTTATATCTCCCAGAGGTGACACACTCGTCAGAAGAATATTTTGTGGCTAGGATGGAAAGAAAAAAAAACATAGGAATTAGGTAGTGATCAAAAAGAAACACAATAACAAAAAGTAGTTTTAGTTGTTTTTTAACTATTTAAAATGATTTTTATCTAATTTTCATTATCAAAGCCCGACTCATTACAATATTCAACAACCTAACAAATGTTTAACTGCACACAGACATTATTGGACAATTTAAAGGCAATATAACAAAATGTTTGAAATTTTATAATATACTACACTTACTCCCCACTTGAAGAAAAACAACTCTTACATTAAAAATAAAATTGTATAAATATGACTAAATCGACATTAACAGTACCTAAAGAATAAATAAAATTTACAGCCCAGGAACAGGCCCTTCAGCCGTCCAAGCCTGTGCCAATCCAAATCCACCGTCTAGACCTATCGCCCAATTCCTAAGCATTTGTATCCCTCTGCTCCCCACCTACTCATGCATCAGTTCAGATACTCCTTAAATGAAACTACCACGCCTGCCTCTACTGGCAACGCATTCCAGGCACCTACCATCCTCTGTGTAAAGTACTTGCTGCGTATATCCCCCTTTCACCTCTCACCTTAACGTGTGACCTCTTGTTATTGAATCCCTCACCCTGGGAAAAAGCTTATCTCTATCCACCCTGTCTATACTCTTCATGATTTTGTGGACCTCAATCAGGTATCCCCCTCGATCTCCTTTTTTCTATTGAAAACAATCCTAACCTACTCAACATCTCTTCATAGCGAGTACCTTCCATACCAGCTAATATCCTCGTAAACCTCTGCGCCCTCTCCAAAGCATCCACATCCTTTTGGTAATTTGGTGACCAGAACTGTACACAGTATTCTAACTGCGGCCGAACCAAAGTCATGTACAATTTTAATGTGACCTGCCAGCTCTTATACTCAATACCCCGTCTGATGAAGACAAGCATACCATATTCCTTCTTCATCACTCCATCCAGCTGTTCAGTCACCTTCAGAGTACAATGGACCTGAACTCCCAGATCTCTTTGCTCATCAACTTTTCCCAAGGGTCTTCCATTTATAGTATAGTTCAATCTAGAATTAGACTTCCTAAAATGCATCACCTCACTTTTGTCTGGATTGAACTCCATCTGCCACTTCTTCACCCAACTCTCCAGTCTATTGTCCAGTATTCTTCGACAGTCCCTTTTTGCTACTCCAACAATCTTCATGTCATCTGCAAACTTACTGATCAGACTAACAATGCCCCCTTCCAGATCATTTATGTATATGACAAACAACAGAGGCCCCAGAACTAATACCTGTGAAACACCACTAGTCACCTTTCTCCATTTCGAGGAACTCCCTTCAACATACTATTCTCTGTATCCTATTGCTCAACTAGTTCTTTATCCACCTAGCTAGAACATCCTGCACACCATGTGACTTCACTTTCTCCATTAGTTTACCATAGGAAGCCTTAATCAAACACCTTACTAACGTTCATGGATATGACATCTACAGCCCTTCTAATCAACTTGGTCACTTCCTCAAAGAACTCTTAAGTTGGTAAGATCCCCACGCATAAAACTCTGTTGCTGATCATTGATAAGCCCATTCTTTTCCAAATAAAAATAGATTTTATCCATCAGCACCTTCTCCAGCAACTTTCCCACCACTGGCATCAGGCTCACTGGTCTGTAGTTACCTGGAATATCCCTACTACGATTCTTGAACAGGGGGACAACATAAGCAACCCTCCAGTCCTCCAGCACTTCACTTGTGTTTAAGGATGCTACAAAGATATCTATCAGAGCCCCAGCTATTTCATCTCTCGCCTCACTCAGCAACCAGTCCTGAGGATTGGTCCACCTTAATATCCTTTAGCCTACCCAACACATCTTCCCTCCTTATGTCAACATGATCCAGAGTAAACAAACTTCTATCTCTAATTTCAACATTCATCATGTCCCTGTCCTGAGTGAACACTGATGCAAAGTAATCATTGAGAATTTCACCCATTTTCTCAGGTTTGACACACAACCTTCCCTCCTTATCCTCGAGTGCACCAACTCTTTCTCTAGTTACCACTTACTTCTTATATATGAATAAAAGGCTTTGGGATTCCCCTTAATTCTGCTCGTTAAAGTAATTTCATGACCCCTTTTGGCTCGCTTGATTCCTCATTTAAGATTGGTCCTACTGTCCCGATATTCCTCCAGGGCCCGTCCTATCCTTAGCTACTTGGACCCTTTTCCTCTTGGCTAGTCACACAATTTCTTCCATCAACCACGGTTCATGAATCTTACCTGAGAGAGTTAATAGATTGGATTTCAATTTGTTGTTGCTGTAATCATAACTAAAATATTATGGTCAAGTTTTCAGAGTAATTTACTTGTGAAAAAATGTTTTACCTCAACGCCATACAGGTTTAGCAAACATACAATCATGACATGAAATAATGAAAGCAATTTCCTCTTTTTAATTTACGTAACTTCAATAAACCTGACTTCTTTCTCTTTCTGTCTGAGTCTTTCTCCTATTTCCATTGGCTTGACTCCGCTATCTCAGCATTACTAACTGTGTCAAAATTACTTTGATTACTAATCCCAATCAGTGATTGAGACGGTGACATTGATTAATTTGTCGAATCAAAAACTCTGTCTCACTTTAATAGATAACCTGCTACTGGCAGACTTCCAATTTATTTGCAACTTTGACATTTTTTTTCCTGACTTTCTCTTGGGAACGCAGGGGACATTTGGACTGTGAGGTTCATCATCCTTTGCTTCACTTAGATTTCCTCATTCAAGCAGATGATCCATGTGACAATGATGCACACACTCTGCAACTTTCATTAGATCATAAAATTATGGAATTTCTACAATGTGGAAGCAGGCCATTTGGCCCGAGTCCACAATGACCCTCCAAGCATCCCATGCAGACCCACTCCACATCCTATTCCTTAACCTGCAAATTCAATGGCTATCCAACTAGCCTGCAGATGCTTGAATATTATGGGTAATTTAGCTTTGGCCAATCCACCTAACCTGCACATTTTTGGACTGTGAGGTGAAACCAGAGCACCTGGAGGAATGCTATGCAGACCCGAGGAGAATGTGCAAACTCCACACAAACAATTGCCAGAGGATAGAATTAAACCTGGGTCCCTGGCATTATGAGGCAACAGTGCTAACCACTGAGCCGCTGTGCTGCCGTAAGATATATAAATACACTCTGCCTCTTGTAGTAACATCAATCACACATTCTTTTCACCATGATCTTCTGGCCACCATCAAGTGCCAAGCTTGATGTATCTTAATGCATTTCACTTTGTTTTGCTATGTTATTGATATCAAGCTTAAGTAAACTTGATCCTACCAGCATTTTTCAACACAAATTCAAATGTTGAACAACCCATTGTACAACCATGGGGGTTATCTTGCAAGAGAAGAGAAAATTGACTAACCTCTTGACAGAAAATATAGAAATTACTGTCTGCCTCATCACCTAGCATATACCCTTGTAAAGATCTCTTCACAATCTGTAGCCTTCCTTCCAGACAACGTTGTGATGAGTTTTAGTTTCAGTTTGTGAACGTAACTATTTCCAAAAAGAGGTCAGGAAGACATTGAATAAAGTGACCTAAATACATCATATCAAGAAACATGTAATTTAGCAAGTGCCTAGCCAGATACTTGTGACGTTGATACTTCCAAGGAACAAGAATAGGCCACTTGGCCCTTCAGGCCTACTCCACCAAATCAATAAGATTATGATTGATTACTTTTAACTTCAACTCTACATTCATTAGCCCCTTGGTAATCAAGATTCTATCTCCTACTGCCATAAAGATATTGAAAAACTCTGCATCTTTGTGATTCCTCATTTTTTGAGGTAAGGAATTCAAAAGACTCTCAACCCTCCAAAAGAAAGAAATGTTTCCTCATCTGTCTTAAATAGGCAATCCTTATTTCTCGACTATGACCCCTAGTTCTAGATCTGAATTTCTCAGCTGAAAATCCTTCTCTTCAATACCCTTTAAAGGAATTTATGAAAATCAATTTTTTAGCACAAGGTGGAAATATGGAGCAGATAATTTCAATTTCTTTAGAACGCTTGAAGTGTTTACTCTGTTTATAATGTACAGAAAAAAAATTGCAATGATGGTAGATTCATTTATGTTGATCTCAGAAGAACTAGGATTCACTTTCCTGCTAGCAGATGAAATGTTTTTCAGTTCAGCAGAACCATTTCACCCTCGCAGAAGGGCAGATCAGTCTGTAAAGTCTCCAAGTTGTGAGAGTTTGTATAAACTTTTGCAACTGGTCAGAACTGAAAAGGTATTTAGTTTGTTAAAATTCAAAGGAGCTCCAAGGCTATCAGAACTGGGAAGAAGTCTTAAAACTATTTCAGTGGTCCAAAAATGAAATCTGTAGAGAATTATAAATTAAAGAATTAGGATTGAAATGATGTTTCACTTGGATTCAGTATCTGAAAAAGACAACCCATGTTTTCGCTGTTTATGGTAAGATATTTTCATATGAATGAATATATACATTAAATATATAGCTTGTGTATGCATATGTAATAAACTTTTGTTCTTGTGTCAAAAGAACATTTGCAGCCTCGTGTGAATATATTCAAAGACTAACCACCATGGATTCTATCTGCAAAAACTAAACTTAGATCTATCACATCAGATTGGTCTCGTATTACCCAAAGCTGAGTTCATAATAGGTGCAATCAATAACTTCTCACCAGCTCTTCAAATTCTTAATCTATTTTTGGATCTACCAAAAAAAACTCTTGCTTTTGTTTTTATGCAGAGATATAGGCTGCTGCCCAACTCTAATTGCCAAGGGTGTGGAGACATTCGCAGTGCTATTAGGCAGGAATTCACAGGATGTTGGGCCACTAGTATCATAGAGTCATAGAGATGTACAGCATGGAAACAGACCCTTCGGTCCAACCCGTCTATGCCGACCAGATATCCCAACCCAATCTAGTCCCACCTGCCAGCACCCGGCCCATATCCCTCCAAACCCTTCCTATTCAAATACCCATTCAAATGCCTCTTAAATGTTTCAATTGTACCAGCCTCCACCACATCCTCTGGCAGCTCATTCCATATACGTACCACCCTCTGCGTGAAAAAGTTGCCCCTAAGGTCTCTTTTATAGCTTTCCCCTCTCACCCTAAACCTATACCCTCTAGTTCTGGACTCCCCAACCCCAGGGAAAAGACTTTGCCTATTTACCCTATCCATACCCCTCATAATTTTGTAAACCTTTAAGGTCACCCCTCACCCTCTGACGCTCCAGGGAAAACAGCCCCAGCCTATTCAGCCTCTCCCTGTAGCTTTGATCCTCCAACCCTGGCAACATCCTTGTAAATCTTTTCTGAACCCTTTCGAATTTCATAACATCTTTCCGAAAGGAAGGAGACCAGAAATGCATGCAATATTCCAACAGTGGTCTGAAGGAATGAAGATACTTCCAGGTCAAGATGATGTGTGGCTGGACGGAAACTTGCAGGGGATAATATTTACATACATATGCAACCTTTAACCTTCTAGATACCCATAACCAATGACACGCAATTTCCTAAGTAGACAATCATACTAGTTAGTGAGTGATCGCTGAATATAACCACGATGGAAGGTGATGTTGGAGGAGTCTTGGTGAGTTACTGCAGTGTACCCTGTAGATGATACACACTGCTGCCACTGTGCAATGATAGCGAAGACAGCAGATGCCAGTCGAGACAGATAATTCATCCCAGTTGGTATCAAAGTTACTGAAGTGTTGCAGCAACTCCACCCATCAAGACAACTGGAGAGTATTCCACTGAACTCCTGATTTGTTTCTTCCAAATGGTGGACAGGAACAAAATGATATCCAGCATCTGCAGTATTTTGTTTCTATAATATGATAATAGACCTTTCTTGGGATAACTGGAGTTGCTTTGCTTGCCACAGAATACCTACTCTCTGACCTACATTTGTAGCCACTGTATTTCTATGGCTAACCCAATTCCATTTCTGGTCAATGCTATTCCCCTGGCTGTTGATAGTGAGGGATTCAGCAATGGTATTCTCCAGCATATTGATAGTCAGGGATTCAGCAATGGTAATTCCATTGAACATTAAAAAGGTGATGGTTAACTTCCCTCATTCTCTAACACTCATGGACCATGTTTGGTATTTGCTACTTATCAGCCTAATCATGGATGTTAGATGTTTGAACTCTTCTTTGTTCAATTCTCTCATGAAGCCTTCAGAGGCATTTTCCACTTACACATTGTGCTCTTCTCACTGTGTACCTGAACTTGGCGTGAAGATGGAGCAATCTTTCCAACTGCTCAAAATATCCTCAGTATTAACTTCAGAGGTAGTAAACAGTGTGTCATAATGTTCTTCAGTTCTTAATTTTAAAAAAATGGAATAAAAAAAAGAATTCCACTCCATCTTCATTAGCTTTCTGTTGTTTATTGCACTAAGTAAGGATGACAAGTACTACCTGCAGGTAGCCATTATTCAACAACTTTATTTACACCTCCCAGAGAGAGCGAGAAAGGGCAACACAACAAAATGTTAAGCTATTACAATGGATGTTTCAAGCAAAAATTAACTGAAAGTTTATAGCAAGTTTAACTGTCTAGTGTCCCCGCAATTCACGAAAGGTTAGCTGTGTTTTTTTGTGTGGGGAAAAGCAGACTGAATAGCCTACCAAAGCTGATCCCTTCACATGTTATCACTTTATTCAGTGCCCACATGTCGCAAGGACATATGGAAGCATTACTGACTAAATGCTCATTGACATCACTGTTAAATTAAAACATCTCAATCTCAATTTCTGCCAAAGTATTTGGAAAAGGGTTCCTTCTCATCTCTGCCCAGCACCCACCTACCCCCCCCCCCCCCCCTTTCAAATTGAAAAGTTCTGGATATTCATTGGCTTGAATTAGAACCAATGCAAACAGGATAAGCTAATGAGACTTGTCATGGATTTATTTGACAGAACCCAGATTAAAGTGCCTGGACCGAAGATAATGACTGTGCTTTACATCGATAAATAGGGGAAACAGATTTTCTGAAGTCAAAACTGTAACTCATTTTTTAGTGAGGTCATGTCTGGACTGTTGATAGAAAGTAATTCAAATACTAGTCAGTGAACATGAGCAACCATTATTATGGGTGTACACTATATATAAAAGAGATAATAAGAGCAGACATTAGATTACTTATAGTGTGGAAACAGGCCCTTTGGCCCAACAAGTCCACACTGACCCGCCGAAGCGCAACCCACCCAGACCATACCCCTACATTTACCGTTGCACCCAACACTACAGGCAATTTAACATGGCCAATTCACCTAACCTGCACATTTTTGAGCACCCAGAGGAAATCCACGCAGACACGGGGAGAATGTGCAAACTCCACAGACAGTTGCCCGAGGTGGGAATTGAACCCGGGTCTCTGGCGCAGTGAGGCAGCAGTGCTAACCACTGTGTCACCATGCCACCCACATGTCTAGAAACCTACGTTCTTAGATCCCAGTGTCAACTTACTTTAATATACATGCTCAGTTTCTTTTATTAGTGAGATATAGTTAATGTTTAACTCCACATGACTGTAGGGGCTTCATGATGATTGACACATTGAGTGACCAATACCAGTGTGTGCAGGTGGGGTAGTAGGAGACTAAGATAATATTGCCAGAAAATGTACACTTAGAATTGCAACTCTCTGAAGATTGTTTTCTCATCTGCCTACCAATATCATTGTAAAATTATTCTCTCTTTTAAAGGAATATATCTCCACCTTTCCTTTCAAGATTGACACAGATCAGTAGATTAACTTCAAGATGGAACCACTTACAGTTTAAAACCGAGAAATGGCTGCACAGTCCTTTCTCCCACATTGACTTTGGTTAAAGCCTTTTCCTGCATTTATTTAAAAATGGACTTTTACTCACCAGCAATTTTAGCCTGTGTTTGGAATTTTAATGATGGCAGGAGCAATTAAAAAAAAATATTTGGAGGAGTGATAGTCCATAAAAGGATTACAGGCATCATGCTCCATTAAGGAGATAATTAGTTAGGCATAGCTGGAGGGGAACCACCCCACAATGCACGGTGGTACAGTGGTCAGCACTGGTGCTGTGAGCCAGATTTAATTCCACCCTCTGGGACTGTGTAAACTCCATACAGTCTACAGATGTGCTTGTAAGGTGGTTTGGCCATGCTAAATTGCCCGTAGTACGTAAGGTTAGTGGGTTTCCCATGGGTAATGCAGGGTTACTGGGATAGGGTAGGGGGGTGGGATGCTTGTCGGACGGTCACTGTGGACTCAATAGTCTGCTTCCATACTATACTGATTCTATGATTCACAGAATAAGATAAGGAAACAGGCCTATGTAAACTACCACAGCCACAATGGGATTTGAATCTGCACTATTGTCATCTAGCTAACTAACCACAATACACAATATCTATTATATTTAAAATCTACTTTGTTTTGAAAAAAAGTCTTGCAAATATTAAATATTTCTGGACCCAGGTTCAATTGCATCTTGTAAATTATATAAGAATTTCTTCATGAATGACAGATTTTGCTTTCTAGTGCTGGCTTGCTCTCCTTCTTCCTCCAAGTTTAGTTTTCTCTGTCCACCTCACTGCATTACACTAAATTACATCATTGGCTAAGCTAGCCATAGATACAGAAAGGTATTAGTGAATCTAAAAGTCGGTCATTTATTGCAGGTGGGCAGAGGGGGTAATAAGGCTGGAGGAAGGAGAAAGTGAATGAAGACATGTTAATGTCCATTTCTCACTTCCAAGCTTGGAAATTTCAAAGACTTGGAAGATAAAATCCAAGTAATTAAATGCTGAAATTCTCTCTATTTAAACATGCAAGATGAGCTAAAAAGGGGAGGGCTGTCCGCTCAGAGCTGAAAAAAAATTCAAACATTCTGACATCCGAGATACCAGGATACTTGAAGTTGACACTTAGTTCTGTGTGCAGATGTAGCTGGTGGCAATAAGGAGTAGATTGGTCCATGGTCTTGTGATCAGTTATTGATGACAAAAGCTTTTTAACCTGCCAACAAACATGTGGTCAGTTCTTGGGTAACAGAACAGCTTGGGGCAGTGAGCAAGTTAGAGAGGTGTGTTGAGAAGTGGCTTCTCTATTCTCAAAAACTCACTTTAAACTTGGAAAAACCAGTTTCTTTCCTTCAGCCATTGCAGAGCTGTGGCATTTAACCAATAAGGCAGAGATAAGGTCAATATAACGTACGTGGAAGCATTGGGTACTTTGAAATGCAGTAAGGTAGACAAGTCACCAGGGCCAGACAGGATCTATCCCAGGGTACTCTGGGAAGCGAGGAAGGAAATAGATGGGACTTAATAGATACCTTTGCATCCACTTTGGCGTCAAGCAATATTCCAGAGGACTGGAGAATGGCTAGTGTTGTTCCTTTGTTTCAGAAGGGAGACAGAGATAATCCAGGTAATTACAGGCCAGTGAGCTTGATGTCAGTTTGCTGTTGGAGAAGATACTGGGAAACAGGATGTATTCTCATTTGGAAGCAAATGGACTTGTTAGTGATAGGCAGCATGGGTTTGTGCAGGGAAGGTCACATCTCACCAAATTGAGTCTTTTGAGGAGATAACAAGAATGATTGAGGGAAGGACAGTGGATGTTGTCTGCATGGACTTCAGTAAGACATTTCATAAGGTATCTCCTGGCAGGCTGGTACAAAAAGGTAGAGTTTCATCAGATCCAGGGCGTGCTGGCTAAATGGTTACAGAAGTGGTTTGGTCGTAAAAGACAGAATGGCAGGGAAGGGCTTTTCAGAATGGAGATCAGTGATTAGTGGTGTTCCGCAGGGATTTGTGCTGGAACCTCTGTTGTGACCTGGAGGAAAATGTAGGTGGTCTGATTAGTATGTTTAAGGATACGTACAACAGGACATAAATTTATGAAAGATTTGGGCAAAAAAACAGATGCAGTTTAATCCGGACAAATGCGAGGTGATACATTTTTGAAGATCAAATTCAGGTACGACTTATACAAGAAATGGTAGAATGCTTAGGAACATTGCCGTAGAGGGACTGGTCATACAGGTTTAACCAGATCCCTGAAAAATGGTAACACAGGTGGATAAGGTGGTCAAGAAGGCACACAGCATTCTGGTCTTCATTGGCCAGGGCATCGAATATAAAAATTTGCAAATTATGTTATAGCTGTATCAAACTTTAGCTAGGCCTCAGTTGGGACATTGCATGCAGTTCTGGTTGCCACACAATGGAGTCTTTGGAAAGAGTGCACAGAAGGTTTACCAGAATGTTGCCAGGTTTGGAAGATTTTATTAGGAGGGAAGGTTGGATAAATTAGGAATGTTTTTATTAGAAAGACAGAGGCTGAGGTGTGATCTGATCGAGGTATACAAAATTATGAGAGGTTAAGATAGGGTGGATAGTCAGAGGCTTTTTCCCAGGGTGGAAAGGTAAACTACAAGAGGTCACAGGTTCTAGGAAAAAAAGTGCAGGGAAAAGGTTTTGACATGGAGGGTGGTGAGTGCCTGGAATGCATTGCCAATGGAGGTTGTGGAAGCAGGAACGTTAGCAATGTTTAAGGCATATCTTGAAAGATATATGAACAGGAGGTGAGCAGAGGGAAAGAAACTGCATATGGGCAAGAAGTAGCAGGTTTAAATAAGGACTAGGAATTGGTACAAGCTTAGTGACTGAAGGGCCTGATTCTTTGCTGTGTTGTTCGTATTCTTTTATAGTGAACCAGCCACCTCGTGTCTCTTGCAAATTAATGAAAGCATCTGGAGAAAGACAACTGAATAGGAGCATTCTGACTAGCATAAGAATCCCAGTATTATCTCATAAACCATCAAATAAGAAATGCTTCCCAGTTTTCCTTTTCCCATAACCTATTTTTCTTGCTCTGTGTGTGCATGTGTGTGTAAAAGGGAATTTATAAGGGGATTAGAGTTTTAATTTATAGTGTTACGTGCTGATGGTGTATAACGGTTTACCTGTAGCTAGCGTCTAAGGACTTCCCTTGGAGCTGGCAGCAGTCAGAGGCCGGAGACTCAGCTTCTGGTGAGAGGGAGCGGGAAATCCCAAAGTGTTGTCGCAGCCAAGTCAGTAAGTGATTGGCTGTTTGAAGTTCGAGTATAACTTTTTAATTGTTTACTCTCATAAAATAGCCAGTTGACATTTCTGTTCCTTCTAGTTAACTTTTAGTGTGTGTTAATGAGAATTTGATTTAGATTTTTATTAAGTGGGGAGTGTTTGGGTTAATTAATTAAAGAGATATTAAGCTAGCATCTTCAAGTATTATGCGCCACCTGTAACACGTCAGAGTTCTTGGGCACTGATGGCACCAATGAGCAATGTGGGTGCAGGGGATGCCATCAGTAACTCCAACTCGATAGCCAGGTTACAGAGCTTGAGTGAGGTCTGGAGGTGATAAGCATCCGGGAGAATGAGAGTTGCATGGATAGTGCCCCACAGAATAAAAGGGTGCAGGAGGATAGGGAATGGGTGGCCTCCCTTGCAAGTATGAGGAAAGGCAGGTACTGCAGGAGTTCTCTAAGGCTGCACCAATAACTCACTGGTACTCTGTGTTGAATTCTGGTGATGGTGATAATGCCTCAGAGAATTTCAGCCAAAGTAAAACCCACAGCACTGCGGGTTGCTCAGCTGCAGAGTAGGGAGAAAAAAGCTATTAGTACTGTAGTGATAGGTGACTCAATCATTAGGGGAGCAGACAGCTGCTTCTGCAGCCACTAGTGACAAAAGGATAGTGTGGTGAGTCCCTAGTGCAAGGGTCCTGCAGGTTACTGAGTGACTGCTGAGGGTGGGGAGGTGAAACCAGTCAGTAGTCATGGTACACATTCGTACCGATAACATGGGTAGGAAGAGGGATGAAGTCCTGATAGCTAATGAGGGATTTTAGAGAAAATATGTAGCTCAGATTGTACATTTGCTCACTGAGCTGGTAGAATTTTTGTCAGACGCTTTGTCGCCATGCTGGGTTATATCATCGGTGAGCCTCCGATGAAGTGTTGGTGTTCTGCCCCGCTTGCTATTTGTATCTTGGTCTGTTGTGGTGAGTGATATCATTTCTTGTTCTGTTTGAGAGGTTGGTCAATGGAGTCCAATGAATGTATTTGTTAATGGAGTTCTGGTTTAAATGCCAGGCCTCTCGGAATTCCTGTGCATGTCTTTGTTTAGCTTGTCCTAGGATGGATATATTGTCCCAGTCGAATGGTGCCCCTCTTCATTTATGTGTATGGATACTAGTGATAGTTGGTTAGGTCTTTTGGTGGCTAGTTTCCTGCCTGTCTGTCCAATGTAATGTTGTTGCAGTCCTTGCAGGGTATTTTGTATATGACATTCGTCCTGATGGTTGTTGATACAGGGTCCTTTAAATTCATCAGGAGCTATTTCAGTGTGGTGGTAGGTTTGTGAGCTACCATGATGCCTAGGGGCCCAAGTCGTCTGGTTGTCATCTCTGAGATGTCTTTAATGTATGGCAGGGTGGCTAGAGTATCTGGGTGTGTTGTGTCATCTTGTTTAGGGTTGTTGTGCAGGAATTGGCGAACTGCACTAATTGGGTACACATTGTTCCTGAATACGTTGTATCAGTGCTTTTCCTCAACAATGTATTCAGGAACAACGGGTACCCGATAAGCGCAGTCCACCAATTCCTACACAACAATCCTAAACAAGACGACACAACAAATCCAGAGACTCTCGCTAGCCTGCCGTACATTAAAGACATCTCAGAGACGACAACCAGACTACTCGAGCCCCTAGGCATCATGGTAGCCCACAAACCTACCACCACACTGAAACAGCTCCTGTGAATTTAAAGGACTCCGTATCAACAACCAGCAGAACAAACGTTATATACAAAATATCCTGCAAGGACTGCAATGAACATTACATTAGACAGACAGGCAGGAAACTAGCCACCAAGATACATGAGCACCAACTAACCACCAAAAGACGTGGCCAATTACCACTAGTAACCATACACACAGATGAAGATGGACACTAGTTCGACTGAGAGAATACATTCATCCTGGAACACACTAAACAAAGACACACACTGGAATTCCTACAGGCCTGGCAGTCAAACCAGAACTCCATTAGCAAACACGTTGATTTGGACACCACTTACCAACCTCTCAGAAACAGAACCGGAAGTGGTATCACCCACCGTAACAGACCAAGATACAAATAGCAAGTGGGACAGAACACCAGCACTTTATCGGAGGCTCGCTGATGATGTTATCTAGCATGGTGATGAAACGTCTGAGAACAAACGTACCAGCTCAACGAGCAAACTTACAACATGATGCATAACCTGAGCTATGGAGGGAATTAGGAGCCAGGATGAAAGCGGAGACCTCAAACCTCTCTGGATCACAAACTGTGCCATGTGATAGTAAGACTAGGAATTGGCAGATTAGACAGTTTAATATGTGGCAGGGGAAGTGCTGTCTGAGAGAGGGCTTTAGACTCCTGAATAACTGGGGCAATTTCTGGGGGAGGTGGGATCTGTCCAAGAGAGGGACAGCCTTCACCCCAACAGTGACCGGACTGATATTCTTGTGGGTGGTTTAGCTAGTACTGTTGGCTGGACTTTAAACTAGTTTGGCAGGGAGATAAGAACCAAAAGGGAAGATCTGAGTAAGCTGGACTGGGTTAGAGCTTAAGGAAAACAAGAATCAACACAGTAAATAAAAAGCAAGAAGTAGCTGAGCAGTGTAGCACTGAGGTGAGTGGAAACCAGGTAGTGACAGAAAAAGTGAGAATGTTTGAAAACAAGAAGGTCCTTCTGGTGGAGGTGTTAGGATCCAAAAAAGGTGTGAAATCTAGTATCTGGGCACTTTACCTGAATGCTCACAGCATTCAAAACAAGATTAATGAGTTGACAGCACAAATCATCACGAATGGATATGATTCAGTGGCCATTAAAGAGACATGGGTGGTCACAATTGAAAGTTAAATATCCAAGAGTATCGGACTATTTGGAAGGACAGACACAAAGGAAAGGGAGATGGCGTAGCTTTGATATTCAAGGATGACATGAGGGCAGTAGTGAGAGATGATGTAGGTTCTATGGAAAAATGAGTTGAATCAACATGTGTAGGAATTAGAAATAGTAAGGGGAATAATTACTGATAGGTGCGGTCTATCAGCCACTAAATAACAACATTGTGGTGGCGTGGGCAATAAACAACTGATGCATGTAGAAATGGTAAGGCAGATATCATGGGGTGTTTTAATCTATATATTGATTGGTCAAACCAAGTTGGTCATGGCAGCTTTGAGGAGTTCATACAGTGTATCTGACTTAGTTTCCTTAAACAGAATGTAATGGAACCTATGACAGGGCAAATTATCCTAGATCTGACCCAGTGTAATGAGACAGGAATAATAGATGATCTCAAAATTAGGGATCCTCTCAGAAGGAGCAATCACAGTACAGTTGAATTTAAAATACAGTTGGAGGGTGAGAAGGTAAAATCCAATACAGTGTCTTATGCTTAAATGAAAGGAGACTGCAATGGGATGGAAGAGAAGTTGGCTAAAGTAGACTGGAAGCAAAGACTATACGGTGGGACAATGGAGGAACAGGAGTGGACCTTCGAAGCAATTTTTCATAGAGCTCAGCACAAGTATATAACAGTGACAAGGACAGACTGTAGGAAAAGGGAAGATGAGCCATGGATAGCAAAGAAAATAAAGGAAGGTATCAAATAGAAAGCAAATGCACACAAAGTGGCAAAGTTTAGTGGGAAACTAGGGGATTGGAAAATCTTTAAAGGTCAACAGAAAGCCATGAGAAAAGCTATGAAGAAAAGTAAGATAGATTATGAGAGTAAACTAGCTCAGAATATATAAAGTGAAAAAGCGAATGTCTGAGGTAAACAATGGTCCTTTAGAGGATGAAAAGGGGGGTTTAATGGGAAATGAGGATATGGCCCAGGCATTGAACAGCAGAAGAAACAAATAAATAACTTACCAATAATTGATGACAAGGACATTATAGCAGGTGAGGACCAGAAACAAATCATTATCACTAAAGGGCAGGGGGCAAGCTAATGGGCTACAGCTAGACAAGTCTCCTGGTCCTGATGAAATGTATCCCAGGGCACTAAGAGATGGCGGTGGGAAATAGCAAAATGTGCTTGTGGTAATTTATCAAAATTTGGTGAACTCTAGGGCTGTTTGGCAAATTGGAAAATAGCAAATGTGATGCCACTGTTTAAGAAATGAAGCAGACAAAATGAGAGTAACTATAGCCCTTGTTAGCTTAGCTTCTGTAGTAAGGAAAATGTTTGACTCTATCATCAAAGAAGAAATAATGAGCCATTGGGGTAGAAACTGTCCCATCGGGCATATGCAACATTGGTTCTTGAAAGGCAGGTCACGTTTAACTAATTTAGGAATTCTTTGAGGGCTTTATGAGCATAATAAATAATGGGGAACTGCAGATGAGGTATATCTTGATTACGGAAGGCATTCAACAAGGTCGCATACAGAAAGCTGCAAAAGGCACAAAAGATAAAAACATGCACAGTGTTCCGGGTAATGCATTAGCATGGATAGAAGATTAGTTAACGAATAGAAAGCAAAAAGTGGGGATTAATAGCTCTTTGTCTGCTTGGTGATCAGTGGCTGGTGGTGTGCCTCAAGGATCAATGTTGGGACCACAATTGTTTACAATTTACATAGAGTTGGTGACGAAGTGTAGTGTGTCAAAGTTTGCAGATGACACTACAATGAATGGTAGAGCAAAGTGCACGGAGGAAACTAAAAGTCTGCAGAGGGATACAGATAAATTAAGTAAGTCAGCAGGGGTGTGGTAGATGGATGACTACAATATTGGTAAATGTGAGGTCATCCATTTTGGTAGAAATAACAGCAAAATGGACTGTTATTTAAATGGTGCAAAGTTGAAGCTTCCTACTGTGCAGAGGGTCCTAGTTGTCCTCGTGCATGAATCACAAGAAGGCAAACAGAATATTGTCCTTCATTGTTAGAGGGATGGAGTTTGAAAGTTTGATTTTTCTGGGACACCTCATGCCTAAGAATGTACAAAAATCCCTTCCTATTTATACAGAAAAAAAACACGCAGTCAGAGATGCTGCAGCTGTATAGGGTGCTGGTGAGGCCACACCTGGAGTATTGTGGAAAGTTTTAGTCTCCTTATTGAGAAAGGATGTACTGGCACTGGAAGGGCTGCAGAAGAGGTTCACTAGGTTGATTTCGAAGTTGACAGTGTTGTATTGTGAGGAGAGATTGAGTAGACAGGGACTATTCTCATTGGAATGAAGAAGAATGAGGGGCATTCTTATAGAAACATATAAAATTATGAAGGGAATAGATAAGATAGAACCAGGGAGGTTGTTTCCACTGGCAGGTGAAATTAGAACGGGTGGGGGGCATAGCCTCAAAATAAGGGCAAGAAGATTTAGGACTGAGTTGAGGAGGAACTTCTTCACCCAAAGGGTTGTGAATCTGTGAAACTCCCTGCCTAGTGAAGCAGTTGGGGCTACCTCGTTGAATGTTTTTAAGGCAAAGATCGATAACTTTTTGAAAACTAAAGTAATTAAAGGTTATGGTAAGCAGGGGTATTGGGGGGTGGAAATAAGTGGAGCTAAGTTCACAAAAAGATCAGCCATGGTCTTATTGAATGGTGGAGAGGGTTTGATGGGCTAGATGGCCTACACTCCTGCTCCTGTTTCCTAATGTACTTGCAATAAAGAGAGTCTTCCTAAGAACAAAAACCTGATTTGTGTTTTCTGGCAACCTGGGTCTGAAAGTCAGGTAAATTGTACACTTTTTTTTTCTTGTAAGCATCTTTGACTTTTGGGACAACTCCACGAATAGCAGGGCTTGATTTTCTAGTATGGTTCACTGGTGAAATGTGACAAGATACACAAAAGTACATGTAAAATACACTGCCCAGCAACTATGGCAACTGCCGAGGTTTTTAGTATAACTAAGTCTTTTTTTAAGCATTGACACAAGATACAAGCAGATGTTCCTTTGAGAAGAATATACTAGTTATAAATAGATTATTGATGCTTTGAACTAAATATTTTGTTTTGCGAACACAACAAAGAAGGTACTGTATTAATTTCTAATATGTCATCTAAATAAATAGCATGACTGACTCAGTTTTCCCAGACAGAACAGGAGTTTTTCTCCATTTTTAAACTCAACTAGATACACAACAATAACAGTGGCTGACAAAAAAATACCAATAGCAACCAAAGTAGATTCCTTTGGAATGCAACATTTATGTCTTTTAGTGCCACCAAGTGAGATAAGACTACTGTCAAAACAGAAGCGTGATTTTATTTTAAAAAGGGAGATCAGCAATTTGACTATGACTCCTCATGTCGAAAAGCGTACAAAAAACCCCACCTATTTATACAGAAAAGAAACACAGTCAGTCAGCGATCCTGTTATTAGGCCTAATATTGTAAATGGACACAGGACTTTGGGAAACATGACTGACATCCCTGTATATTTGGAAATATTAACCTATCTGCAGTAATCTAGTGTAAGAATAAGAAAAGTTACATCAAGATAGGAAAGGGGATACCCATAAAATGGTTCTTAAACTGACAACCATCCTTCTCATAGCAAAATATTCCTTTCACAGTTGAACTTCTGATACAAGGCAAAAATCATTTAATTTAAATAAAAGCCATGAGCTGTGTTTAGTATTCAAATCACTGCTGGTGGATTTTGGTGGAACTCAGAAAATGTGCAGTTGTGGCTTAAAGTAAATCTCCTTGAACAGGAAAGTTCCTGCTTTCTATATAAAATCCAAACCGAAAGATTATATGACTTTGAAAATACAATGTGTATATGAGCAAACAGGCCCAACACACCCAATAATCAAATGTTACAGTCAACCCAGCATATGCCTTATCCTTTGTAAAGCTTGCGCTAATACTTTTACAAGCACACTCATTATACAAATCCTCATCTGCAAGATTCATCCCGGTAAATGATGGCTATTAGGATTTTACATTGCCAGCATTTTCTGGAAGGCTAAAACATTGCCCAGTTATGATATGCATAATCTGATAGTAGTAAGGAAATTATAAACTAGACTATTATAAAGAAAGTGATTACTGGATACTCTATTTGGAAAATAATTGTCTGATTCAGTAGAGTCAACGTGGTTTAGTGAAGCGGAAAATCACATTTGAAAAGCCAAACAGATTTTCTAGAGACCGTCACTAACCGAGTGAATACACAAAACTAGTGAATGTGGTGTATTTGGACTTTTGATGTAGTCCAGCAGTGGAAGTTAGTAAACACAGTCAAAGCATGTGAAATTGGGGGTATTAAATGAGCATGGATTAAAGATTAGTTGACGGGTAGTGCTATGAAGGTGTAAGAAGTACTGTATCTTTAAGAGAGTTGAAGGACTGAAAGAAGTACAGAGAGTGCTGGAGAAGTTACAATGTAACTTTTGGTTTAAAGCAGCTAGCATTGGCTGGGTTGCCTGGAGACAAAAATAAATTCAAATTCGGTCAATCAGTTTAAATTATACCCCAAAATACCAATCTTCAATCAAGTTTGAATTGAGGATATTGACAATATTAAACAACCAATGAAACAATCCAATGCCTCGGGCTATAAGACTGAAGAAAATTGAACAGTTGGGGAGGAGAACTGCCAAGCCACCAGCATGTACAGACTGCCTGAAACACAGCTCTCTTAAAAGATACCTTTATCTATCAATGACCTATGAAACAGGAATCTCTAAGAAGAAAATCCATAGAGAACGACACAGAGGGAAGATTCGACAGCTGTCTGGTTTTGAAATTTGAATTTTTGGTAAATCTTAATCAGGTGTTTTATCGGACTAGTATTATAGAAGGGAAAGCAAAAGATAGGTTAGAGAAAGGAGTTGTAAGTAGTTGTTAATAGCTATTCTGTGTTAAACTTTAAGAAATGAAGTTGTTACTTTTTTACTTTAAATTGCTCTTGGCCACTTGAACTTTCACAGATTACAGCATGGGGTGAATCTTTTGTGTGTCGGGTTTAAATTAGCGGAGGGGTTTCCCCAGTGTCGTAACAGTAGAAAGTGAAAAGTAGAAATAAAAAAGGGTTGATTCTAAGACTGACAGGCTGTGACTGATGGGGGTATTGCTTGGGATTCTAATTTATATTAATGATTAGATGTCAGGACCATTTGTAATATTTCCAAGTTTGCAAATGACAAAACTTGATAGGAATGTGATTTGTGAGGAGGGTGTCATGAAGCTCCAGAGGGATTTAGACAGTTGAGTGATTGGCAAGAGCATAGCAAATGGAATATAGTGTGGTTAAGTGCGACACTATCCACTTTGGTAGGGGCAGAGTATTGCTTGAATAGTGAGACGATAGAGAATATTGATGTCCAAAGTCACCCAAGGTCATTAGTCACTGGAAGTTAGTACATAAGTGCAGCATCAATTTAAAAAGTTTTAACAGAATATCGGTCTTCATTGCAAGAGGACTCTAGTTCAAGAGTGAAAAGGGCTTGTTTCAATTATACAGAACACTACACCTGGAGTATTGTGTGCATTTTTACCACTCCCTGAGGCAAGATATACTTACTATAGAGGGATTGCAGTTGAGGTTAACCAGATTGATTCCTGTGATGGTTACACTGTCCTGTGAGAAGTGATTAAAGGGATTGAGCCTGTTTTCTGATGGTTAGAAGAACAAAAGACAATTTTGTAGGGACAAAATAGGTGCAAAAGGATGGTTTCCCCTAGCTATGGGCTGTGGAATCAGCAGTCACGGTCACAGAATAAATGGCAAGCCAGTTAGCACTGAGATGAGGTATTTCTTCACACAGAGAGGATTTGGTTTAATGTGAGAATAGAGCTTTGAGGTAGATGATTTACCATTCCAGATCATGGATGAATAAGACTTGAGGGCCTTAAAGGCCTCCTGCTACTCCTTTATTCCCCTGCTGTCAATCTACTGTATTTGTTAGATGTCAAGTATAGAAAACTAGTTTTTAAAATAGTGCTGCTTTAGAAAAGTGGTGAAAGAGCACAGCAGGTCCGGCAGCATCCAAGTGGCGGAAAAAATGACATTTCGGGCAAAAGCCCTTCGTCAGGAAAGCCCTGAAGGGCTTTTGTCCGAAATATCGATTTTCCTGCTTCTCGGATGCTGCCTGACCTGCTGCACTTTTCTAGCACCAGCTAATCTTGACTCTGACCTCCAGCATCTGTAGACCTCACTCTCACCTGCTTTAGAAAGGCTCAACAGAAACCAAAATAACTAGGAAATGATAACTTATCACCTGAATATAGAAACACATCTCAAAATAACTTTGTGCTAAATAAGAAAAAAAAAATCCAGGACTAGAATCCAGCACTTATTTACAGGATGAAAATATTTATTTTGCTCTAGTTGTCTGCCTCGTCTTGTTGGGTAGGTTAATAAAAGCTACTAGTTGCAAAGGGTTGAGATCACTAGTGATAACAGCCGAACCAATAGCTGACCCTGCCAATGTAACGCAAGGTCAGTGACTTTAAATACACTCCACGTGTTGCAGTGTTTAACCTGGGAATCAGAGAATACATTGTTTAGCAGCTGTCGTAAAGTAGTACAACATGGGGAGGCCTTAGGAAATGCTAACAAATCAATTAAAAGGGATACAACAGTTTATTTTCTGAACAGCAATCAGCCTTTTGAAATCCTGCACTTGGGGATATTAAATGGTATCAATAGAGAAGTGAACCACTAAAAGAACAAGAACAGATTGAGGGCAACAAAAAGAGCTGTGCTAACTGCTGACTCTCAGTTTGACAGCTGAAGAAGTGGAAATGAGGAGAAGGTGAGAAACTCACTTCAGGATGCCATCCCAATAAAATGACAAACGAACATACCTAGCAGAAGATGCAGAATACAACTGCAAGATGGCAGCAGTGGAGCAGAGGTGTTTGTGCCTATTCTGAGGCCAGGACTCTTCCGCTTCCAGCTGCCATTCTATCTTCTCGTTTTTATTCCTGCCAAAAAAGGGGAAAATGTCAGCAGCGGTGGGAGCAGCTACTTCCCAGAGTGTTGGCAGCGATGGGCCCACCATTGATTTTGAGCCCAGTTCTGGGTGTGGCTGCTTTGGCATTGCTGAGAATGGTCCTGGCACAGACTCATGGCAAGACCACCCTCAAAATGGCAATATGGTTCCAGTGGTGTGGGCACCCAAGTGTTCGCAGACTGAGGGATGGACTTTGTGGCTTTGTTCTTCTGGTGGCTGGACCCATGGCAGAGGTGGGCGAGGGACATGGATGTTTACTTTTTTTTGACTGTCTTTTTTATTTCTGTTTTTAATCCTATCTTTTAAATAGTAAGATGGCACCAGAAAACAGCAACTATGCACACTTTTCACTGTACACCTGCATTCGTGCAGTCGAGTGTACGTGACAAAAAAAAGTCTAAATCTAGAATAGGCTGAACACTGTGTACAATATCTGCAAATCCCAGGAATAGATATGGGAGAAAATAGAATATCATAAAAGAGAGTGGACTCAGTAAGGTATCAACATTACCAGGTACCAGAACTGATGATGACACAATTATCAGCCTCAAAATGTAGCCTTTCAACTTGTAACACAATCTCTCAATGACCATACAACCCTTTCTGTCCATTTCATGCACACCCATACTCCAAGCAAAGCACACATTCAACTTAGAACAGCAAACCTTCCAGTGGTTTCACTACAACACACCCAGTTTGGATTTCAGGTCAGATTTATGACTGTTATCATCAACATCTTTTTCCCGGGACATGAAGCAGTTGTGGTGACATTCAGAAGCAAGTCACTTCTTACAGTGGAAAACCAGCTGAAAGGGAAGGCTAGCTGAGCACTGGCTGATAATGCAGTACTAGATGAGTACCATAACCTTGACAATTGATGGAAGTGCTTCCAGTGTTAGAATGCATCTGTAGGCGTGCTCGCTGCAGGTGAAAGACAGAGTCTGAAGCAGCTGTCCATTGTCTTTGATGAGTAAGTGTGTTAAGGTTTGGTGTCTGCTGATGCCAGGCGTTGTTCATTGCTCATATACTGCCTAGGAAACAATTTATTTTTATTTGTATTTAGGATGAGAGCATTGCTGCTGAGGTCAGCATTTATTACCCAATGCTGCTGCTTTTTGAGAAACTAGTGGTGAACTGCCTTTTCGAATACAACCTAATAACGTGCTATGCCATTTCAGAGGACAATTAAGAGTCAACCACATTGCTGTGATCTGAGTTCACATATACAGCACCCTGCATAAGGAAGGAAGAGTTCCTTCCCTCAAGGACATTATTAAATCAGATGCATTTTTATGATCATTCTGTAGTTTAAATAATCTAGACAATTTATTTAGTTAATTGAATTTTATTGCCCCAGCTACCACAGCAATAATAACACTGCAATATGAACTCACCTCTTGATTATTATTCTAGGCTTCAGGGGTTATTACTCAGGTAAAAGAATCACAATGCAGTGGAAAGGGCAAATCTGGTTGGATTGTGCATCCTACTCTTTATAGAATCTGTCTGATTTGTCAATCCATTGAAATAAATAAAATGAAAATCATACAAGATTAACACAAACATACAAGCAAGGAACAGGAGGAGGTTTCTCAACCCTTCAGGCCTGCTCTGCCATTCAATAAATCAATTCTCTAGATTTTTAATAGGATCATCAACTAATTTATTAACTTTTTAAAAAAAATTACCTGTTTTTACATTTTTAGCTAGCTTTCTCCAGTCCACTAAAATTTCCCACCTTATTAAATGGTTTAGTAAGTTGTTGCTTTTTAATATTTTGTCCAATACTCTGACAAGCTACCTATTTTTGCACAATTATATGCCTTATATGAATCTGAAAATAATCTTTGACTTTTTTTTAAGTTAACCACTGGTGGTGTATCAGTCCCTTAGAATTTTTTGTAATGTTGGAATGTGTCTATTCTGTGATTGCCGGAATATCCCCTGAATGTTGCTACTGATTTTCTATTGGTCTATACCTTGACCTGCTTTGCCACTAGCTTTGCTACAGAAACACAAGAGAGGCAAAGCAACAAAGAAGGAAATTGGTGAAAGGGAAATTAAGCAGCGGTTTCAGTTTGAAAGAAGAACAAAAACAGAAGTTGCTGGAAAATCTCAGCAGGTCTTGGAGCCTCTGTGGAGAGAAACCAGAATTAACATTTCGGGTCCAGTGACCTTTCTTCAGCACTGTCTCCATTGCAAAGACCTTTTTAATCTAAATTGTCCCATTTTGTACATTTGAAACAGCTGTAGAGAGCTACATTTTTGCATGGTCCAGGAACTGTTAGAGCTTCGTATGTGAGTGTACATGCATGGCCAAGAGCATCCTCGTGTCACTCATGTCAATTGGCGGTTCTGTCCTGAGCATGTGTCTACTAACATTAAGTTGATGAATAGTGTACAGAAATAATGAATTTAGAAATTAGTGAATCACAGGACTTTGAGTAACAATGACAGCGGAACACTCGGCATTCACTGTGAATACACCATTGAACCAAGTTTCAACTTTGAAAGTCTGCACAGATGTGATATTTCATAAAGATGTTCGTATATCAAAGATTAATGTTTTAATTTCATCAGCTGTATTGATTCATTGAACTTTTCTTTAAAAAAAAAGCACATTTTATTGTTACACTTTGTGACATACTTTATTTGACAAAGGAATCCTAGAGGTATGTGAACAGTTTTCATCCGGCTTTACCAAAGGATACCTACTGAAGCTTAAAATGTTGGAAATAGAACAATACAAATCTGATTAGCCAGGGCCACGAAACAATAGCTAAGTTAATTGTGCCAACATGAGCTGATCAAATCACCTTCTGGAAAATGCAATTATATTTTGCTCTATTCCCCTTAACTAGAGTAAGTCACATGACCAGCAAAACGATTTTGAGAGATCATTAGACACATCATTAGGTATGCAGAGAGAATTATTGATGAACTGTGGACAAACAGTTGAAGAGCTGCAGCATTCCTCTCCCTCTAATATTAGAAAATTTCTGAGCCCTTTTGCTTATTGAATCCAACCAGAGATCATTTAAAGCACTTGGCTTCTGAATTATGCTTACAATTACAAATCTATTAGAATCATCAGTCAGGCTCACAATATGACTTAGTTGCATACACTAGAAGCTACATTTATTAATAAACAAGGAGCATTTTTTTTATAGACAAAGAAAATGTAGATGCATTGTGCCTGTTTTAACGCAATAAATTAGGTGACAGCCATTTGCTGATTCATTTCTCAGGACAATGCCCTGAGAAATCAGATTTAACCTGCCTGGTTTGAATTCTAAACAAAGCCTGGCAGTTAACTGCCACTCATCACAAATTAATATTTTTTTCTATGGAAACACCTCTACCAGAGTTCATTTGCCACCATTCAGCACTCTCCTCTCATGTAGTATAAAAGTGTTGGTTTTCACTCTGCTTTGATATTCTTCTGAATTGTCCTAATCAGTGCATGAAAACCTTCAAGAAATGTATTTTAAACACAATACAGAGGAACCTCAATTATCTGGCATTAGATTATCCGAATATTAGATTATCCAGCAAGATCACAAGGTCCCGATGCTCGGCTAAACTATGTTAGCTGGCATTTGATTAAACGAACGATATACTGCCTGCCTGTGTCCTTCGGATAATCGAGGTTCCTCTGTATTCAAGTTCTGTATGACCAAACGACATTTGAAATCCAATAATATGCATTACATTTCAAAAGGATCAAAATTATTGAAAACAAAACCAACATACTGTAGATGATGGAAATCTGAAAAAAAATACTCTTGGAGAAACTGACTAGGTCTGCAGCATCTGCAGAGAGAGAAACAGTTAACGAGAAAACAAAAAAAAGCAGATGCTGGAAGTCAGAAGCGAAAACAAAAAACTGGTGAATAACCTCAGCAGGTGTGGCAACATCTTTGGAGAAAAAGCAGAGTTAACATTTTGAGTCCAATATAACTTCATGAAATAATTCCACAGAGGAGAGTATCCCATCACCAAATAACATTTTATTTACAGATGGAGTCCTTGAAACTGATCCAGCTTCCTCAGAGCTAGCTCACAGTGTGAACAGAACCTCGGACACTCCTGTTCTTATCTGTCAGCCGGGGCTTCCTGATTGGAGCAGATTAACAGCCCCAGTCAGGTCACTCATTCTATGAGGTTGACCTGGCTGACTTTGTTACAATCACTACACTTCAGAACTTGAAGACTCTGAAGAAGAGCTATTAGACTCAAAACATTAACTCTATTTCTCCCTCTAAACAAGCTGCCAAATCTACTTTTTTTAAAAAAAAGTGCTGGAGAAGCTGTTATTAAAGAATTCAACACCTTCTGTAGTATGCCAAGTGAATTATCAAATGGAATTTTTGTTTGAACCTCAAATGTAAGTGAGAGATATAAAACATTCTTTAAACAGTAATTATCTCATCCTTCTTGGAAATGCTGGTATGGTCACTTGTCCTGAAGAAAGATGAGGCACATCCTGTTCCTATATTAATATTTTCTAAAGGCCATATAAATAGCAGCTTGCTGCCAAATTATCTATGACCTCAGGATATGGTGATATTTAAAAAAAATGATTCTACTGATGGCTTGGACATAAATGATTTTGTACATTTTTATTCAACACATTCAGCAAGTTCATTTGTCTGGTTGTAATTCCTGAAGAGGACATGTTTCTTTGTCTGCGGATGCTGCCAGACCTGTTGAGTTTCTTCAGCACTTGCTGGTTTTACTTCAGACCTTTAGTTTCCACAGCACTTTACATTTATCTCAGCTGATTTCAGAATAAAGACAACAAACATTTACTTTCTACCAATCTAACGGTTGGCAGGCTAACTGCAGCTGAACAACTGGCTACCCTTCATAGAGGAAATGGTTTGGATACAGTCAAGATATATTTCCTCAAACAAGAAAAGGTAGGACAAACAAATCCAAGGATCTCTGCATAACGAAGGAAATAGAAATTAAGTTATACAATAAAGAGTGTCCTTATAGCAGATGTTAACATACAATTGAAACCCAAGCTGAGTTCAGATGGTTTAGAAACAACATGAGAAAGCAAATGTGAGAAGCAAAGTGGGATCATTAAAAAAAATTAGCAGCTGACATAACGGAAAAGTCCAAAGGTCTTTTATAAGGACATCAATAGTAAAATGATAGGAAAAGGAAGAGTTATATTAATTAGATGGGATTTTCACATGGAGGCAAGAGGCACAGCTCAAGTTTTATATTAATACTTTTGCATCCGTCTTTGTCTACAACTTTTCTTAAAGTTGATAGGCATCAGGACCAGATGAGATACGTCCAAGGATATGGAAATAAATGAGTGGAAATCACAAAGGCATTGGCAATAATCTTTCAGTCTTCCCTTGAGTCGGGGGGGGGGGGCGGGTGTTGAAGGACTGCAGTATTACAACCATTGTATTGCTAAAAAAAAGTTGTACATTTTTGTCCAACAGTCAGTTTAGCTTCGATGATGAGGAAACTTCTAGAAGCAATCATTTAGAATAAAATTAATAGTCTCATTAAAAAAAATAAATAAATTTGGAAGAATCAGCACAGATTTGTTAAATGAGAATTGTGTCTAACTAATTTTCAGGAGATTTTCTACAGAGGTAACAGAAGGTTGATGAGGGAAAGACTGTTGATGTGAATACACATGGACTTCCAAAAGGTATCAGCCCTAAGGAAATATTTAGGCCATGAAATAAAGGGACAGTAGCAACATAAATACAAAATTGGCTGAGGGAAACAAAGTGGGGTGGAATAGCTAATAGGTATTTATTGGCCTGATAAAAAGGTTCATAGTGGACATCCCCAGGCCATTGGTTGTAGGATTCTTGCTTTTCCCAATATATGTTAATGATCTAAATTATAGTGTACAGGTGACAATTCAAAGTTTGTGGACAACATAAAACAAAACTGAAGAGGGCAGTGTAGAATTTCTAAAGGGCAGTGACATGTTGGCAGAGTGGATGGATAGATAGGTAAATGATGGTATGTATTTGGCATGCAGGAGAATTGAGATTTTGATGCATACCTACAGCAGTCATTAAAAGTGGAAGGACAGGTAAAGACAGTTATTAGTAAACATTACAGTCTTATAGACTTCTTGAATCGGGGTACAAGAGCAGAGAAGTTGTGATAAACTTACAGAAAACTCTGGTAAGATATCAACTGAAATATTGTAGAGTTCTGGGCATCACTCTGTAGGAAGGATGTGAAGGATGACATTGGAGAAGAGGTCAGCAAGAATTATTCTCGGGATAAGATGCTTTTGTTATAAGGAACGACTGAGGAGGCTGCGACTGTTTTCATTGGAGAGGAGAAGGTTAAGCGGAGATGAAATAGAAATTTTCAATATCGCGAGGGGTCTGGACAGAGTGGATAGGGAGACAGAGTGGATAGGGAAAAACTAGTCCCCACTTCTAAATGGATTGAGAACCAGACAGCACATTCTTAATCTGTTTTGCAAACAAACAAAACAAATATGAAGTGAGGAAAATAAAACATTTCTGTACAGCAGGTAGTTAAGGTATAGAATGTACTGCCTGGAAGCATGGTAGCACACAGCCAATTAAGACACTCAAGAGGGCATTGGATGATTATTTAAAGAGTAGCTATGTACAGAATTAGAAGAATAAGCAGGAAATAGACTCCAAGTTAAAATGCACAGATAGGCTGAGTGGCCCCCTCTTGAATTGTTAAAATTCTGTGAAGAATACTAATTGTAAAATTAAGATGTAGTACTGTCAACTTAGTTGCATAAGTAACTAGATTAAAATTTCCCAAACATGTCGCACCTCGGATTTTTTTTGGGCTTATCGCGGCCTATCAAACTGGGCTACAGCATACGGCTGGCATCATCAGAATCATTAAGGGTAAGTTTAACCGCGAGTTATGCTGCAGAAAAAGAAATTCCTAGATTGGCATATCCACCATCTGGCTACTGTCTCAATTACCACAACATCTACTTTTCCGGCTATTAAATAATCAGGTTGGAGAATACAGTCCATATCATTTAATCATCGACTCCATTTTCTGCATGTACCTTTGTTAATAAAACAAACTTTACACACATTCACAGAGCGACATTTCTCTTGACGTCTTTGAGCTGCCACATTGTTTAATGTTTACTCATCACCGCTTGTAAGGAACTCTTAAAGATTGACTTCCACAGGTTGCAACAACTCACATGATTCATATATGATGTGGGAGAATATTAATACTCGAACAGTTGGGTGGTGCTAATGACTCACCATCCAACAGGAAATCTACTTTGAATTCGTTCACATTTCTGGGTGGTACGTTTTCACACGATGCAGGGCTATGGCAATTATTCCAGAAGGAAAAATGTAGTGGATATCTTTAAATGGAAATATTAATTTGGATTAACTCTTCGGACCTGAATTAATAAATTCAATTTGGCACACAAGATGTCTGAATAATAAAGTCATAGAATTGTACAACACGGAAACAGATCCTTCGGTGCAACTCGTCCATGTTGACCAGATATCCTAATTTGATCTAATTCCATTTGCTAACATTTGGCTCATTTCCCTCTCAAGTCTTCCTATTCAAATACCCATCCAGATGTTTTTTAAATGTTGTAATTATACCAGCCTCTACCACTTCCTCTGGCAGCTCATTCCATACATGGACCACCCTCTGCGTGAAAAGGTTGCCCCTTAGGTCCCTTTTGTAGCTTACCTGTCTCACCTTAAACCTATACTGACCTGTTATGGACTCCTCTAATCCAGGGAAAAGACCTTGAATATTCACCATATTCATACCTCTCATGATTTTATTAAGTCACCCCTCAGCCTCCGACGTTCCAAGGAAAACAGCCCCAGTCCATTCAGCCTCTCCCTAGAGCTTAAACATTCCAACCCTGGCAACATCTTTGCAAATCTTTTCTGAACCCTTTCAAGTTTCACAACATCAGTCCTATAGCAAGGAGACCAGAAATGAATGCAGTATTCTAACCAATGTCCTGTATATAATAATGGTAATTATGTTTTGCCGATGTCAGAGTGAGAGAAGCAGCAGCAGTGGATAAATCATCATATCGCTTGTGGATAAGACATTTTCACTTATTGTGGAAATACTGGATATGGTACAGTCACTGTAGGGAGTGACAGAAAACAAAAGGATAATTAGGTAGGATGCCAGAGAGAACTCCTGTTACAGTATCTTTTATGAGCACCCAGGAACTGACAAGTTTTAATATAGCATCTCATCTAATTCCACAGTACAGCACTTAAGTAGCTGCCTCATCTTTGTACTCACGCATCTTGAATGACGTTTGAACCCACGACTAGATGACTTAGAGGTGACAGTGCTACCATTGAGCCATGCCTTACATTAAAAGGTCTTGTACAAGTGTAATTTTTCTTCTTTAGTTGGGTGAGGCATCTCAATAGATTAGATGCATTCTTGGTGGAGGTGCAGTTAATTAGGTTATCTCCTGTGAACTGTCTTATTACTGTCCGAAAGTTAGGCATTTAATTTTTTAAAAAGAGGAATGAGGAGAGTTAATGACCATAGGAAGAACTGTCCAAGTTACCCTGTCGGGAGAAATTAAGGGATCAGGATGTGGATGATGGGGTAGATTGTTCACGGCAAGCTCAAGGTTATTGCCATATGAGGTCTGTTGTTGCAGTTCTCCAGCCTTGATGGGTGTGGTTACTTTGAGAGGTGATTATGTACTCTGGATTATGTTGGTTTAAAGAAAAATGTCAAGAGTTCTTGGCTTTAGTTATCCAAAAACACTGGCTCATTGTTAATGAATTGTTTCTCCTGAATGTTTAGTTCTCTGTAGTCTCTCACACACTTTCATTTCACGCAAATCTAACCTAACAGAGTTCTATTTTTTAAAAATAACATTTCCCATCAGCTTGCGACAAAGAAATTTGTATTGCATTCCAATGATTCAGCACTAGCTGCTATTGAAATCTCTCCTCAAACAGCAACCAGCTAATTGTAAACAATGAAGTTCAAAAATTAAAAAGTAAAAAAAGGGGTATTTCCCCACAACAAAAATCCAGCCTGCTTTCGACTAAGTGTATATGCAACAAAACTGATTTAGCAATCAACTAGACATGTCTAACAGACCACAACGAGTACTACTGCACCTTCATCTCCTCTGTTAAAACTGTTCACTACTCCAGGATTAATGAAAGAAATCTCCTGAAAATTTGCCAATCCACCCTCAACTCCAACAACTCTGTCCTGATTTGTTCCTCTTCCTCAGCTACACAGGTCATAGAACTGTTACAGCACACAAAGAAACCATTTAGTCTTTTGTGTCTGTACCACTTTTCCATCAGAATAACTTACCTAATGCCACTCACACCCCACTCCCCACAGCCCTGGAGATTCTCTTTTCAGATAAAAAAGCAATACCTCAATTTAATTTGGCTCTAGCACAATCTCAGACAGTGCAATTCAGATCTTTGCTGTGTGAACCAGTTTTCATCATGTCACCACATTTCTTGTACCAGTTACCTTAAATCTACACCCTCTTACTCTCAGTCCTTCCACAATAGGAAGACTTTTTAATCCTCCATCTGTCATGATTTTGAATCCCATCTCCAAAGCAAACAAGGACGGGAAATAAATACCCATAAACATTTGCAAGCAGTCCCCGGATTGTGAACGAATTCTGTTCTCGAGTCTGCTCACAAGTCAATTTGTAAGCAAGATGAAAGACAATGCAAAATGTTATAAAGTAGCCGTTTGTAACTACAGGAAATGTTTCGGTGTCAGATCTTTAAAATTACATCCTTGTATGAAATCACATTTGTTAATACAAGCGACTGCAAGTCAGACATTCATAAATTGGAGACCATTGTATTCCATTTCCCTACCAATTTTCTGAAATATTCTTATCAAATATTGCCTTCCTCTTTATGTTGTTATTCCTGATTAGCCTTTAACCTTCCAAATTTTATCTTGTATTGTGAACCAAATTAATCCACAAAAGGAATTCGGACTGATTGGCCTAAGACTTACTTTCTTCCTCTCTTTTCTCCCTATTCTTGAACACGTACCCTCAAAATATTTGGCATTCTGCCAATTTATCAAAACTGTTTGTAAATAATGTTTAATGATATGACCATCTTCTCACTGATTGTGCAATCATATTCAAGTCTTAGGATTTCAAGGAAACTCATAACCACTCATTCATACAATTGGCCATTGATTTTGACTGTGAAGACGCTGCACCCTACTGAGTTACCAGATAACATCCAACTTCCCGATACATAACAACTTTAAAATTCAGAGGCAATTATATAAACTTAAAGCAACAACATGGCGCACTTACTTTTAAATCAAGGTGGACGATGTTGTTTCGGTGCAAGAAAGCCACACCCTCTAATATCTGCCTCATGAGCCGTTTGACATCTTTTTCTTTAAAGGCCTCTTCCCTCTCGGCTACACATTGGTTAAAAATTTCACCTCCAGCAGCGCTGTGGAAGAGAGTAAAGAAGTTATTGTAACTCAATTTAAGTGCGTTGGTAATAAGGATTTTAAAAAAAAACCCACAAATATGCCCCAAACACTTTCTTTGCTCAGCTACTAAAGATGTACTCCAGAAGAAGCCCCAGCATGACCGTCACACATCTTTTTGCACAACTCCCTGTTTTCTTTACATTTGGAAAATAAATAGTAACACAATGGTTGAGCATGCCTTGGACACTACACCAGGACACTTGTTATATTCTACCTAAGACAATATATTATAATCATTCATGGTGCTCGTCGATAACCTGCTCACACACAAGGGTAGGACGAGTGTGAAAATCTACCCCACTGTTACATTCCCTTAAGGAATATTAAGCCAAATTTAGGAACAAAATAATTTGCAATTTTTTTTTCAATGTTCCAAGTTAGTTAAGAATCTATCATTTGCAAGCAATACAATGTTACAGGCTGTACTGAAAATAGATCATTGCATCATTTGCTTGTGATATCTTTGCAAATTGTAACACTTCTTCCACAAAGCAAAATGGTTTTCAAATCTGTTTTTCACTATGTCAATACCCTAATTAACTTCACCAGGCATAATACAGAGATATCATGCAGTGCTATGCTATTAACGAGATTCAGCTAACTCTTAACATCATTGTACATTCTGATCTGAATACCAATTACAAAAATATTCTTCAAGAACAAAATATTTCATGTGGAAAACAAAATCTATGTAGTTAGTTGAACTTTTCATTATAAACAATGAGAAGAATAAAAGATTAGTTTTGGAGCTGAACAGTAAATGAAAATTGATTCCACCTTCACTACTTTGTATACTAGGATATTGTTACATTAATAATAAGGATTGGCACTCATAAAAATATTCCCCTCCTTATATTTGTGATTTTGTTCAAAGCAATATTGGGGAGATGGGAAAATGGAAAGAAGTTTTATTATTCAGGTTTAAATATATGGTGTGGCTAACAGTAAATTGTCATTTATAGTGTAAGTAACAGAATCATAAATTTAAATAAAAGTAGACTAACATCCTACCTACATCCTTACAATACCCGCACACAGTAGTTTTGTCTGTCTGTTCAGTTATCTTTCCTGATGTTAAATTATATGTCTATTAACTTAATCAAGGAAAATGCAAACTAGTGTTTAATTAAAGTCAAAATTGCCTTCAAGTGTTATTCACAAATAAACTACAAGCAAAATGCAATTTATTCCCAATGCTACATGGAAATCACAACAAGAGAACTGGAGGCTTAGCCCAGCCAGTCACTATTGGCCCTGTTCTGAAGAAAGGTCTCTGGACTCAAAATGTTAACTCTGCCTTCTCTCCACTGATGCTGCCAGACATGCTGAGTTTTTTCCAGCAACTGTGTTTTTGTTTCAGTCTCTGTTGGGATTTAGCTACCATATGAGCAGAAGTCTTATTCCATGTTCTTGCTCCTTTTCTGATCTCTTTATGCATTTCTCCTTCAGCTACCGATTACTGTTAAATGTAGCAATGCTCTCCACTGTGGTATAATGTAGCAGAGTGAGCCTATGGGATTGTGACTTAATGATAGTGTAACATCACATGGAGATTTCATGAAAGAGACACTCTGAACATGCGTGGTCAATGTCTGTAGTGTTAGTATAGAAACAGAAGGCCATCATACTGCAGAATCAGGTAAGAGACAAGACCACCCATCAGACCAACCAGAAGATGAAATATGGTGGCAATAAGGTGACAGCGCATAGAACTGAAATCTTACAGAGAAGAATCTAAAAGATTCCACAACTGAAAAAGCCAAACCATAACAGTGCAAAACTACAGCAATATCTTCAATCTACAGTTGAAATTAAGGTAGAAAAAGCCACGTCTATGACTTAGCAGCAAACAGACATTGTGACCTAGGAGTATAGCAAAAGCCAAGTCAATGGCAGAGCTTCAAGCAGGCAAGAGGATGGAAGCACCACTGCTACTATCCAACTCACTTCTGAGAGAAAAAGGCTTGCATTTGGTGTTATTGTAAAATGACTTGAGACTTGCTTCCACAGATATCAACCAAGCTCAGGATTGGAGAAAAACGAGTAACATGCCCTGGTCTGTGCATTCACCCCATGCCCCCATTGGAGATGATTTGTTGACAAAACAAGATGTGGGTAGAACGTTACCTTTTCACAACAAAGTCCTCAACACATTTTCCAAGAAAACTTAACAATCAAATGGGCTAGCTTCAATAAATGGGAAGTAATGACCAGGGGAGTGTAGCTCTTTGATTACTTTTGGATGAGGCATTGGTGGATATTTTGCAATCCAAAAGTTCATTTAACATTCATGAAGGCATTACCATCCTTACACCTGAAGTTTGTATGGTTAAACAAGGCACCTCACCACCATCATTCTTAGGGCAATTGGGGATGGATAATAATTGCTGACCCAGCCAGGAATGCCCACATCACTTAATGGACAAAATAAAAAGAGCGAGAAAACAAAATAAACACGGCGCCATTCGGTGGTGTTCTGAACCACTGACCATTTTATAATCTTAAGATAAAAGATGTACCATGCTTCTTACATTGTCAATAGAAGTAGCTCCAAGTGAAGGATCCAAAATGCAAAAGCTGGCAACACAGGAACGTGCAAATGGCCAGTCAGCCCCTTGAACCCGTTCCACCATTCAATGAGATCACATCTGATCTGTGGCCTAATTCCATATACCTGCCTTCGGCCTATATCCCTGTGGAAGTTGGTTAAAGAACTGTGGTCTCCCTTCCAGTAATGCTCCCAAGTAAAGATCATCTGTACTATATTGGGAGTGTTTTTACTATGGAGAAAGCGAGGACTGTAGATGCTGGAGATCAGAATCGCAAGTGTGATCCTGGAAAAGCAGGTTAGACAGCATCCGAGGAGCAGGAGATGAAGGGCTTATGCCTGAAACATCGATTCTCTTGCTCCCCGGATGCTGCCTCCCCTGCTGTGCTTTTCCAGTACCACACTAGAGTGTTTTTACTATGGGCAAGATCCATCAGAAATTGCAACATTCAATTAGTGAGTTCTGCCTTTCAATAAACATTTGCTCCACGTTTACTTGAATCAGAATATGGGCATTTTAGACAGGAGAAGATAGAGTTGTTGAGGATGCATAATCATTTTCTGTACATTGCTGAAAACAGATAGTTTGTCAAAACTTTCTGTCTTACACACATCAGGACAATTTGCAAGAATGTTAATTCAAGGGAAAAGCAACTTTTTAGACTGCATGAGAGGAGAGTGTCAATTAACAAAATGAATTGGTAATGCACAAATGAATGACGATTGACAGGACAGTCAACAACTAAAGCAACTCACCATAAACCAGAAGAACAATATTCAGAATTCATTTCTAAGCATATCAAGACCTACAAATACTGTTTACATCTCTGCTGATGTGGTATTGGAATTATGTCATCTCAGCTCAATAGTTAGTCAGTCAGTCAGGCAGTCACATAACTGTTAAATGGCTTGCATGAGATTCTGCTTCTTTAGAAATAATTGTATTGAGTCCTGTGAGTAATTTGAGAATTGCAGATGGTGCACATTGTAAATTTTTGAAACCATGTCGAAAATAACCCAAAAAGTATAAATCAAAAAGAACTACGGACGATGTAAATCTGAAACAAAACAAAAGTTACTGGAAAAGCTCAGCAGGTCTGGCAGGATCTGCGAAGAGAAATCAGAGTTAATGTTTCAGGTCCAGATCTGATCACCACACCAGAAATGTTAACTTTGATTTCTCTTCACAGATGTTGTTGGACTTGCTGAGCTTTTTCAGCAACTTATGTTTTTATATCACAAACATGTCCTTTTTGTAAAATTGTAGTCCTTTAATGTAGTAGATTCCATATTTTTAATGCATCGTTGATTTTGAAATTTACTGAAATGTTATTTTCTCAAAAATATTGCAATGACCATCATTCCATAGACATCTTTTTGGATGAAATATTCACTTGAAAAAGCAGATTTCAGATTAATGTTAAATGGCATTCTTCAAAGGGTGGTAAGATTTTCCAGATCCCCAGCCAATATTTATTATGGAATCTCAGAATTTTACCATATAGAAAGGCAATTCGACTCGTCATGTCTGTACCATTCTCCCAGAAGAGCTATGTAGCTAGCCCCATTCTCCAGTCCCATATCTGTACCCTCCAAATGCATCACTTTTATATTACAAGTATATCCAACTCTCTTCTGAAAGAGATGGATTTTGCCTATGCCACTCTCCCAGGCAGCACATTCCTAATCCTAACAACTCTGAATAAGGAAGTTTCTCCTCTTCTAACTCCAAGTTCTCTTGCTGACAATCTATAAACTGTGAACCCTAGTTACTGGAGTACCAATGCGTAGAAACAGAATATCCTTTACCCAATAACATTGTTTATAATTATGAACGCTTCAAGATGGTTATATCTGACCTTCTCTGCTTCAAGGAGAATAAGATCAATTTCTCTATTCTTTCCTGAGATCTAAAATCCTTTATTCCTGGTATCATTCTGGTAAATATTCATTGTGTTCTCTCCAGGGCTTCAACATCCTTCTTTAAATAAGATGTCCAGAATTGAATGAAATACTCCAAATGTAGTCAGACCAATGATTTGCAGGAGTCATAGCATTACTTCCTTGCACAAAGATCGTACAAGTCTTCTTAACAGCTGTTTCAACTTGTCTGGACACCTTCAGAAAATTATGTACTAATTATCACTCTATTATTCCTAACTAACACCATGAAACAGATAAACAGATGAAACAGATAAACTAGCCAATTATATCAGTACTAATTATGGGTACATGCGTTTAGCTATTGCCACTGACTAGATTTCAAAAATAATGAATGGATTGTTAAATGCTTGGCTCATCCTGAGGATGTTATAATGCAAGATGTTTACTTTATATATATATTAAAGTATCACATGTTTTTGAATTTGGATATTTGAACTTGAATCAGTAGCATATGGGATTTTGTGTGCCTGAAGAGGATTACTGATTAACCTTTAAGTACTTCTGAGCCATCGTAATTTCTATTAAAATATACAGTACACAAAAAAAAAGACTTCCTGGAGATTGAGAATTTACGAGCAAACAAGGATGTGCGTTAGGCTTCAATTTAGGAGGGATTGATTTTTTTCTTTTGATTCGGAGAAACACGCATAAATTGGAGATTTTATTTTTAATTTTAGTTTGGGCAGTTCTGCAGGGTTTTTAGCTGAAGCTGGATATGTAAAGCAGTTGCTTTGGAGAAAGGAAATTGTGAAAAAATGAAAAAGTTACTTCACTGTAAGGGGTTTAGTAACAGTTCCAGATCATAATATCAAAGATGTGATGTAATTGTAAGACTAAACCTATCCTTTAACCTGAAATGAAATAAACCAAAAACAAACAGTATAGATCATATATGACTGAATTTCCACAACCTGCTATCTATTGTATTATAGGGTAACAAAGACAGAAAACGATAACTCAGTGGTTAGCACTGCTGCCTCACAGTGCCAGGGATCCGGGTTCAATTTTCATTGCGGGCAACTATCTCTGTGGAGTTTACATGTTTTCCCAGTGCCTGCATGAATTTCCTCCGGGTGCTCTGGTTTCCTCCCACAATCCAAAGATGTGTAGGTTAGGTGGATTGGCCATGAGAAGTGCAGGGTTATAGGGATAAGATGGAGGATAGTGGCAAGTCTGGATGAGAAGTTCTTCGGAGTGTCGGTGTGGACTTGTTGAGCTGAACGGCCTACTTCCACACTGCAGGGATTCTATGGAATTGAAATCCAACTGGTTTGTCATGCCATCTAAACTTCTCTATACTTTGTATCACAGACTTTTTGAATACTGCAATGCATTACTTTAGATCCCAGTTTAGGTTTAAGAACAGGTATTCTGTTAAAATCTGTGCTTTTTGATGACTAAGATTCCACCTGTTCCACTAGAAGTGCACATTCACATCCAAAATGAGTTGCCTTTCAGACTCTTCTTCCTTTGTTATATATAAGCCTACTATTTCTTGAATTTAAAAAAAATCTCAACACTTTTTTTTCATAATCCTCTGTGGTACGTAGATAAACCAGTTTCTCTTGACATTGAGCCAAGTATCAAGCAAGCTGTATCACAGTACATCAGCTATAACGGAATACACAATAAACATCTAGGCTATCTTGTAAATTAGGGTACAAACAGAGCACGCAACAGGACTCAATTAACGGCAAGACACTGTCAGCTCTCTCTCTCTCTCACTTTCTGTTTGTACTTTTCCTCATGTCTTCACTATGTCCTTTAGTAATACTTGCAACATATTCACTATACAATGAATATGGAATATGGTCCATAGCAAACTGTCACCTCACAATAGACTACAATGTGATGTTTAAAAAAATTTGGAATGAATAGTTTCCTTCAGAGCATGAAATGTCAGTATTTTATCCAAACTCCTAGAAGGTATAGCACAAACCTTGCAATTGATGAGCAGTAAGTGCTAGCATATGGAATTACGCCCACACTCCATAAACAAAAAACAATGCTCACACTCAAAATATACCAGATACCTAACCACATGATAATCACAGCTGGGTACAATTTAGCACTGCTCAGATATACTTTTGACTTACTTGTGATGTCTCCACTTTTGATTAGTCTAGCAAAATGCACCACCAAGGCTCACATATGAGCAATGGTTAGCGATGCAGAGTTTGAAAGGGTTCTCATAGAAAACAAGAATTGTATTCATCAATGATTCAATGTGTGGAGCTTTGTTGCAAAGTATGTTAGGGTGCAGAAGAAACCTATTTCCTATACTATAATTCCAAGAGAAAAAATACCTTCAACATTCTTCCAGACATCACAACATTTAAAGAAAGAATGAGAAAGGTCATTTTGACCTATTGAGATTACAAAGTATTTTGAATTGAGATATGCAGACAATAGTTCAAACTGCTATCATTTCTAGTATTACCTTCATTGGTTTATTTGGGATTTCCCTCCCCTTACAGTGAGATCATTTTTCTAACAGTGTTTGCATCCATACCTTTGATGTCACAGACTACACCTCGGATGTGTGGCATGTTCATACTGAACCTTGTCTGTTCTGTGTATAGAGGCTGATTCATGAGGAGAAAGCCCTTCTACAGTGAGCACACGTGAACAGTATTGCCATGGAGCTTCATTAGTACTTTTTACATTCCATCAAGCTCTTTTTGCTACCATCTGGTCATCTCTTTCATCCTCTACCTTTTCTATGCCCTTTCTGATCGCTTCACTCAGGCTCTCTCATTGACAGCAAGGACTGACCATGCATTGTCTCGGATTACAGTCAACTGGAATTTTGGTAAAGGCAGGTTCAACTGAGGCATACAAGAGGGCATGCAATGTTTATTTGAATAGAAACAATGTGCAAGGGTATGGAGAAAAACAGGAGAATGGTATTGAGTCATAATGTTTATTTAGAGTGCTGATGTTGATACTGTGGGCTAAATGGCCTCCTTCTGTACTGTAATACTTCTGGTGATTCTGTGAACTTGACATCTCACTGGTAGAAATGCTGGTCTCAAATGTTGGTGACCTGTTGGCAACACATTAATAGCAAGTCTTTGAAGACATATCTGTCATCCATTCAGATCACATGACTGAGGTAACAGAGTAACTACTATGTCAAGAGGCCAACCATGCTAGGAATCCCTGCACACTGGTGTACTTCAATGCTTGGCACTCTGTCTTCCCAGGAAATACACAATATTCATTCCATCTGGAGTTGTAAATATAGAGCCACTTTTCTTGGTTTATGTAAGTTGTACATACTTCACTGTTGTGAAGGAAGGTGCTGAGAACATTAGCCTGGTATGCTCTGACTTTGTATTTTCAGTTGAATTACTGTTGGCTCACACTTACCTTCACTTTAATATGTCAGCTGTGGCATTAAAAATCCTGGTGCTATTTTGGTTGCTGGTAATCATTGATCCACAGTATATGACATTTTCTTTTATTTATTCAGTCATGAGGATGTCACTTGCTAGACCAGCATTTATTGCCTATCCATAATCGCCCAGAGGGCAGTTAAGGGTCAATCATTTCTATGGGTCTGGAGTCAAATGCAGGTCAGACCAGGTACAGATGGCAGTTTCCTTCCGTAAAGGACATTAGATGAGCTCCAGACTGAGGGGTCAATGTGATGGATTGTGTAGTCTCTACATTCAGGCTCACAACACTGGCCATCTTTACTCTGCAGAGGGTGGAGAGAACTGAACTACAAGCTGCTGCAAATACATTTAAGTATGAGGGAATCAATGTGGTGCTGTCAATAAACAGCAATTCATGGACACTGACTTCAGCTTGCAACAAGGATCTGATGTTACTCCATTCTGATGGTTGGAACTGTACCTATGTCTGTAGAAAGAACAAATTATGCCCAGGATTTCAGAAGGGCACTGTACTTACTGCACCAGTTTATAATAGTCATCACATAACCTCACTCTAATTTGTCTCTCTGCCTTCATTTTTTTCGCAGTGCGATCCATTTGGTAATGAGCCCATATTATCTGCTCTATGTAAAGCAGTTTATTACATTATCTCCAAAGAACCTTTCTGTGAACTCACTTTTGCAGACTTTAATTCTAATCTCCCTAATCCCTCTCTTATCTCAAAGACAGAGATGTACAGCATAGAAACAGACTCTCAGTCCAACTCGTCCATGTTGACCAGATATCCTATATAGATCTGGTCCCATTTGACAGCATTTTCCCCACATTTTCTCTCAAACTTCCTATTCATGTACCTGTCCAGATGCCTTTAAATATTGCAATCGTACTAGCCTGTATCACTTCCTCTGGCAGCTCTATCCATATTTGCACCATCCGCTGCATGAAAAGGATGCCCCTTAGATCGCTTTTATATCTTTCCCCTGTCAACTTAAACCTATGCTCTCTAGATTTGGACTCCCCCACCTGAGGGAAAAAGACCTTGTCTGGCTATTTACCCTATCCATGCCCCTCATGATTTTATTATAAATGTCACTCCTCAGCCTCTGAAGCTCCAGGGAAAACTGCCCTAGCCTATTTAGCTTCTCCCTATAGCTTCAAACCCAGCCCCCAACCCTGTCAACAACCTTATAAATCTTTTCTGAACCCTTTCTAGTTTAACAACATCCTTCCTTGGAGAGGGAGATGAGAATTGCATGCAATACTTTAAAAATGGCTGAACCAGTGTTCTGTGCAATGTAACATGAACTCATCTCTTTTTATGCTTTGGATTAGAATGAATGTACTTTGCTAATCTGATACAGGAGCCTCAATCCCTCTCAGGCTGGCCCAGAATTTCCACAGCTTCCTACAGAACTAAAATACAGGTGGAGCTGGCCCCTCAACTACTTTGACAAATATAGAGCAGCATTTAAAGTTACTCAAGATTTGAAGGAATATGCGAGATAGTGTTGAATACCCAGTGAATGGGGGAGGAGGGGGAATGAAAGACAACAGAAAGAAAGAGGAAACAAAGTAATTGGCCTTTCACTCAGAGCCAGGAAAAGGGCGGGGGTACAAGGAGATTTTCAGACAGGAAATGCTGAAGCATAGGCTCACCTGCCACCGAGAGAAATTAACTGGAAGATCTCTTTGAAAACTATTGGAGGGTGTTTCTTGCCAAGCAGCAAATTCGATCGACAGGTTGGCTGTCAGGTAGGAAAAGGCTATGGATCAGATCACAACCAAGGTTGATATAGCAGTACAGAGGGATTAGATATCTTGTAGGTGTTGGAGGTTAATGAAATGCAAGAGTATGAAAATGTACAGGTAGGTTAGTAGGGATTGGGAGTATTCCTGCTCCTATTGGTCCACATGCAGTTAACTATCTGCCAGCCTCCTGCCAACCTCGGAATCTCACCCATCCTGTGCTCAATACAATGCAGTTAAACCGGAGGCACAGAAACTCCACAAAAGATTTCACAAATCAAACTGCCTCAAGTAAAGTGAAGTGATTGCTCCACCCACTGTAGTTAAAACCAGAAGTGAGCAGGTCAGGGCCAGGTTTAGAAAGTTTCACATTTTTACCTTTCCACCCACCCTTGGAGTTTAAAATTCATTCACGGTGTTGCAATTTTAATTGCAGTGCAACCCTAGAATGAAATTACAACACCCATATTTCGTAGTTTATATATGCTTTAACAATTTCAAACACAGAGCTAGTTTTGAATGTCAGTAGGTATATCTATTGCAGCAAGGTTAGGAAGTGCATAGATGATCCTTGAGTACATTTGCCATCAGAATGCTCAGGAGTAAATACACAGCACAGGGATAAGCATGGTTTATTATCATGGAACAGCAGTTTATATAGAGAATCAACATTTACCATATTCAAATCTATTTTGGAAAACCGATAATCTAACTGATCTTCTTCTATTGCAAAATCACCACCCCATCTGATTTTCTTCTACATGAAAGTCAATGGAAAATAAAATGGCTATTTGACCTGTAGTTGCTGACATATTCACTTACAATTACACCTTTAGCTTCTACACAATTAAAACTCAGAGAATGAAGCGACTGGCAGCTTCTAACAAACATGTTTCAAGTAGCCTGCATTTGCCATTTGAACTAGGAATAGTTGGAGAACTGCAGTGGACTCAGATTAGAACTCAAGAAATTGGAAGAGGAGTAGACCATGTAGCCCCTTTCAGGAAAAGGGAAATAGTCCTATTAAGTCAGCTTCTGGAAAAAAACAAATGTTCTGACTTGAGCTACACTGATAAGAATGTATTTATCGTCCGTCTTTAGCCGCACTGAATTGGTGAGCTTTCTCATTTAGCCACTCCTGCTAGTGGGGATAAGTAGGGAATTCCAGGATTGTGATACAGACAGAGGATGAGCAGCAATATTTGCTCATGGTGATGCTGGTATTCCTATAACATTGCTGCGCATCTTTTGTGAAATTTTACAGGATGCTCCTTTTCATGGTAGTTGGAGCAGGTGGAAGGAACTGCTTTCAAAATAAACTTGATGAGCTTCTGCAGTGCACTTTGTAGATGGTACATACCATAAGCAGAGATGTACTGTTTGCCTCTTGAATTTCTTACTGAACCTATGTGCTTAAGTGCAACAACTTATGAACAAGGAAACACAGGTCAATTTCAACACTTTCCAATCTCTCACCATTCAAGCAATGCACTGCACCTTTGTTCCTCCTATCACAGTGGATTGGTCAATCTTCAGTCCCATAAATTGCTCCAGTAAGTCCCATTACTTTGTTTTTGTGTTGTTGTGGCTGCATCTGCATTGAACAAGATGAATGGTAGGTTTTTCACCACCAACTGGAGTCCTGTAGATTGTGCAGAGGTTCTGAGGAGTTAATGTATGTGAAAGTATCAACTCTGACTTGATCTTGAAGCCAAATGTTATGATCCCTCCGTTTCAGTTTCTGGTCAATGATGGCTCACAACGTAGTATCAGATTCGGAAATGGTGGTGCAATTGAAAGTACAGGTAGAATGTCTGGGTTTTCTCTTGTAAACTCGCTCATTAGGTAGGGCTGATTTTACCTGTAATTTGATCGTCCAAGCCTGGGTGTTACCAAAGCAGTGTACAGGCTTCATCACTGGTGGGGGGTGTGAATGAAATTGAATCAATGCCAGTCCTAAGCCTTAGGCTTGTGCTGCTGGGAATGTCACTGGTGAAGCAGCTGAGCTGAGTAAATTTGGATCAGGCACATTCAAGAACCTGGAGGAGGGGGGACATGTAGCCTATTCTACTATTCGATCAGATATGGCTAGTCTGAATCTGAATCTTAAACCCATTTACCTATCTTATTTTCAAACATTTGACCTTATTGACAGAATTCCATAAAATATTCTTAACACTGTCTTGTGCCTACATTTATGAGTATCAAACATTTATGATTACATATTTCCAGCCACAGGACTATTTTCTCTTTGACTCCCATTGAGTTCAAAGATTTATTTTAAAGTGCTCCTTGATGCCATACATAGAACAGGATCAACCACAATCCTACTATATGGTGCAGCAGGTTTTAGGGTCAGATGGCCTCTGTTGTTGCTATTTCTTATGGCTTAATACTGTACTACCTTCTTGTCAAAAGCAGCCCCTGCTGTGATAGCATCTCAAATAGCACAAAATACCTGATCAACAAGTGACTCCCAAGAACAATGATTGTGTCTTGTTGATAATTTTCAATTGTCTTAAAAGCAAAATACCAAGAGTCACATTTAGTCACCGCCAGCAGTCAAGAGGAACTTAATAGAAGTCTTTGTAAAATCTTAAATCTGCATTAAAGAGGACAAGAAAATTGGGCAATATAGTAAAGAATTATGGCAGGTTACTAATTAAGCCTTTGTGCAGCACAAGTTGTGATCTCAATCCACGGATTTCATTTTTGAACGAAATGCAGGGAGAGGGAATGAAGGCAGAGGTATGCAAGGAGCATTCAAATTCTAAACTAAAGACAAAAGGAAAATCGCAGAGAGCACCATTCCCACACATTCATTTCATTTGAACTTCTGCCATAACTGCTTTCAAACAACTCGTGTTTGATCCTTTCTGATCAACTATATTTGTGTGGTCACATAACTGAAACAAATTATGTGAATGGACTGTTGACGTCATGCATGGTTGATCATTCACTGAAGATTAGGAGTCAGTGGTAAGTGAGAGCAAACAAAGCAATACAAAGCATGTGTGTTAGGTTAAAACCTGCACTCAGGCCAGACTAATCCAGAGTGTAATGGATCATAATATTAGAACAGAAAGCAATATGAGTGACATGTTTAAGTTGAATTACTATGTGGCAATGTAAGGTCACTTCCATGAACAGGACAAGAAACTCTGACAGCATAGTGATGAGTTGAAGTGAAAAAAAAAGAAAAAACTCATCCAAAAAAATTGTAATTTTTAAACACAAAAATGCCCCTTTACCTTTCTTGCAATTAGATTTGCGCTGGCTTTGATCAAACTTACAAATAAATTCCAAAATGTGAAACAAACCAAAAGTAAAGTTTGAGAGACCCAACTTTCAGTGAAAACCTTGGAAGTCATCTTGTACACAAGTAACGTTTGAGGGGTTTAAAATCCACTTTCCCCCATTATGTCACTACATTTTTTTTGGTGGTACATCAGCTGATCTGAGTTGTTAGGTCAGACACTGTACCAGGCAACCTGACCCCCAAAAATAACAAACAGAGCCTAAAAGTGTTTTCAATGTTGAGGGGTTTTGTTTGGAATAAAATAACTTTCATGCAGACAGACTGTCATTAATTGATGTACAGTAGACCACAAGATATAGGAACAGAAATAGGCCATTCACCCCACTGAGACTGCTTTCTCAGTCAATGAGATCATGGCTGGTCTGATAACCCTCAACTCCACTTTCTTGCCTTTTTCCTATAACTCTCACTACCCTTCCTGATTAACAATCAATTAGTGCCACCTTTAATATACATAATGACAGCCCTGTGCATAAAGAATTTCACAGGGTCATCACCCTCAGAGAAAGAATACTTCTTGTAGTGGTTCTGTTCGCCGAGCTGGAAGTTTTTGTTGCAAACGTTTCGTCCCCTGGCTAGGAGACATCATCAGTGCTGTGGAGCCTCCTGCGAAGCACTTCTTTGATGTTTCTTCCGGCATTTATAGTGGTCTGTCCTTGCCACTTCCGGGTGTCAGTTTCAGCTGTCCGCTGTAGTGATTGGTATATTGGGTCCAGGTCGATGTGTCTGTTGATGGAATTTGTGGATGAATGCCATGCCTCTAGGAATTCCCTGGCTGTTCTCTGTCTGGTTTGCCCTATGATAGTAGTGTTTTCCCAGTCGAATTCATGTTGCTTGTTGTCTGAGTGTGTGGCTACTAGGGATAGCTGGTCGTGTCGTTTCGTGGTTAGTTGGTGTTCATGTATGCGGATTGTTAGCTGTCTTCCTGTTTGTCCTATATAGTGTTTTGTGCAGTCCTTGCATGGTATTTTATAAACTACATTAGTTTTGCTCATGTTGGGTATTGGCTCCTTTGTTCTAGTAAGTTGTTGTCTGAGCGTGGCTGTTGGTTTGTGTGCCGTTATGAGTCCTAGGGGTCGCAGTAGTCTGGCTGTCAGTTCTGAAACGCTCCTGATGTATGGTAGTGTGGCTAGTCCTTTTGGTTGTGGCATGTCCTCGTTCCGTGGTCTATCTCTTAGGCATCTGTTGATAAAGTTGCGCGGGTATCCGTTTTTGGCGAGTACCTTGTATAGGTGTTCCTCTTCCTCTTTTTGCAGTTCTGGTGTACTGCAGTGTGTTGTAGCTCTTTTGAATAGTGTCCTGATGCAGCTTCGTTTGTGTGTGTTGGGGTGGTTACTTTCATAGTTTAGGACTTGGTCTGTGTGTGTTGTTTTCCTGTGTACCCTTGTGGTGAATTCTCCGTTCGGTGTTCTCTGTACTATCATGTCTAGGAATGGGAGTTGGCTGTCCTTTTCTACTTCTCTCATGAATCGGATGCCTGCGAGTGTGGCGTTGATGATCCAGTGTGTTTTTTCTATTTCCGTGTTTTTGATGACCACAGAACGAGGACATGCCACAACCAAAAGGACTAGCCACACTACCATACATCAGGAGCGTTTCAGAACTGACAGCCAGACTACTGCGACCCTTAGGACTCATAACGGCACACAAACCAACAGCCACGCTCAGACAACAACTTACTAGAACAAAGGAGCCAATACCCAACATAAGCAAAACTAATGTAGTTTATAAAATACCATGCAAGGACTGCACAAAACACTATATAGGACAAACAGGAAGACAGCTAACAATCCGCATACATGAACACCAACTAGCCACGAAATGACACGACCAGCTATCCCTAGTAGCCACACACTCAGACAACAAGCAACATGAATTCGACTGGGAAAACACTACTATCATAGGGCAAGCCAGACAAAGAACAGCCAGGGAATTCCTAGAGGCATGGCATTCATCCACAAATTCCATCAACAGACACATCGACCTGGACCCAATATACCAATCACTACAGTGGACAGCTGAAACTGACACCTGGAAGCGGCAAGGACAGACCACTATAAATGCCAGAAGAAACATCAAAGAAGCGCTTCGCAGGAGGCTCCACAGCACTGATGATGTCTCCTAGCCAGGGGACGAAACGTTTGCAACAAAAACTTCCAGCTCGGCGAACAGAACCACTACAACAAGCACCCGAGCTACAAATCTTCGCACAAACTTTGAAAGAATACTTCATTTGTCCGAAAGATGTGATCCCTTATTTTGGTCATAGACTCTCTCACAATGGGGAAATAACCTCTCCACATCTGCCCTCTCAAGTCTCTTAAGAATCTTGTATGTTTCAAAAGGGCCATCTCTCATTCTTCTAAATTTCAAAGAGTATGAACCCAATCTATTAATCTCCCCTCATAAGACAGTCCCTCCTTACCCAATATCACCCGAAGAAACTTCTCTGGACTGCCTCCAATGCCAGTAAATCTTTCTTTAGATAAGGGATCCAAACTGTTCACAATATTCTACCTGTGCTCGTTTTAGTATCTTATACAGTTTTAGCAAAACCTCTCCCCTTGTATACTCCATTCTCTCCGAAATAAAGGCCAACATTCCATTTATCTTCCCTCTTACCCTCTGAACTTGAATGCCAACTTTTTTTGTGATTCATGCACAAGAACACCCAAATCCCTATTCTGCAGTCATTCTCTAGTTCCTCTATTCTTCTGCCAAAGTACACATTTTCCCACATTATATTCCATCTGCCAGGTTTTTTTGCCCAACTACTTAACCTGTCCATATTCCTCTGCAAATTTTTTTTAATCCTCACAACTTGCCTTCCCACTTATTTTTATGTCATCCATAAATTTGGTGACAGTTTATTCACTTTCTTCATCCAAGTCATTAGTATGTTGTAAATAATTGTGACCAGAGCACTGATCCCTATGGCACGCCAATAATTACAGGTTACCATCCTGAAAAAGCGTCCTCCCCACCCAAACTTTCTGTTTTCTATTATTTAGCCAATGTTCTACCCACATAGACCTCCAACATTTTGAGCTCTTATTAACTAGCCTAATATGTGATGTTTTATCAAGCACCTTCTGATAATCCAAATATGTTACATCCACTGCTTTCCCTTTATCGATCCTGTTTGTTACCCCCTGAAAGAATTCTAGTAAACTGGTCAGACATGATTCCCTCTCCATAAAGCCATGCTGACTCAGTTTGATCACAATGCATTTCTAATTGCTCTGTTAATACATCCTCTATAATAGACTCTAACATTTCCTCTGTAACAAATATTAAGGTAACCAGTTTCTACTAAGTTTATTTTTGTCTCATTGCCTTTCAAAATAAAGATCTAACATTGAGAGTTTTCCAATCCGCTGGAACTTTTCTAAAATCCAAGAATTCTCGGAAGATTACAACCAGTGCATCTACCATCTCTGTAGCTACTTGCTTTAATTCTAAAGATGCATCCCATCAGTTCCAGGGGAATTATCAGACTTTACTCCCATTATTTTCCATAGCACCTTTTTCTCTGGTAATAGCTTAACTATTTATTTAATTATTTTCTTTTCCCCCTTGATCATTTAGTAATTTTGGAAGACTATTCATGTTTTCTGTGAAGATTAATTTAAAGAATGTATTCAACTCCTCTGCCATTTTCTGGTCACCTATTATTACAGAATGAGACTGGATAAGTAAGGGGCTTATGTTCACTTTGGCTTTTGTCTTCCATTTTATAAATTTAAAGAAGCTTTACAAATTGTCAATGATCCTAACAAATGTATTGGACTGTGCACAACTCTTGAATGATTTGATGACAACTTCCATCCTGATTTCATCCCAAACCACAAAAACCCATTATATTCAATTAATAAATGACAGAACTGCTCCTGTTGTTCAATATCTTCCTTCCTGTGACATCCAATCATCCCACTTTATTCTCATGCTATCCTTGAAGGACTTGTTTAGAGAGAAATTCAATCATTGGACACAAGGCCAGTTAGACCACCACAATATCACTGTTTGATTATTTAACTTCAGCAATGGTGTCAATGACCAGGTATGGCTGAACATGTTCCAGATGAGAAGCCTTTTTCTTTATGCAATCCTCTAAAAATCAGAGGCTCCAAACTTTCCTCCGCCATATATTGAAGCCACCTTCAATCCATTCTTTAATGTAAACATGGATGTTGATTCCTCTTGGGAATTCCTGTTTTTGGGATGCTTTCTCTTGAAGAATACTGTTGGCTTAAGCTGGCAGGAATGTCAAAACTCATGGGAGTCTCAAACATGTTCTTAATACAGGCCAGTCTGTGTCAATCCTTTGTCAATTTTCATTATAAATCACTGAAATGCGATAAGTCTGTCATTGAGTTCTGCTGGGTGATGCTGTGGAAACGTAGTCTTCTACGACAGTATAAAATTGCTTCACTTCATAAACCTAATATATTACTGAGAGTTGGCTTTGGAATTCGCAATGTCTTTTGCTATGCTGATTTTAGGGTAAAGTTTCAGATATATCTATGAGAAACTAAGAATTCCTCTCAGTGAAGGACATAAGCTTTTTAATAAGGCATCTGCCTAAGCTGCATAGAGAACTTCTTTCAATCTCGAATGTTCTTCTCGGTTGTCTTGAATTCTGTAGCTGCTGCAAGCTCAACTCTTTAAAGTTGATCTGGCCTGTGTAAAAGAGTTCCAACTATTGCTATATTGGAGGGTGGGATTGGCATAAACACTGTACACACAAGTGAGATGGTAGCCTTGTCAGCTTACATTTCCATGTGTCCACACGCGTCATTGAACAGCCACCGTCAATGGTGTGTTAGTTTATGAGTCCGTTAACAGTAGGTTTACACCAGGGCAAGTTTGTTTTCAGTACTGAGTGGATGTTAAGTAGAAAAAGTTGGTATTTTTGTGGCTAAAAGATGGGATTTAACTTTTACATGAGATTGACTATTACTCAAGTACTTTCGGTACTTCAATGGCAAAAGGGGTTACATAAAACTAGTGAGACTTATTTCCAAGGGCTTTATTTTCTATCCTTTAAATAGTGGTCTTTCAATCACAAATTGGGCAATCCAAAGTCATTGATAACACAGACAAAATAAAAAAAAGTTTACTCATTTTGGCATGAATTAAGAACGGAATTCTAGTTCTATAAAAAGTAGCGCTTGCAAACCCGCTGTGGAAAAATAAAGTCTAACTTCCCCTTAGGAAAACAATTTGCTCTCAAATGAAAGGTTTTGTTATGAATAGCATCCTGTCCTAACTAAACAGTGAGCCCCTGGTAACTGAAGGGTTCTCTTTAGTCAAACCATGAACATGAATTGTCACGTGCTGAAAGCACAGTGACATAAATGAATTCACAGCAGGAAACCAGCAAGCAATGAGGCCAAGTTTATGTGCCAGATGTAATGTTACTTTTGCTCTCCAAACAGCCATTAAAAGTACATGACTGTGCTTTCTAATTTCTCTATAAAGTCTATTACTAGTCAAGTACATTATATAGCTCAAAATGGAAGAGGTATTTTGCATGCTTTCCACTAAAACTCCAAGCACAGTCCTGAAAAGAGAAAAGGTTGACAAATCTCCACAGAATATTGAACTACCTGAATTCTACAATTCACGTTTACTGCACTCAAATCCAACTTCAAAACCTACTAACAAAAAGATACAATTTGTGCCTTTTGTTTCTCTGCTGGGAAAATTCAGACAGGGTTTCCTCAATCATAAAAGGATGTCAACAGACACTTATGCAAACAAACTGGTTAGCTGCTCCTCCATTTAAATGAATTGAAATTAACCCATTACTTGTCCACCATTCTTTCAAAGAAAATCAGCTATGCAACTGTGGCTCCAACATATGTGAGAGACTAAAGAAACCAAGTCCTATCCACAGTGCTCAAACAATGAATGCTTTGAGCATTAAACAATTTAATTCCCATGGAAATGGAGTATTAAATGTGAAAGGAATTCTTACAATACAGCAAGCACAAACAATACTGCAAAAACAATTATGATTGAAACATATTTTCAAATGTTTATGTAAAAATACTTGGAAAAAAATGAGATTACAATTATTAATTCAGAGTATCAATGGTTGTTCACATGAATATTGTTGCTAATTCTCCTCACATACCTAACTTCTAAAAATGTTACTACTTTGATCAGCTGCACATAGTATATTGCGTTCAGAGTAAAATTTGAATTGTAGAGATTGGAAGTAGCCACTTGCTGTTATTAATACCACTGGCTGAGTTCAAATGATCAAACATTTTGTTCTGTTTTGAAAATAAATGACCTTAAATTGTTTGCAGACTACACACATATTTTGCTTATACATTTTACCATGTCAGTAAGACAAATACCACACATACCCTTCAAAGTCAAATTTGAGACAAAACATGTGATAATAAGTAATGGATCAATGATGACACAAGTAATCTATTCTGATGAAAGCTCATCATCCTAAAAGATTAACTCAGTTTCGCCCTACAGATAATGCTTAACCAGCTAAAGGTTTTCCAGTACTTTTTGTCCTTATTCTGGCACGTTTTCTTTCAGTGGTGAAATAATGGAGACAATTATCAGCATAAAGTATCCACTTTCACAAAACTTGCTTGGAAAATACTCATGGGTTTTGCTATACACATCATGCTAAACTGCAAAAAACTCAACTTAAACGTTGCACTTACTTTATGTAAAAATAAGAAGTGTTCATTAATATTTCAGAAAAGCAACCAGACAGAAAGACTGCAAAAAAACAAAGTATTTAAATAATAAATTAACAATAAATTATCAAATTGGATGCAGCTTATTCTGCACAGATTGTATTCCTCTCGACATATTCTGAGTCAGTCACCTATCATTCACTATCCTAATAAAAGACATAGTCAAATGGTCACAGATGTATAGCACAGAAAAAGCCTCTCCATCCCTCACATCCACACCAGTCAAAAACTACCACCTATTATAATGCCATTTTCCAACATTTGGCCCATTGCCTTGTATGTCTTGGCATCACAAATGCACATCTGAATACATCTTAAAATGTTATAAACTTTTCTGCCTCTATCATCCTTACAGGCAGTACTTTCCCATAATCCTCTGGGTGAAAAAGTTTGTCCTTACATCTCCTCTTCACCTTTATCCCCTTAAATCTATACCATCAGGAAGAAAAGTTTTTTCCTTTCTATCCTATCTCAATTTTGCCCTCTCTCAATCTCCTCTGCTCTCAGCATAACAATCCCAGTCTATCAATCTTTTTTCATGCTTAAATTAACAGAAAGTGATCAAAATCATTCCCAACATAAACAAGCTTACATTATTGTCAGACAACAGGCAGAGCTGTTATATAGGACCATTAATACAAGAAAACATCTGTCTCGGTCAGCAGCCTCTTGCTCCTACATCTGTCAGTCAGTCTCAGGTCTTTGAAGGGTTTGCAAACACAGCTGGATCACACTAGAGCACAATTTGCAATAAAACATTGCTCATGGCATCCAAAGCTCCTGCATGCATGTTCTTGTTTTGCCCAGTGCCATTGGTCTTGCAAGAAAATGCATTTTTGATTAAGAAAAAATAGATTTTTAAATATTACAACAAATACAAAACAATGCAAATCAAAACAGTACAAAAATAGTACAAAACCAAACCCAAATAAAAAAAAAAATCCCCAATCCATCCTCCTATACGAATGTATAAACATATATAGAGAAGTATAAAATTTAAAAAACCTGAACTAGCTATTTAACTAACTAAATAAATACCTAACAACAAACAAATAAATAGTAATAACTCAGCCCAGTCAACAAAACACTCATACATTCACTGTTCATCCTCCCTGGATATTGGACTCATGAAACACAATCTTTACGGCTATATAAAAGCCCTTGTTAGTGTGGCAGATAAATCTGTGTCCAGGTATTTCAAAAAGGGTTGCCATGTCTTGTAAAAATTCTCAGTTTTATGGTGTACCATACCCGTGAGAAAATCCAGGGGAATATGTTCCATAACAATCTTCCACCAACCCGACAGGCCTTGGGGGGTTTTCTGATATCCAACTTAGCAAGATATTCTTCCTTGCACAGAATGTAAGAATATTGAAAAGTTTTGCCTTATGCGAGTCTGCAGGAAATACAATGGGTAGCCCAAAAGGAGCGAAATAGGGTCCTTCTCCACCCCTACACCTAAACTCCTCTCCATAGCACCCACCACAGCACTCCAATGTGTTTGAAGCCTGTCACAAGACCAAAGACAATGGGTAAGAGTACCCGTACAGACCTTGCACATGGGGCATGCTGAAGATACCTCTGGTATAAATTTTGACAAACGGTCTGGGGCTAAGTGGACCCTGTGGAGAATCTTCAACTGTAAAGCATGGGTCCTATTGCAAATTGATATCTTCCTTGCATTCTCCCAAATATCCTCCCATGCCTCTGAAAAAACTTCAACACCTTGCTCTCTTTCCCACATCTTGCAGAGTTGATCAGACTCATCTGAGGTGCACCCGCAAACCCCCCCCCCAACCCCCAACTGTTGATATAGAGTAGTGACAGGCAGTGTACTCTTAGCCCTTAGTATCCCTCTTTCTATGTCAGATTTGTAGGGGTCAAAAGTGTGGTCCTTTTTTGAATAAAATCCCAAACTTGAAAAAAGCGAAAGAGGTCTCTATTAGGTAACTCGTACTTCTGTACTAACTGATCGAAGGACATCATTACATCTCCCTCAAATAAATCACCCATGCAAGATATACCCCTAGCTGCCCAACGTTTAAATCCTGAATCTTTCATACCTGGTTGAAAACTTGGCATACCCACTAAAGGTGTAAACAAAGATGTTTTGCCAATATTACCTTCCCTCTGCCGAATTGCTCTCCATGCTTTAACAGTATTGATGACTATTGGGTTATGGCAATATTCCCTAACTGTCCTCACCTTGTCCAAAAACAGCAAACTGGTAAGGGGGCACCTTGCCTGGGAGACTTCGATATCTCGCTGTATTGAAAGAGGGTCCCCACAAACCCAATCGTAGGTCAAAAGCGGGCTTAATTGGTAATTTTTAATATCCGGAAGGTCTACTCCCCCCAATCTGTGAGGCAACTGCAGTTTGGCTAATTTAATGAGGGGCCGTTTACGGTGCCAGATAAAGGAGCTGAACCAACCATTCAGTCTCCTGAGTGTTTGTTTATTGAAATTCAGGGGAAGCAGCCGTATACGGTATAGCAAACGAGGGAGAATATTCACCTTAATTAGCGCTATCCGACTCAACCATGAGACTGGAAGTACCTCCCATAATTGAGTAAAATTGGCTTTGAACAGCCAATCCAGAACTGGAGTAATGAATATGCCCAAATACACAAAACCCCTCTATGACCACCTAAATGGGAATCTATAGTCATTCTCAAGAGCCAACTCTTTTGTAAGACCACTCATAGGCATAGCCTCTGATTTAGCAAAATTAACCTTATACACTGAAAAAGTGTCAAACGCGTGAATGCATTGTATCAGGCAAGGTACTGAGACTGCTGGATTTGTCAAGAAAATTAGAACATCATCTTCATACAACGAGATCGAATGTAATTTTGACCCCACTTCTGGAGCTGATATATTGAGATCCCCACGAATGGTGATTGAACCGTTGGCAGAGGCCAATGTAAAAAGTAATGGTGAAAGGGGACAGCCCTGTCAGCTGCCCCTAGAAATATTAAAATTACTGGATCGCACCCCGTTGATAATGACTGCAGCAGGAGGTACTGTAGAGAACCTTTACCCATCTCATGAAAACTTCGCCCAGACCAAACCGGTCTAGAGTATAGAAAAGGTACGGCCACTCCACTCGGTCAAGTTCCTTCTCTGCATCTAAAGAAATCACCAACCCTGTATTGACTGCTGTTGGCATGCTTGAATTACATTAAGCAGCCTCCTAATGTTATTGGAGGATCTGCGACCCTTTATGAAGCCCGTCTGATCCTCTTTAATAATAGAGGGTAACACAGTCTCCAGCCTTAACTCAAGAGCCTTACAGAGGATCTTAACGTCCACATTTAAGAGCAAGATGGGCCTGTATGAAGCACAGTCTTCTGGATCCTTCCCTTTTTTAAGGATAAGTGAAATATTGGCCTCTCTCAGAGATGGTGGGAGACAAACATGATTGAATGAATCATTAAACATATTCAGCATTGGGCCTGACAGTATACTTATAAATTCCTTATAGAATTCACTGGGAAGTCCATCAGGACCGGGCGCCTTTCCATTCTGAAGCTGCCTCACAGCTTCCTGCACTTCTTGCTCTGATAATGGGGCATTGAGAAAGGACTGTTGTTCGGGAGTCACACCCAGGAGCTTCAGATCTCTAAAAAAGGATTCCATTTTGGCCTTCTCCTCCTCACAATTCTCAGACTGATATAACTTAAGAGTAGAATCTCTGGAACGTCACATTAATCTTTTTAGAATCACATGTTAGGTTCCCAGACCCTTCCCTAATCACTGTAATGGTTTGTGGGGCACTTCTCTTTCTGGCAAGATATGCTAAGTATTTGCCTGGCTTATCACCATGCTCGTATAACCTTTGCTTTGCAAAAGCCAGGTTCTTTGCCGTCTGTGAGAGCACGGAATTTAGTGCAGACCGCAGTGTCATCATCCTCTGTAGCTTGACCAACGTGGGCATGTCAAAATAAGCCTTCTCAGCTGCCTTCAACCGTGCTTCAAGGAGACGTTGCTGCTCACCCTTCTGCTGCTTCCTACTTGTGGAATATGAAATAACTAACCCTCTGGCAAAAGCTTTGACAGTTTCCCAGAGAACAGATGAGCTATCAACCAAGCCTATGTTGATGTCTAGGAATGCCCGAAATTCCCTAGAGAAATACTCCACAAATACACAAACCAAATACACAAAACCCCTCTATGACCAGCTAAATGGGAATCTATAGTCATTCTCAAGAGCCAACTCTTTTATAAGACCACTGATAGGGTTTTGCTGTCCATGAGAATAAAGGGTTCCATCCCCAAGTACCTTGAATCCACTGTAACATCCTTAACTTTAACCATGAGGTACACTGGAGCATGATCAGATATGGCAATATTACCAATTGTACAGGATGCACCATATCCAGGGTTACCGCAGGGGTCAGAAAAAAAAAAATCAATCCTCGTGTGACATCTGTGCAGATTGGAGAAAAATGTGAAATCCCTACCTGTAGGGTGGAGACACCTCCAGATGTCCACCAACCCTAATTCCCCACACAAACCCAATAACGTTTCAGTTTGTGCAGAGGGTATCGAGGGACCTTTAGGCAACCTGTCTATTGTGGGGTCCATGAGGCAGTTAAAATCTCCCTCTATAATGATGTGCTGAGACTTATCAGTTTAGAAAAAGCAGCTACCAAGAATTTAAGAGGATGAGCTGGGGGACAATAAACATTTAAATTGCCATATTCTTCCCCATTTATCAAGGCTTTAAGAATTACAAACCTCCCGTATGTGTCTTTAAGACATTCCAACAATTTAAATGAGAGATTATTCCTTACCAATATAGCCACTCCCCTACTTCTGGTATTAAATGATGAAAAATAAACTCGGTCAATGCCATTCTGCTGTAATTTCAGATGCTCCTTGTCATCCAAATGTGTGTCCTGTAACAAAGCAATATCCACCTTCTCCTTTCTAAGACTCAAGAGTACCTTCTTCCTCTTAATTGGTGAGTGACTTCCCTTGATGTTCCAGGTACACCATTTAATCAAATCATTAGCCATAATCTTCTGCAATTACATTTAAATTCCAGAGAGGAGGAACCCGAACCACAAATTGCTGAGCCTTAGTGTCGCATGGCCTACCAAATATAAAAACTACATAAATCAAAACACTACATTTAACAAACGTACAAAATTATTAAAAAACAACAAAAACTAGAAAACAAACCAACATATAAAGCGCCAATAGCACTGAGTAGGGGAACTCACCACCTGTCTGGAGGGGGCAATTACCCATCCCGAACTGCCCATAAATAGGCATCTAACCATATCAACCACCTTCACTTCTCCCAGCTAGAGGCACATCGCAAGCACAAGCTAAAAAGAGTAAACATCCCATAGAATATCAATATGAATAAAAAAACATGCTTTTATAAAAAAAGGGAATAAATACCCCACCCATCCTTTGGTATGTCCTAACTTAGAAATTTAAAATGTACATCTTAACCACCGCCAGACATAGTTTGAACCAAATTATCATCAATAGAGGTAAAAAAAAGGGGAAAAACAAAGCTCCAACAGGATTTCCTCCATTTCTTTTACAGAATGATAAACGCATACACAAGCAACAATATTTATACATACTACAATTGTTTAAATTAGGTTAGTATGTCCACAAAGTATCTTGCCTTCTCCGATGTGTCAAAGAGATGCATGGATCCATCTAAGGTGATCCGAAGCACTGCCGGATATCTCAGGGAGTACTGAATCCCAAGCTCCTTCAATCTTCTCTTGACACCATCATATGATTTTCATTTCTGGATCACCGCCGCTGAAAAGTTCTGAAAAAACATGATCTTGGACCCCTCATAAATTAGGGCCTTTGGATCCTTCCTCTGGAGTCTGGAAGCCTCCATGACTCACTTCTTATCCCGGTAATGATGGAACCGCACCAGGAAAGGACAAGACCCATGCTGCGACCCAGTGAGCCCTCTCTATCTTCAATCCTCTCATGCCAGTCTCCAAGTCAAGGAATTTCGGAAGCCAATCTTCAACAAATTCCACAGGCCACTCACCTTCCTTAACCTCAGGCAGACCAATGATCCAAATGTTTTTTCTCCTGCCCCTGTTTTCAAGATCATCCACTTGGTCACACAAATTACGAACCTGTATCTTCAGGACTTGGATCTCTTCCTTGAACTGGCATCAGCTTCCACCGCTGTGACCCTGTGCTCCACCTCATCTGTCCTCTTCTCCAAGTCTCCCAGCTGCTGCTCATGCTTCTGCAGCATGAGAGAGACTGGAGCCAGCTTCTCTTCAATCTGTTTCCCTGACATCTCGCGAGATTTCGAAAGCTGGTTCACCAGGTCCTGGAGAGTAATCGACTGAGGCTGCTGCAGGCTGAGCTGCAAGCCCAGCCTCAGATGCTCCTCCTCCCTTTATAGGCATTTCTAGACAGCTGAAAATACAGGTAAGTCAATTTTTAAATGTTTCTTGGGCTCCACAATCTTTCCAACGCTCCAAGAAATCCTGATGACCTGGGTTGGGTGGGTTAAAGGACCATCCTGCTCCTGCTGCGATGCGAAGCTCTGCAGTGTGATCTTCTCAGATCGCCGCCATCTTAGATCCCCCAGAAAATGCATTTAATGATGGAAAGTTGGTCTCTGCTGAGGGCTTCATTGTCTATGAAGTCACATTCATGATTCAAGACTCACTGTATATACGAGTTTAGGATTAGATTAGATTCCTACAGTGTGGAAACAGACCCTTCGGCCCAACAAGTCCACACCAACCCTCCGAAGAGTAACCCCACCCAGACACATTTCCCTCTGACTAATGCATCTAACACTATGGGCAATTTAGCATGGCCAATTCACCTGACCTGCACATCTTTGGACGGTGGGAGGAAACCAGAGCACCCGAAGGAAACCCACACAGACATGGAGAGAATGTGCAAACTCCACATAGTCACCCAAGACTGGAAACGAACCTGGGTTCCTGGCGCTGTGAGGCTGCAGTGCCAACCACTGAGCCACCATGCTAAGATATCTGCCAGACATTCAAGAGACAACCAAAGGAGTTGCTGGCCTCAGCCTGTTGACTGCACATGTCCTCAGTGATACTGGCAGATAATGCAACCTAGACAGGCAAACTAGTCCACTGATATAAGACTGTGACTGTACATGCTTATACATAGTATACTGTAATTTCCTCAGCATTTTCATAAAGTATTCTGTTAACTAGTTCATTAGTAAGGCTGTTGCTGCCATAAGGAAACAGTTTACAATGATCTACATTGCTTCCTGCAAGTTTAACAGAACGTCACGTTTGTTAGTGAACAAATCTATCAGTTCTTTTGCAGCTTTGATATACACCAGTAGTTGGTTACAAGTTGAAGAGCTTGTTATTCATTCAGAGGTAGATGCACCAGCTTTCCTTCAAGCCTGCCCTTACGTCTTGAAGCATCAACCAAAGGAAAGAAAGAAGAGGGTCAGTGGCAGAACACCCTTTTGGAGAGCTCTCCATCCTGCTTGACCTGACTTTTCTACAATTAACAGACACTAGCGAGGAGCCTTCGAGGACACGCCAATCTAGATGATGCTTTCTAAAGTTCGTAGTGACTGACTGTATCACATGCCATGATGAGATGTACAAAGGTACTGGGCAGGCCCATGGTGTTTTTCTCTACTTATCTTCTAGATTTATTGCTGCAGAAAGATCAAATCTTTTACCTTCCTATTGTGCCCAATGCAGTTCCGACTTTCAGGTAGACTTTCTTGCAGCTATTATTGAACAAGTCGTTTTGAAGATTTTACTTTCAATGGGAGTATGATGGTGCATCTATGGCTTAAATAGCCTCAAGTTATTTGAAAGGCCTGAAGCACTGTCCATTTCCCTCAGCATGCTGTAAACAGATCAATAAGCCTACAAGTATGATAGCTCTTCCCTGGTCATGGACTTTGGCTGAAATCCCGTTTAGTTTGGGCGCTGTGTAAGATTTTAGTTGTACAATAGCAGTCTTGATACCTTAGTGGTTTGGTGGTTCACTTTCTTCTGGAAATTCTTTGCAACAGATGTATGGAAGATTCTCGGATGCCATAAGCAGTGATAAAGTATTAGATAAATGTAAAAAATTCTCATTTAAGTAGTTGGAGTACTGTATGAAGTTTTTGGCCCCTTATCATAGGAAAGATGCACTGCCATGGAGCATGTTCAAAGGAGATTCACAAGAATAGTCCCAGGAATTAAAAGGTTAACATATGAAGAACATTTGAGGATTCTAGGTCTATATTCAATGGAATTTAAAAGGATGAGGGGGCATCTAATTGAAACATACAGGATACTGAACGGCCTGAACAAAGTAGATATTGAGAAGATTCCATTGGTAAGACAAACTAGGACCAGAGGGCACAGCCTTACAGTAAAGGACAACCTTTCATAACGAATATAAAGGAGAAACTTCTTCAGCCAGAGAGTGGTGAATTTATGAATTCATTGCCACAGAAGGCTGTGGAGGCCAGGTCATTTAGTATATTTAAACTAAGACATAAGTTCTTGAGTGTCAAGGATTATGGGGAGAAAGCGAGAGAATGGGTTGAGAAACTTATCAGCCATGATTGCATGGCAGAGCAGGTGCAATAGGCTGAAGGCCTAATTTCTGTTCCTATGTCTTATGGTCTTAAGTAACGTAGACTGCTCCATCATGATGTGACTGGAACCTAAGCAGAGTTCTAAGATGTACAAGTGTAAAAATAGGGAAAATGACAAACATAGATTTCTAATTGATTTGGTAATCTGGAGTTCAATTTTGGTGAATGAGATTTACCTTTGATTATTTCAGATAGTGGTCTCCAAGTACTTCTCTAGAACATACTGCTTTGATTTCCATCCTACTGCCCAAGCCACATCCAGATAAACAGTATTACTGTAGAAATATTTTATTTGTTTGAAGCTCAAAAATATGTGATAGCAAGTTACTAAAGATGTGAAAATTCAGAATATGACTTTCTCCTGCAAGCCCCTCCCCACCAGAAGGTTCTCTCAGATTCTTTAAGGTTTGGTAATCTCAGACTGTGAGCATATGTTGTTTTGTTTAGAGCATGACACCAGTGCAATTTATCTGTTGCTTGTCAAAACATCAGAAAATACCATCAGGTATTATTGTCAATTAGCTCAGAGATTTATTCTCAGTTTCTCTTTTCTATCCGTTCCATTCAATTTTTTTTTCATTTTCCTCACTTCAGCTCATTCAAGGGCAGAGGGTGAGGAGAAAGGAGATGTCACAAAGTTGAAAGCACACCTTTACAATCATCACCAGTGAGACAATATGTTTTTCCAAAAGGGTGTAGCTTCAAAACAGTAGCCTGAAATTGCACTGAACTCTTATCCAGATCCTAGGATATAAGAAACAACCAGAAATTTGACTCAGTGTGGAAAGTAGTACTACATCCACCCCAGTCACAACATGAATCAAGATCCATTGGGACCAATCTGCTCTGTGCCATCTATCTTGCCAACAAAGTAAACCAGCCTTGTCCAGTATTTCGACCAGCTGGGATCATAACATAATCCAGCACTAACCTTTCTGAGCTCCCCCCATACCAACCCTTCTGATATCTAACTGCTCTCCATCTCTCTCCCCAACACAACCCTTTCCCAGCTCCTACTGCTGGCTTTTCTGATCTTCCCCACTTCTCAGTGCTAGCCCTTTCAATCTGTTATGTTCAGGAGCACCTGGTATATCCAGCTCTCAATGTCTTCAAATTAACTTTGCTATAAAAGGAGCACTAAAGTAACTTAGAAGTATGCTGGTGATAAAAATATGATGCACTTGATGCTTGCCTTATACAAATTTATTATTTGCAAAATATTTCAACAATATGCTGATTTAATGCAGTTTGAAATATCTAGATTATATTATATATCTGGATTTAGAATATATAGTGAAATAAAGTCAATAGTCTAGCAGTTTAAAAAGAAAAGAATGACCCTATGCTTCAAGTGAAATCAGTTGAGGAATTTTTCACAGTCCTTTCAAAGAGAAAGTACAGGATATAGAAAATGAAACTTAACAACACAACAGAATCAAGACAATTCAGGGAATTTTCTACTGAGGGATGGAAATGCCACCTCCACAGTTCTCATTAAGACCAAGTTCATAACTGGAAAACACTTACACTGGGAAAAGCCTAAAAGTTACAATAGACAAAAATATCATACGCAAGGGAGGATGAAATAAAAATTTCTCAAATCTTTCAAATGCCTTAGCCTATAATCAACTTTTAATTACATAATTCATACAAGCAAACATACAAACTAGGAGTAGATTTACCTGCCAGTCCAGCTGGTTCCGTATCAATAAGATCATGGCTGTTCTGGTTGTGGCCTCAAATCTACTTCCTTGTTGACACCCACTAACTTCTGGCACCTTAAGTAAAAAGAGTCTTTCTGCCTTTTAAAAATATTCAATGTCACTGCCTCTACCGTTCTCTGAACACAGAGACTCTCAAAATGCAGAAAGAAATCCTATTTCCAGCTTAAATAGGGAGACACCTTACATTTTTAAACTGCACCCCTTAGTTCTAGTCTCTCCCACAGGGGGAAACATCCTTTCAGCATACACACATACCCCACCCCTCCCACTAACTGCCCTTGTTTACCTCAATTAGATTGCCTTTCATTCTTTAAAACTTTAATGAATAAAAGGCCCAACCTGTCCGCATAAGACAATTCCTTCATCCTAGGAATCAGTTAATTGAACTTTCTATGAATTGTTTTCAATACAATTATGATTTCTTAAATAAGGCAGCGAAACTACAGAGTCCTCTCCAGTCTCAGTAATGCCCTGCACAACTGCAACAAACCATCCCTACTTTTACATTATTACAATGCTCCATTTGCCTTTCTAGTTATGTGCTGCCTGTTCACTGAAGTTTGTGATTCAAGATACACAGCTTCTCTGTACCTCAGCAATTTTGCTGTTTTAAATAATGCACTCATTTCCTATCATTTCTGCCAAAGTGGACAAGTTCACATTTTCTCACATTATACTTTATTCACAACTGTTTAAAGCTCACTTAAGCTGCATCCCTTTACAGACTCCTTAGTACCTCTTCACAACTTATTATCTCATCTCATCAGAAAATTTAGCGACCATGCATTCAGTCTCTTTGTAGAAGTCACAAAAATAAATTATACATAGTTAAAGCTTCCAACATTGATCTCTGTGGCAGCAACTAGGAGACAGTGAGGACTGCAGGTGCTGGGAGAGTCAGAATCAGTAAAAAGTGTGGTGCTGGAAAAAGCACAGCAGGTCAGGCAGCAGAGGGGCAGGAGAGTCAAAGTTTTGGGCAGGACCTTTCGCCCGGACTGGGGAAGGGAGAGGGGGCTGAGAAATAAGTAGGGGGAGGGAATAAGGCTGGGGGCAAAGTTGGTGGGATGGTGATCGGTGGATGCAGGTAGGAGGTGGTTGTGATTGGTCAGTGGGAAGAGTGGAGCCGATAGCATTCCACTCCTTACATCTTGTCAACCTGAAAATGACCTGTTTATGTTGGCTCAATCCACTACTAATTGATTAACAAACCTTTTGCCCATGCTAATAAGTCACTCCTGCACAATGAGCTCTTATTTACTATACTCATGTCGAGACAGTGCGTTAAAAAATCAGTAATTTTAATAACCAACTTCAATTATTTAAATATTCTGGAGTTAAAATATAAACTACAGAAAGAATAAAAAGAATTTAAAAAACTATACTTACTATTCCAAAACTAGAATCATTTCTGATGCTGTTTCATAGACTTCATACAGGTTGATGACCCAAGGATTGGATTCAGCCAATTCTAATACTGCAATCTCGTGAATAATTTCCATTCGACAGTCTTGACCCTTCCTTCTTTTTCTCATGAATTTGGCAGCATATTCCTTCCTTGTTGCTTTCTCGGTACATTTTTTTACAACTGCAAATTTACCTCTGTGCAAACAAGAGAGAGATAGCTCTTCAGTTTAAGTTGACCGAATCATTCAAAACTTTGCAATAGACGTGGAAACTTTAAATCGTTAAAACTTGCTTAATTCTAAGGCAAATGAACAATTACAACTATTTCTAGTTGGCATTTTGAGAAATTATACTGTACTTTTCTCTGCTTTAAAACATGAGTTCAAATCTAAGAATCAGATTTCTTGCAATGCAGCCAGCAATTGTGGTTAACTTTCTTTTGTTGCTCTTCAGTTAGTTTCCAAAGTACATGGGTTCAAAACATCAAAGTATGCACTGTTTAATATTTAAACAAACAGCCAGCTTTTGAAAGTAATAGTGAAGCAGAAAATTAGCAATAAGATGTACTTTCTCAGCGAATAGCCAAGAAGGTGCATAAACACAACCATGATCTGGTATAAAGTTAAAAAAATCACAAAACACCAGGTTACAGTTCGACAGGTTTATTTGGAAACACTAGCTTTCGGAACGCGCTCCTTCATCAGGTGGTGATGAAGGAGCAGTGCTCCGAAAGCTATGGCTTCCAAATAAACCTGTTGGACTCTAAACTGGTGTTGTGTGATTTTTAACTTTGTCCTCTTCAGTCCAACACCGGCACCTCCACAGCATGATCTTGGATAGCAATGTGAACCCGAATCACATTAAAATTGCATGTAGTATTTTAAATGAGTATTTTCTTCTCTCTTTTACTATTATCTTCTACCCAAAAATAAATTTTAGCAAACCATACATAAAATCTAATAAAGATATAAATTTAGGATTATAACAAGCTACAATTAGAAGAGAATTCTACAATTAGATCACAATTTAAATTTAATGAATACCAAACTGGAAGAAGCCATAATTTAACTGAACAGCAGGATTGATTGGCAGTACAAACAACAAAGAATAATACAGCATAGGAACAGGCCTTTCGGCCCTCCAAGCCTGCGCTGACACATTTTGCCTTTCCATACTAAAACCATCTTCACTTACAGGATCCATATTCCTCTATTCCCTTCCTATTCATGTATTCATCCGGGTATCTTTTGAATGCTGCTGTTATGCCTATTTCCACCACCTCCTCTGGCAGCACGTACCAGGCACTCACCACCCTTGTGTGAAAAACCTGCCTCGTACATCTATTTTAAGTGTCACACTCCCTGCACCTTGAACCTGCATCCCCTAGTAATCGACCCCTCTATTTTGAGAAAAAGCCTCAAAATTTCCACTCTATTCATGTTATGATAAACTTCTTTCAGGTCACTGCTCAATCTCTTATGTTCCAGTGAAGACAAACCCAGTCCTTCTGCATAGCTAAAATCCCCCATACCAGGCAACATCCTGGTAAACCACTTCTGTACCCTCTCCAAAGCATCCGCATTCTTCTGGTAGTGTAGTGACCAGAATTATGTGCAATATTCAAAGTATGGCCTAAATAAATTACTATAAAGCTGCAGCATAACTTGTCTATCCTTATACTCAGTGCCCATTCCAATGTGGGCCTTATCTACCAGCACTGCCACCTTCAGTGAATTGTGGACCTGCACACCCAGATCCCTCTGCATATCAATACTCCTAAGGGTTCTACTATTCACTGTATAATTTCACCTGTATTTGACCATCCAAAATGCATCACCACACACTTGTCTGGATTAAACGCCAACTGCCATTTTTTCTGCCCATGCCTCCAACTGATCTATAATCCTGTTGTATCTTTGACAACCCTCCTCACTATCACACCTCCACCAATCTTTGCATTGTCTGCAAACTTACTAATTAGACCAGCCATGTTTTTCTCCAGATCATTTATGCAGACCATGAACATCAGAGGCCCCAGCACTGATTCCTGTGGAAGACCACTATCACAACCTTCTATTGAGAAAAGCATCCTTCCACTGCTACCTTTCACCTGCTCCAATCCCGACCTCACCATCAAGCCAGCAGATAAAGGGGGCACAGTGGTAGTCTGGTGCACTGACCTCTACATCACTGAAGCCAGATGCCAACTTGAGGACACCACTTCCTACCGCCCCCTCGACCAGGACCACATCACCAAACCATCATCTCCCAGACCATACAGAACCTCATCACCTCAGGAGATCTCCCACCCATAGCTTCCAACCTCACAGTCCAGGAACCCTGCACTGCCCGGTTCTACCTCCTTCCCAAGATCCACAAGCCTGACCACCCTGGCCGACCCATTGTCTCAGCATGCTCCTTGCTCCTGCACTCATTTCTACCTACCTCTACACTGTCCGATCCCCCCAGTCCAGGAACTCCCCACATACATTCAAGACACCACCCACGCCCTCCACCGCCTCCAAGACTTACGTTTCCCTGGCCCCCAATGTCTCATCTTCACCATGGATATCCAATCCCTCTACTCCTATATCTGCCATGACCAGGGCCTCCAAACCATCTGTTTCTTCCTCTCCTGATGTCGCAAAAGTACTCTTCCACCGACACACTCATTCGTTTGGCCGAACTGGTCCTCACCCTTAACAATTTCTCCTTCGAATCCTCCCACTTACTCCAGACCAACTGGTAGCCATACGCACCCATAATGGCCCCGGCTATGCCGGTCTCTTTGTTGGCTACGAGAAAGTGAGGACTGCAGATGCTGGAGATCAGAGCTGAAAATGTGTTGCTGGAAAAGTGCAGCAGGTCAGGCAGCATCCAAGGAGCAGGAGAATCGACGTTTCGGGCATGAGCCCTTCTTCAGGAATGAGGAAAAAAAGTGTGCCAAGCAGGCTAAAATAAAAGGTAGGGAGGAGGGACTTGGGGGAGGGGCATTGGAAATACGATAGGTGGAAGGAGGATAAGGTGAGGGTGATAAGGTGAGGGTGATAAGGTGAGGGTGATAAGGTGAGGGTGATAAGGTGAGGGTGATAAGGTGAGGGTGATAAGGTGAGGGTGATAAGGTGAGGGTGATAAGGTGAGGGTGATAGGCTGGAGTGGGGTTGGGGGCGGAGAGGTCAGGAAGAAGATTGCAGGTTAGGAAGTGGTGCTGAGATCGAGGTTTGGGACTGAGACAAGGTGGGGGGAGGGGAAATGAGGAAACTGGAGAAATAGGAGTTCATCCCTTGTGGTTGGAGGGTTCCTAGGCGGAAGAAGAGGCGCTCTTCCTCCAGCTGTCGTGTTGCTATGGTCTGGCGATGAAGGAGTCCAAGGACCTGCATGTCCTTGGTGGAGTGGGAGGGGGAGTTGAAGTGTTGATCCACAGGGTGGTTGGGTTGGTTGGTCCGGGTGTCCCAGAGGTGTTCTCTGAAACGTTCTGCAAGTAGGTGGCCTGTCATATTGGGGAGAGCCCCCCCTCCCCGGCACCTTCCCCTGCCACCGCAGGAATTGCAAAACCTGATCCCACACTTTCTCCCTCACCTCCATCCAAGGCCCTAAAGGAGCCTTTCACATCCAAAGGTTTACCTGCACATCCACCAATATCATTTGTTGTATCCTTTGCTCCTGATGCAGTCTCCTCTAACTGGGGAGACTGGACGCCTCCTAGCAGAGCACTTTAGGGAACATCTCTGGGACACCTGCACCAATCAACCACACCACCCTGTGGCCCAACATTTCAACTCCCCCTCCCACTCTGCCGAGGACATGGAGGTCCTGGGCCTCCTTCACCGCCGCTCCCTCACCACCCAACGCCTGGAGGAAAAACACCTCATCTTCCGCCTCGGAACATTTCAACCCCAGGGCATCAATGTGGCCTTCAACAGTTTCCTCATTTCCCCTTCCTCCACCTCACCCCAGTTCCAAACTTCTAGCTCAGCATTGTCCCCATGACTTGTCCTACCTGCCTATCTTCTTTTCCACCTATCCACTCCACCCTCCTCCCTGACCTATCACCTTCATCCCCTCCCCCACTCACCTATTGTATTCTATGCTACTTTCTCCCCAGCCCCACCCTCCTCTCATTGATCTCTTCACCCTTCAGGCTCTCTGCCTGTATTCCTGATGAAGGGCTTTTGCCCAAAACATCAATTTTATTGCTCCTCAGATGCTGCCTGAACTGCTGTGCTTTTCCAGCACCACTAATCCAGAATCTGGTTTCCAGCATCTGCAGTCATTGTTTTTATCTCTTATAAAAAAGCCAGTTCCTACCGAGATATTCAAGTGAATATTAAATATTGAAGATGGAAATCAATTTTTCAAAAATTGGCAATTAAAATGAAAAGTTAAAACAAAAATGATTCACTGACCGCTACCAAGACTCGATTTCACAATGCATTCTTTGGACATGGAAATAAAAATTCACATGCAGTTGCAATTGCTCAGATTGACAATTTACAAAAAGCCATAGATGTTTGGGTTTTCCTGTTTTGACTACTTTCCTGCAGCAAGTAATTGTGCAAAAACCTTAAAGCAGCAACCAGATGAGCAGGTAAACATCACCATTCTGCTCCACATCTCTGACTAAGCCACTCTGAGAGTGCAACTACCAAATTTAAAAGCAACCTTAACTTGAACAGATGCAGTTCAAAAAGCTGAACATTCTTGGTCTTCTGGAAGGTAGACAAGGTTTTACTCTGGCATAGCTAAATACAGCTGCAAACAATTTAACTTTGATTTTCTGCCACTGAGACTCTATTCTTGCAAAAACCATTTCTGACCACATTTGAATACATAGTTAGATGAATACTTTTTGAATTACTTATTGTGGAAATCACTAGGTTTCAAATACAAGTGGAAAAGGAAAAAAATAGTTTGGTTTATGAATGCATTTTCCAAATTTTAATTTGCCATATGTTTATTGCATTACTGTACTTTCTGAAAATAGTTTCATGAGAGAAGGAGTAAAAGACTCATGTCATGACAGGATGGTGCTTTGCTTCTCGATTATGAGGTCATTTCCCACTTTGGCACATTGTCAAAAAGGAAATGGACTACCACACTGGGAACAGCTTTGACAATGTAGACGAGGCTAATTTTCAGATACTAGTCCAAATGTAATGTCATTTTCCACTGTCAATCACAAGGGTTGTAACCAAATGGCCTTGAGATCAGAGATCTTAAAATAAAAAGGTGTAACAATGATCTTTTCACAACTGTGTTATTATTGTTGGCAGACATTAAATGCTGACAGAAAGTAGGGACTGAATAACGCTTTCAACCTAGTCTGGCTCAAACCCGTTGCTGGAAACGTGCCTTGGGGTCAAATGTGGCACTCAAGGTGACAAACAGTTTGGTTTAAACTCAAATTACTGCCAAGGGCAGGGGTGCAAAGTAATGCACTAGAATGGTCACAGACATGGCAAATGGTTTCCAGTTTCCTTTACAGGATTCAAGACATCGACCTTCGGAAAAATCTCTGCTGGAGATGACTGAAGCAATAACTACCAAACAGTGTAATAGTCAGTAAATTTGAATCTTGGTCTAAATTAATCTGCCAGAACCATTTCAAGACAAACATTTTTAATGAAAATGCTAAGTATATTAAATATTGAATGCAGCCAAGTGGACACATCTGCATGCACAGATATCCTGTAGCATTGTTCAGAGTGAGTTAATGGATACAGTTAGGGTTATTATGCTGAGTAACAATCACACGTAATCATACCATTGATGTAGAGTGACTAAATAAGTCAACTCCTATTTTGGCCACAAGGCATTTTATCCATTGTTTGAGGATTGATTTCTGAAACAAGCCTTTTTTTTAAGAAACCATCACTCAGCAGCCTTTGATTACAATATTGATAAATAAGTGGCCTGGAGTATTTTACTTTCAATTGGAATCTTTATTCCTTGGAGATATGTGGGGAAAATGTTAGGATTATGGAATTGAGTGTGCCATAACAAAATTTCTTGAACATAATTATGATGTAACTGATCACATAACTCTGACATCAGGAAGAGAGCTGAAAAATGTGTTGCTGGAAAAGCGCAGCAGGTCAGGCAGCATCCAAGGAGCAGGAGAATCTACGTTTAGTTTATGCTCGAAACATCGATTCTCCTGCTGCCTGACCTGCTGCGCTTTTCCAGCAACAATTTTTCAGCTCTGATCTCCAGCATCTGCAGTCCTCACTTTCTCTCATCAGCAAGAGAGAGCTGGTTTTGGTCTAGAGAACAGGAGGAGAGAGATCTTAGGCACTATATTTGAAAACTGTATTTGATAACCTAAATCAATGTAAACAAAGGAGTTTTACAGTAAATAAGTAATTGAAGAGCCTTACTTGTTATAAGAAGCAAGCAGCCTCGGGGACAGTGTGTGTGCGGACACCCACAGCCAAATACACACAGATCCTCTCTCAATGCTCAGGAATCAGGACTGATTTAAATGCACAGTATAAAGCACAGTGGCTCGAGGGAAAACTAAATCTCCAGAACCAGAACCTGAAGATGAAACAGAGTCAAGGGAATAAGCAAAACTCCAAAGGGAGGATAGGATTTCAGAGGACTTTTAATGTATGGTTAAAGGGAAAAAAAAATTAGGAGACTTTGAAGGCAGACTGGGACTTTGGAAAATTTTGAGAAATAGAAAGCAAAAGGAGACGACTCCAGGAGCTGGGTATATGTCTCAGAGGACTTTGATTCTAGGGCTGTACAAGACTTTATACCTAAGCCATGAACTGGCAATATTCTGGAGAGGAATAAAACACAGGCCAAGAGCATGTCAATAGTCAGAAAAAAAGGCGTATTTACCCAGGTTATCCAGAAATGACAGCCCATAGCAATGGACCTCCAGTAGAGACCTTGCCATTACCTCAACCTCTGTGTGAAAGATGCATAATGAAGCTATAAGTGGGAAGTATGGATGAAAGCACAACAGAGTATGATGCATTATGAAAGCATTAAACCCATACTTCAGTGCCAAAGAAATTTAGTTAGTGTGTTTGAGATTTAATCAGCAATCTCAGCATCTTGGAGAATCAATACAAAGCTTTGGATGGAATTATATTATCTAGCAGGGTACTACAGCTATGGAGTCAAAATGTGTGGCACTGGAAAAGCACAGCAGGTCAGGCAGCATCCAAGGAGTAGGAGAGCCGACATTTACGCCATAGGCCCTTCATCAGGAATGGAGCCTTGAAGGATGAATTAATAAGAGACTATACAGTAGTTGGTGTGAGGGATGTAAAACTGTCAGGCATTTTTCAATCCAAGCAGCATTTAACATTGGGAAAGCAAAATCAATTAATGATGCAGGTGGAAATCAGGGCTCAAAATAATCAGTGTCACAAGGAAACATTGTGAAGTCATCTGACATGCTCAGATGGAAAGGGCCAAATATGATGGAATCACACACCTGAAAGCTCACCAAAATGCACAAAGGACAGGAATCAACATCATTGGCCTATTTGATTGGACAAGATACAGCACCAGGCAGTGCAACAATGTCCAGAAAGGGGCAGCTGAGTAGCACAAAGAACTGTACCACACAGGAAGAGGCCCTTCAGCCACCCCAGACTGTGCCAACACATGATGCCTTTCCAAACTAAAACCTTTTGCCTCTAAGCTATCCATGTCCCTCTATTCCCTATCTGTTCATGTATCTGTCAAGACGTCACTTAATCTATTGTATCTACTTCCACTACCTCCTCGGTCAGTGCACTCCAAGCACGTATCACCCTCCATGTAAAAAGTGGCCTCTGTGTCACCTACATCTCCCTTGAACTTACCCTCTTTTCCCTTGAACCTATGTTCCCTAGCAACTGATACTTCTACCCTGAGAAAAAGATTCCAACTATCAATTCCATTGATGCCACTCATAATTTTGTAAATCTCTATCAAGTTGTCCTTGGGGTGGCACGGTGGCACAGTGGTTAGCACTGCTGCCTCACAGCGCCAGAGACCTGGGTTCAATTCCCGGCTCTGACAACTGTCTGTGTGGAGTTTGCACAATCTCCCCATGGCAGCGTGAGTTTCCTCTGGGTGCTCCAGTTTTCCTCCCACAGTCCAAAGATGTGCAGGTTAGGTGAATTGTCCATAGTGCACTTTGATACTACTGAAGGCTTTGAGCATTTACTATATAATGCTCCCCCTGCATTAGATTTTCTAAATTACATCACCTCATGTTAAACTCCATCCGATCTTTCAGCCTATTTACATCCTGACGTATCCTCTGGCAATTCTCATTATCGACACATTCCCCAATCTGTGTGTTAAACACAAACTTACTAATCAGGCCACCAACATTCTCCTCCAAGTCATTTATATACATTACAAACAACAGAGTCCCAGCACCCATCCCTACAGATCACTACTGGTCACAGATCTCCAGTAGGAAAAGTAACCTCTGTCTTCTATGACCAAGCCAATTCTGTATTTATCTTACCATAGCTCACCATGGATCCCATATGACTTCACCTTCAGTAAAAGCCTGCCATGAGGAACCTTGTCAAAGGCCTTGCTAACATCAGCAGTCTGCCCTCAATCATTTTTGTCACTTCCTCAAAGAACTCAATTAGCTTTGTGAGACACAACCTTCCCTGCACAAAACCATGCTATCTATTGCTAAATGTGAGTAAATCCTAAGAACCTTCTCCAATAATTTCCCAACACTGATTAAAGTTCACCAGCTTGTAATTTCCCAGATTATCCTCATTGTACTTCTTAAACAAAGGAAAACATTGGCAATTTTCCAACCCTCTGTGACTAAACAGGATACATAAATTTCATATAAGGACCCTGTAATTTCCTCACTGGCCTCCTTCAGCATTTTGGGATAGTTCCCATCAGATCTACCTTAATGCCCAACACCATCTCCTTTTTTTTATATCAACATGGCTTAGAATAATCAACATACCTCACCTGAGACTCACCATCCATCATTTCCTTCTCTTTTGCGAATACCAATTTAAAGTATTCATTGAGGATCTCACCTACTACCTGTGGCTCCAAGCATAAATTCCCTCCTTTGTCATTGACTGGCACTGCCTTTCCCTTGCTATCCTCTTGCTCCTTATACATGTATAAAACACCTTGGGATTTTCCTTATTCTGATTACCAAAGTCATCTCATGGCCTTCCTAAAACTTTGTGTTTTTCCTGCAATCTGCATTCTTCGAGGGCTCTATCTTCAGTTTCCTCAACGTTACGTTTGTCTCCTTTTTCTTTTTGACTGAACTTGAATCCATTTTCCTTTAAAAAAGATTCCCGAATGACAGATATGGATGTACCCTCAAACAAAGGGTGGACGCTAGGAAATTGTTTCCGTTAGGTGGGGAGAATAGGACCCGTGGACACATCCTTAGAATTAGAGGGGGTAAATTCAGAACAGAAATGCGGAGAAATTTCTTCAGTCAGAGAGTGGTGGGCCTAAGGAATTCATTGCCGCAGAGTGCAGTGGAGGTAGGGACGCTATATGTCTTCAAGGCAGAGATTGATAAATTCTTGATGTCACAAGGACTTAAGAGCTACGGGGAGAATGCGGGTAAGTGGAGTTGAAATGCCCATCAGCCATGATCGAATGGCAGAGTGGACTTGATGGGCCGAATGGCCTTACTTCCACTCTTATGTCTTATGGTCTTAACCCCCCCACAGCAACCCCCTCCCCACCACTAATCTCCAAACCCCAGTTCCTGCCTAATATTGCTGTAGTTAGCCTTCCCACAATTTAGTACACAAAAGTGTGGTCAGTTGGATCATATTGGAAAATATTGCAAATGAACAGAAAACTGATTTCCGACCCACCACCCCATTACCAACAAAAACACTTAAAAAGGAGATGTAGGCATCACTGACTGCCCATCATTTATTGTCCATCCCTAGCTGAGAAGGTGGTGGTGAGCTGCCTTCTTGAACCATGCCAGTCCACCTGCCATGGGTTGTTCCACATTGCCCTTAGTGGAGGAATTCCAACATTTTGACCCAGTGACAGTGAAGGAGCGGTGATGGACTTGAAATATGAGTGGCTTGGAGGGGAACTTGCAAGTGGTTATGTTCCCCCATAGCTGCTGCCCTTGTCCTTCTAGATGGAAGTTGTCATAAGTTTGACAGGTGCTGTCTGAGAATGTCTGGTGAATTTCTCCAGTACATCTTGTAGATGGTAAACACTGCTGCTACTGAGCATCACTGGTGGGAGTGGATGTGGCGCAAAAAAGTGGCCTGCTTTGTCCTGGATGGTGCCAATCTTTGTGAGCATCATTGGAGCTGCACACATCCAGACAAGTGGGGAGTATTCCATCACACTCCTGACTTGTGCCTTGCAGAATGGAGAGTCAGGAGGTGAGTTATTCGCTACAGTTTCTGCAAAAGAAAGATTTCTAGAAAAGTGGAAATCATGTAACAAAACAGGAAGTTCAACAAGCTAAAGATATAAAATAAGATGATGAAGGCAACCTTTACCAAGGACGTCAAACAATCAAAACCTTTGCTACATCAAATTAAAGACATGTCTTTGAAGCAAAATTTAAACTTGACACAGAACCAACTGCTTCAGTACTGGCAGACAACTTGCCATGTTGTCCAAAAAAGTCTGACGACAAAATGCAAGATCCAAAGGGCACAGGTCATCAGGTGGATGGAAATGACTAGGTAGCTTAATCTCAGAGGACAAAATGTCAGTGAAATAGTATACGTGCTGAGGAACAGAATGTTTCATTGTTGAGTAGAAATGCATGTATTTGTCCGAATCTCATAGAAAGAGTGCTGCAGTAATTCAGAATGAAGACATGAGAGAATTTCAGCAAGACTTTCCAAAGCTCTTCAAAGTCCTGGTGAACTGAACAGATACATCATATCACTGTGCCCCTAGTCAAGCTGTTCCTGTACAGTATAACATTGACATACCCCTCAAGCCATGTGGAAAATTGCATAAGTATGTCCTGTGCACAAAAAGCAGAAGACAATCTAACCATGCCAATTACCACCCCATTAGTTTCAAGAGTACTATCAAGTGGCACTTGCTTAGCAATAATCTGCACATTGATGCTCAGTTCGGATTTTGACAGAGTCACTCAAGTGAATCTGACTATGTTAAAGTCTTTGTCCAAACATGGACAAAAGAGCCAACTTCCAGAGGTGAGGTGATAGCAATTGCCACTGACAGCATTTAACAGAGTACAGCATCAAGGAGCCGCAGCATAGCTCAAATCAATGGGGATCGGGAGAAACAACTAATGGCTGGTATCAGATCTGGCAGAGGAAGATAGTTGCAATTATTGGAGATTAATCATTCTAGCTCCAGGACATCGTGAGGAGTGTCTGTAGAGATTTTATCCTAGGCCCAACTTTCTTTAACTTTTACATTAATGATTTTTTTCCTTGAACATTGAGAAAGAATGTTGAGATGGTCTCTGATTACTGCATAAAGTTCAACACCATTCAGAATAAGTCCTGAAGGGTCACTGAACCCAAAATGTTGATTCTGCTGTCAGATTTGTAGCTCAGGTTGAGGTTTAAGGTGTAGGTTTGTTTGCTGAGCTGTAGGTTTGATATCCAGACGTTTCATTACCTGGCTAGGTAACATCATCAGTGGCGACCTCCAAGTGAAGCGAAGCTGTTGTCTCCTGCTTTCTATTTATATCTTTCTCCTGGATAGGGTTCCTTGGGTTCGTGGTGATGTCATTTCCTGTTCATTTTCTGAGGGGTTGATAGATGGCATCTAGATCAATGTGCTTGTTTATGGCTTGGTTGGAGTGTCAGGCCTCTAGGAATTCTCTGGCAGGTCTTTGCTTAGCCTGTCCCAGTCGAACTGGTGTTTTTTTTTCATCCGTGTGTAGGGCTATGAGGGACAGGGGGTCATGTCTTTTTGTGGCAAGCTGGTGTTCATGTATCCTTGTGATTCTGCTATTTCTCCATTTATATTGGCAGACCTGCTGAGTTTCTCCAGCTACTTCTGACTTCCATCATCTGCACTTCTTAGTTTTCTCTGTAAAGTATTCCAATAACTTGTTTTTAAAACTGCAAACATCTTCTTACACAACTTCCTTAGGTTAAAGCAGCACCTTTTCCCATTTAAGTCCATATTCCAAAAAAGGTTATCTTTACACCTCAAAAGATACTGCCATCCAAAATGGGCAACAAAGTCATGTGCCACTATCTCTCTTGTGCTTGCTGGCCTACACTGGCTCCTCGTTGAGCAAGCTTCTTGATCATTAAATTTTCATCCTCATTCCAAATCCCTTCATGTACTCACCCCTCTCTCTAAACTTCCTCCACCTCCACAGCCCTCCAGTCTGCAATCTCCTAATCCTAGTCACTTGGACATCATCAATTTTAACTGCTCTAGCAGCAGTGCCAGTGCCTTCTGTTACCTGCGACCTAATCTCCGGACCTCCTTTCCTAAGCCCTACTACCTTGCTTTCCTTCTCTAAGAAATTCCTTAACAATTTAACACTAACCATGTTTTTGGTCATCTAACCTAATCACTCCTATCTCCACAAACTGAAATATTGTTAATATTTAGCCACATAGCATCAATAATAAGCATCTGTCAATGCAATTCATTCTATTTGAAGTCCCTATTTTGTTCTCGCGACTGCACACATTCACTCAAACAGCTTGAGCTTTAAAAAGATCATGCAAAATGAATAAGGCTTTGTAAACTTCATCCTCTAACCTTTCTTCAGATAATTTTCTCCAACAATCATGCAGTGTTGGAGGCTAGAGAAATATTTTTGCTGTCATGTTATTGCATTGTGGCTGATGTGTCCAGAGAAACTTCCCATCCATATTGCATATGCTCAAACAGCCAAATTGGTCTTCTGTTGGTCATGATCAAGCTCTGCACATCATGCAATTTTCAATTTTCAACAGGGTTCATCTCTCTGCCCATTTCTATGGATTCCGGTGTGGATCCAGGCAGCGCAAGGGTGTGAGAGATACAACCTGCACTTGCTTAATTAAACGGCTGGTTTGCAATGCAGAGTGATGCCAACAATATGGGTTCGATTCCCACACCAGCTGAGGCGACCATGGAAGAGACACATTTTCAATCTTTCCCCTTGCCTGAGGCATGGTGATCCTCAGGGTAAACCACTACCAGTGGTCTCTTCATAATGAGAGGGCAGTCCAACGGTCCCCTGGGACAATAGGGACTTTGCCTTTACCTGTAACTCCTTTCAGATCAATTTATCATCTAATCTTTCTTTTCCAAGTACTCATCATTGCCTCTTAAAATGTCATACTGCTGTCAATTCTACTGGTACTCGGGATGACACGTCTTGTGGTTGAATAGATCACAGCACAAAAACTTTGTTTTTCCTTTTCACCTCCTGATTCAACTGAGGAGAATTCCCTGCCTCCCTTCCTTTGCAATAACAAATCTTCCTCATGAAGATCCCACAGACTCGTACTTCATCCCTGCACCATCCTCCCCCATCCCTTGCTCCCCCCAAAGGCTTGAACTGACAGGTGACAAGTAACATTGCCCGTCAATGCCAGATGACAGATTCTGATGACAGAATCTAACAACCACCCTTTGACATTCAATGATGTTACAACTAAATCTTCTGCTAAAAACATCCTGGGAGTTACCATTGGTCAGAAACTAAACTGGTTTAGCCATAAATGTGCAGCACCTTCCAAACCACTTCCATCTAGAAGGACAAGAGCAGCAGAAATGGAATACAATCACCTGCAAGCTTCCCTCCAAATTGCACACCATACTGACTTGGAAACATATCACCGTTCCTTCACGGTGGGTCAAAATCCTGGAAATTCCTCCCTAACAGCACTGTGGATTTATCTATAGCATATGGACTTATTTTTTAATTCATTCACAGGATAGGAGTATCACTGGCCAGCATTTATTACCCCTCCAGAGAGTAGTTAAGAGTCAACTACGTTGCTGTGGTTTTGGAATCACATACAGACCAGACTGGACCATGCAAGGATGATGGTTTCCTTCCCTAAAAAGGGCAGTAGTAAACGAGATGAATTTTTCGAACGATCATTAGAATCTTAATTCCAGATTTTTATTGTATTCAGATTCCACCATTTGTCACAACAGCATTTGAACCTGGGTTCCCAGAATATTACCTGGGTCTCTGGATTAATAATCTAGTGATAATATGACTGAGCCTTACCTTCCCTTTTTTTAAAAATTTCATTCAGGGGATGAGGGTGCCACTAGATAGGCCAGTATTTATTGCCCACACCGAACAGTCCCAGAGGGCAGTTAAGAGCCGACCAGATTGTGGGTCTGGAGTTGCGTGTAAGCCAGACCAGGTAAGGATGGCCGTTTCCTTCCCAACAGGACATTAGTGATACAGATGGGTTTTTCTGACAATCAACTAAGGATTCATGGTCAGCATTAGACTTGATTCCATTTTTTTTAAAAACTGAATTCAAATTTCACCATCTTCCACAGCAGGATTAAAACCTGGGTCCCTAGAACATTATCTGGGTCTCTGGATTAACAGTCCAGCAATAATACCACTGGAGATTGCCTCCCCATTTTCACTGCAGCAATTCAAGAGGGCAACTCACTATCACCTTCTCAAGAGCAACTAGGGATGAGCAATAAATGTTGGCCAAGCTAACAAAGCTCACATCCCATAAGTGAACAAAAAGAAAAATGTCCTCCCCCATTGAAAGAATTATTAGCAGCTGAGTCTGCGAGATTTATGCCTCTTTCTAAAAGATGCCTTTGAGAGGGCTGGTACACATAACTGAAGTTAACAGTAGTTAGTGGTGGTTAGTAGTATTTTTAAAACTGAAACTGCTAGTTAGAACAAAACAAAGAAGCTTGCCAGCCGTCAATAACATTCAGAGCTCAGTTACAGCAAACTAAACAAACTGATGTTCATATGAAACTAAGATACAAACTCAAGTGAGGGACAATTCATATTGTTGGATTTTCCTTAAAACTTAGACAAAATACAGGATACAAACAACACAAGTATCTAAACTGCTGTCCTTTTAATGACATTTCACAACAAGGCAATAATCGGTGAACTTCTATAAAGCACAATTGCTTTTTCCACTTCATGCTGAGTCTCTTTCTCCCCTCTGCAAAACAAAAAAAAAATTTCTCGTCTATACTTGATTGATACGTACAGGACCCTGAAGGGCCTTGATAGGGTAGATGCGGAGAGGACATTTGCTCTTGCTGGAAAATCTAGTACTGGTGGTCGCTGTTTAAAAATCCAGTGTCACTTATCTAAAACAAAGATGAAACAAAGAATTCTCAGAGAGTAATGAGATTTTAGAACTCTATTCATACAAGGACTCTGCTTCCACCTCATTAAGTGTTTTTAAGGGAGAGGTAAAAATTCTTGTGAAGCAAGAGGACAGGCAGCAATGTGGATTCGACTTTACAATTAGATCTGACACAATCTTATTAAATGATGGAGCAGATTCATATACTGTTATTAGCCCCAGGCCTGTAAGGTTAAAATGGCAAGAGTAATGGAGCAAATATAAGCATAAAGTACATTCAATAGGCAAATACATAGCAGCGAGTGGATAAATAGCTGCAAAATACTTTTACATAAATATAGGACATAATAGGACAACGCATTACACAATTTGGATAGACGGACTGCATTCAAGTAAACTCTTTCTCCTGAATTCAAATAAACCCTATCGTCATGTATTCTGGAAACCAAATTGATTTCAAAGACGTACTTAGCAGCATCAAGTGACCAACGATGGAACTACATACTTTTCATCAAAGGTACAGGATAAGATCCAAATTCGTTTAGAATTTCCTAGTGTGAAGGCAAATCATTCCCTCCCCCGATTTGAATTCAAGACCACCAGCTGGATGTGGCAACATGCTGATGCCCTGAATCTAATTTTAACATATTCCCTCCCAAAACAAATACATCAATTCTTTTGTGGGACCACATTGCTAAGAGATGAAGTCATTCTCACACTGCACTTCTCTCTTTCTCCCCCTCTCCTTCTAAATACAGTGAACTATTATGTGAATATAAATAAATAAACCCGGTCACAAGAGAGGTTAAAGAACAAGGAGTAAAACAAAAGAGTCACATAAGTTAAAGTTGAAAAACAAAAATCCCTTTAAAATTATTCAGGTGTCACTGGACAAGTTACTCATTTTGTATGAAAGTGAACAACAAATATAGTTTATGAATTTAATTAGTTTTTAATTCAATGTGAAAACAATAGTCAAAAACAGATGGAGCGAACAAGTTTTAACTCCCGTTGTTTTGTAAGCCGCCGAGTCTGTACTGGACTGAAAGGTATTGATTTTTGCCATATAATGCTGGGTACCGATTCGAAATTCTGAACTAAATATCATCAATATAATGGCAAAGTCATTAAGTTAGACAATAATGCTATTCAGAGACTATATATATGTCTAGCAATAGCAAAAGACAAAAGATTTTGTAACAAATGAAAACTTTAACTACAAATTGCAACCAAACAAACACAAAGTGTACATTAACTATGCCATGACAATCTAGTACCAGTGAAAAGTGAAGTCTCTAAAAGTCATAATCAAAAACTTTGCAACAGGGAAGTATCCAGCAACTGCGAAGTAAGATGGATGGGGAAAATATTACAAGAGTTGCATGCCATATGACTGTTGAAATCTATCAATGTACAGATGACTATCTATCTACCTATCAATCAAGATATTAAAATTCATATAAAACAAATAACAAAACTGTATAGTGAGAAATATTAACAAAAGCAAAAAAAAACAGCAGATGTGGAGATCTGAATTTAAAAATATGCTGGAGATCTGTAGAAGGTGCTGAAGAATCAGCCCTGTTTATGTTACATGGGAAATTCCACAGCAATCAACTATAGGTCTACAAGTTTGTTAAAAACACACAACTGTGTATATTTTCTAACACATACTGAGTCTGATAACTGGAGAAGGATCACAGAATTAAGTAGGAAAGTGCATGGCAGTGGAGTACACAATCAGCACTGATTTTTACTTGGCCATAACTACCTTCAAAAGATGATGCTGCTCTGGGCTCATCTAGTTACAGCAATGCCACCTCCCTCGACATAGCCACATTACATCAGATGGAATCACTACTCCTATTATCCCACAGTATAAAAAGGTGAGATTAGCATTCCTCCTCAACCACCAAGCTGGAGTTCTTCCACATGAAATATTAAACAGGAATGTAAACAATCAGCTTTTCAAGAAAAACATGAATGTCCCTGTGAAGTGGTCTGGAGTTACTAACAATATGATTCTATGAAGAAGCTGAGTGAATGCCAACAGGGAGCAGGAAAGAGAAAGTCACAACCAACAAAACATGCACATCACAAGAACTGAATGTCTCCCCGAAAGGAGGGAATGCTACCTTTGGAATACAGTGATTCATGTGACGAGGCTGATTCTTCTCTCATTCAGAAGTCTGCAAAGGCTGCTGGCTAAGGCCAGATGGTTTCATTGATTTGCATACGAATCAAACTGCTGTCAACAATGGAGACTACAAACTTTCAATACTCAAGTAAAACCCATAGAAAAGAAGTAAATCATATTTTCAAGCTTTTGTTCAGTCACTAAAGCCATGTGAAAACATTTTGCAGAAAGTTCAGCACAGTTACAGTGATAGATTCATAAAAGGCACAGAAGGAGCCCATTTGGCAGATAAAGTCCAGTTCTCAAAAAACATCCCAGCCAGTCCGACGCCCGTTCTCAATCCCCAAATCCCTGCACATTTATTTGCTTCAAGTGCCCATTCAATTTCATTTTGAAACCATTGATTGTTTCCACATTCACCATCCTTGTGGGCAGTGAGGTAATTACCACTCTGTGTAAAAGTTTCTTCTTCGCATCCTCTACCCTTCTCTCCTAGTCCTTGCACCTGCTGTGATAGAGTGGCTTGCCAATGAGCTTACAAAGTGTGGTTCTTGCAAAACAAATCTGCGAAGCACATGTTAAACTGATCAAATTACCCATTTCTATCAATTTCCAGGCCTAACCCTTAATGAATCATCACTTGTGATTGCTATTCAACCCGTGGTATGACATTATAGGCACACCTTTAAGCTTCTTTCACTAAAAGATTAAAAGAAAACTTACTGCTGCTTTTTTAGTAACCTCAACTTGCACTTAGCAACTGAGATAGCTGCACATACCAGTCTTCTTGCACTTGGAAGTGAGATGAGAGCACAGAGTAGTGAATTCTTATTTTTTTTTGTAAGTATATTTATTAGCAAATTTTTAAAACTTTACAAATATATAAAATTATTGAAAAATACAAACAAATGCCAGTATAAAGAGAAAAAAACAAATTACAATACAACTACCATCTACTAACTACTAACCTACCCTAGGAGACAAAACAAACCTGAACACTGTGCAAAGCAAGCCAATAAATAAGTAATAACTAATAGATTAAAAAAAACAAAAAGAAAACTAAAAGAGAACACAAAAAAACTGAAAGCACAGAAACAGCTATTCTCGGTGCAAAGCTCCCAAACAAAGCAACGGGAGCATTGTATGTGTACCCGTATTAACTCAGGGGTCCCCCTTCCAGGGCCCAGGGCCCAGGGCCCAGGGCTCAGGGCTCGACAAATAATCCTGGTTAAACAAATGCCCTGGTTAAGATAACTGAGAAATCTATATCCAAATAACTCAAGTAGGGTTGCCATGTCTTATAAAAATGGTCTGTTGTGTGGTGCACCATGTTTGTAAAAAAGTCCAAGGGAATGTGCTCCATAACTAATTTCTGCCATCCCAGCAAGCCCAGCGGGTTCTCAGACACCCAATTCATCAGAATATTCTTTCGTATGCAAGAATATTAAATAGTTTCTTTCCATGCCCATATAAAGATGGTAAATTTGGTAGACCCAAGAAGAGAGATATCGGGTCTACTTTAACTTCAGTCGTCAAGATTCTCCCTATCTCTCCCGCCACAGCGCTCCAATAAACACAGAGCCTATGGCATGTCCAGAAGCAATGGCTAAGAGTACCTACACTTATTTTACATTTGGGGCAGATTAGAGATGCTCCTTTTTTAAACTTCGCCAGACGGTCCAGTGCCAGATGAGCCCTGTGCAGACCTTTTAACTACGTAGCACATGTCCTATTGCAGATTTGAGATCTTTCCAGCATTCTCCCATATGTTCTCCCATGTTTCAGAAGAGATCTCTACTCTTAACTCTTGCTCCCATACCTCACATAACTAGTTAATATTCTGGCAGGCCCTGCAACCCAGCAGGCGATAGAGGGCACTAACCGAAAGGGTGCTTGTGGAATGTAGCAACAACCTCTCTGGATCGGGCTTAGTGAGAAGCGTAGTCTTCTTCTGGACGAAAGCCCTAACCTGAAAAAAACCAGAAAAGATCTCTGCTGGGCAGCCCGTATTTGCGGCTCAGTTGCTCAAAAGACACCATAACGTCCCCCTCAAACAAGTCTCCCAAACTAGAAACTCCTCTCGCTGCCCATAGTTTGAACCCCGAGTCCATCATCCCTGGTCGGAACCCTGGCAAACTAACTATAAGCATAAGTGGCGAAGTCTTGGATAAGCAGCCCTCACTCTGACACATCGCCCTCCATACCTTGACCGTACTAATGCCAGTGGAGTTTCAGCAGTGGTCCATAACTGTCCTCATCTTATCCATGAACAACAGGTTAATAAGAGGGAATGTTTCCTCGATGTTCTGCTATACTGAGTTCAGATCGTTACCTACCCAATTGCAGACTAAGGACAGCAGGGAATTCAATTGATACCTCCTGATGTTTGTCAAATCAACTCCTCCCCATCCTAGAGGTAACTGCAATTTAGTAAGTTTGATGAGGGGCCACCCACAATGCCAGAAATAGGAACCAAACCATCTGATAGTTTCCGCGTTGACCTAGGAAACATTAAAGGGAGCATACACATGGGATAAAACAAACAAGGAAGAACATTCATCTTAATGAGGGGCATTCGGCCCAACTATGAAATTGGAAGATCCTCCCATCTCTGGAGATCCCGCTTAATATTGTCAAGCAAGTGAGCAAAGTTAGTCCGAAATAACTTGGGGGTAATAAAAATGCCTAGGTATCGGAACCTTGCCCGTGACCACTTAAAAGTGGCACATCCTTGAGGAATTCTTATCTCTTAAAATGTTACTGCCCAGCTATTTTGTGAACTAAAATAAAATTGCAAATCAAAAACATCGCTACAATGATCCTTTTTCCAAGATGGTACTGGCAAGGCAGGTAGTCTTCAGGCTTGTCAGAGTCTGTTCACTCCAGGTTAGCAACATTGTTTTCTCTATGTACATTTTTTGTCTTTTTTTTTCTTCTTCATCTTAGAGGGCAGAGTGTGTTTGGTATGGCAGTGGCTGCAGCATCAGTGGTGTGGACAGGCACTCCTGGCAGCAGTGGTGGTGCCCTGAGCCTGGTTCTCAGTGGCAGGAGGCCCAGAGCATGAAGACCTGACAGAGGTAGGCCCACAGCCTGGGCTCTTGGCAGTGGCAGAGCCCAGAGCAGGGAATCCTGGTGGAGGTAGGTACAGAGCCTGGATTCTTGGCGGTAGCGGTGCCCAGAGCAGGGACGCCCGGTGGCAGTAGGAGCCTGGACTCTTAGCAGTATCAATGGAACAGGGTCTCCTGAGGCATTGATGCTGTCATTGCTGTTCCTGGAGTGGCTCACCTCAAGAACCAGAACACCTTGCAGAAGCCCTGAAGCTGTACTTGAGACCGCATTTTGAACAGAAAATGAACTCTTATTTAAGTCATTTCATTTTATCCTTATTGTATGTCAAAATATACCAGATTGTGGCGAGAAAACATATATGTGACAATATATTTTCAAAATATCTTGAAAATACAATGAAAAGTATGTGACAATAATTAAATCATTCATCATTCACTCAGTTCTCAACATATGGGAGTAAAGCAGGGACACCACTGCATTGCATCCACTAAACAGTTTTCACATAAAAAGTGCATAACCTTATAAGGAGTAATTAACAAGGATTTAGAAATAAATCCATCATGCCTCACTGACCTATTGGGATTTTTTTTTGAAGAGGCAACTAAACTGGCATATGTTGGATATCCACTGAACACAAACTGATGGGATTTTCAAAAGATAGGTGATGAGATTTCATGCGAGTTTTGTAGGAATTCATGATTCATGGAATTAATCTCAAGTCAGCTAGCTGGATTCAAAATTACTTTTCAACAGAGAACAGACGACAACAGTAAAATACCAAAACCTTTCTCGAGTTTCAGACATTGGTCTAATGTCTGCACCACACACTAGTGATACTAAAAATGGTCTTTAATATAAACTTTGCAAAAACAACAAAATGTGGCAAATTAGAAGTATATGACAGACTGAAAAAATTAAGAAACATTAATTAATATGGACTTCAAAATGTGGATGAATGTAATATTCAAAAAAGATATATGAATTGTGTACATGATGAAGTAGTCCTACTTGTAGCAGACTCATAAATTACTACATTACTGCACAAACTTGCCAAAATTAATTAAATACTAGGATGTATCTCAAGATCAAAAATAGTTAGTTGTTCTAATCTATGACTAGTCATTCATATTTAGCAGAATAAGATCCATTTTACCTTGCCCACAGCCAGGACATACTAAAACTTCACTAGCAACGCACTATAAAAGTTTCCAGTATGTAAAGCCGACATATCAGGCTTTGCTAAAATATAGAGATTTTGCAAAATTAAACTATGTGCATTTTAAGCAACCTCCTTTAAATAAATTGTAATGTACAGGAAAACATTCAGAAGAAATATAGCACGAATGATTTCAAAACCTAGGATTCTAAATTAGAAAAAAAGAAACTCAAAAATAATTTTGGAAAGAGGAACACAATCCAAGGTTTTAAAATAATGAGAGTCACAAATGACATGACAAGATCATACCAATTAGGAGCCACTTTTTAGGAGACATAATTAAGTAGGTCACTCAGTTTCTTGAGCTCCACCATTCAATAAATCATGGCTGATCTTGTAATGCCACGTTCCCAGCTGCCCCCAATAACCTTTCACCCCCTTGCTCATCAAGATGTAAGCAGGTCATTTGAACACTACAGAATTCAGTTTTAAAATAAATTCCACTCCTAAGAATTATAAATTAGGAGCAGGCCCTGAGCATTTGCATAGCACTTGCTGCAACTATGTAGGTTAGCCCCTTCTAAAAGGCAGCAGGATAAATATCTAGCTAGAAGCAGTTTGAAGAGTATAGGGATAATAATACAATAAGATACTCCAGCTGAAATTATAATGATGGATTTTGGCAGCAGTATATTGTCATCTGTGAAAATGGATATTATGGAGTTTTTAAGAAGATACAGATCAGATCGTATTAATCCAAAATTTACCTCATAAGATGGAATACAAATACATACCTCATTACCAATCTCACTGAAAGATTTTTAAAAAATATAAATTATGTTCATTTTGTGAAAGCCAGAGGTCTAACATAATTGAGGATTAGAGGTAGCAACTAATGTAGCAAACTAGCTGAAAGTCTTCAGGTGACGTTATACATAGAACCTGGTCTGCATTTGACATTACAGTCCTCACTCCCTGCTTTAATTATTTATCTGCAGCATTTATCTAAATCTGTCCAATCTGCACTAAAATCTATACTTTTAGCTGCCGATCCATTTTTGTCGGTACGCACAATGTAACACTGGCTGTAATTAGGATAGGCTAAACAATGGGAAAAAAATGGCTAATAGCTTCTCAACTGAAGCACATGCACTATAGTTGAAATCATTGCTATGGGTCACAGAGAGCTGATCTGTGATCTAGAAACTCCATTTTTATCTTCTCTGTAACTGGTAGCCTCCAGTAGGTGATAAGCAGTGATCTGGAAATATTGCATTTTACAATTAAGCAGTGCAGCATTTGAGGCAAAATATTAGCTTTAAAGACAGTGGAGAGGCTGAGCTGATAAATGTTGACAAGGCAACAAAGTCCAATAATTCCCTATGGCTGAATCCTGATGCAACACAATAAGCCACTGAAGGTCTTCCATCCAAAAGCAGGTCAATTAGCATCAAATTAGTCTGTGGTAGCTTTTACTATTCAAAGTTTTAGGATTTTGTTGACTATATTAGAAGCTCTTCAAAGATGAGGACTCAAGAGATGACCACACAAAATATTGAATCATACATTAAATTCTTATAAAATGTCAGTATTTGAATATTTAGTTTTTCAAAACTCTTCCTAGCACCTGAATTACAGTGGTTTAGTTCATAGAGAAATAATATCTTATCAACAACTCAATTCTCCTGCAGATTATCCAGACAACGTGCGACAAAGAACACACTTAAAAACTTGCCATAAATGAAGATTTCACTATTGCCTAAAGTCAGCCTGGAACAAACACTTGGAAAATCATAAAACATAGATTTGCTATGTCACCTGTCCTAATTATATATTTAAAAGGCTAGAGCATTGGAATTTATAAACTGCTGAAGCAATTTTCTGAGTACATTAAGACTCACCATCATTACGTGGAGTGACAATAGAGGATGTTACCTATAACTGCACAAAGTCGGTTTCAACTGCCAGTCATGTCAGAAAGTCATAGAGACATACATCATGGAACCAGACTCTTCGATCCACCTCGTCCATGCTGACCAGATATTCTAAATTAATCTAGTTCCATTTGCCACCACTTGGCCCATATCCCTCTAAACCCTTCCTATTCATATACCCATCCAGATGCCTTTTACATGTTGCGATTGTACCAGTCTCCACTTCCTTTGCCAGCTCATTCCACACATGCACCACCCTCTGCATGAAGAAGTTGCCCCTTAGGTCCATTTCAAATCTTTCCTCTCTCACCCTAAACCTATGCAGCTAACGATCCGCATCCATGAACACCAACTAGCCACGTAACAACACGACCAGCTATCCTTAGTAGCCACACACGCAGATGACAAGCAACATGAATTCGACTGGGACAACACTACTATTATAGGATAAGCCAAACAGAGAACAGCCTGGGAATTCCTGGAGGCATGGCACTCATCCACAGATTTTATCAACAACACATCGACCTGGACCCGATATACCGGCCACTGCAGTGGACAGCAAGAACTGACAACCGGAAGCGGCAGGGACAAGCTACTATAAATGCTGGAGGAAACATCACAGAAGCGCTTCACAGGAGGCTCCCAAGCACTGAGGATGTCATGTAGAAAGGGAACAAAACGTTTGCAACACAAACTCCCAGCTCGGCGAACAGAACCACAACAACGAGCACCCGAGCTACAAATCTTCTCCCAAACTTTCTAAACCTACGCACTCTAGTTTTGGACTTCACTACCCCAGGGGAAAGACCTTGGCTGTTCAGGCTATCCATGCCCCTCGTGATTTTATAAACCTCTACAAGGTCACTTGTCAGGCTCTGATGGTCCAGGGAAATTAGCCCCAGCCTATTCAGCCTCTCCCTATAGCTCAAACCCTCCAACCCTGACAATGTCCTTGTAAATCTTTATTACATCATTTCAAGTTTCACAACATTCTTCCTATAGCAGAGCAACCAGAATTGAAGACAGTATTCTAAACATGGCCTAACAAATATTCTGTACAGCCGCAACATGACCTCCCAACTCCTACACTCAATGCACTGCCCAATAAAGGCAAGCACAACAAACACATTCTTCACTATTCTGTTTACCTGTGCCTCTATTTTCAAGGAACTATGAACCTGCTTTCTAAGGTATTGTTGTTAAGCAACACTCCCCAGGAACCTACCATTAAGTGACTACATCCTGCCCTGATTTACCTTCCAAAATGCAGCACCTCACATTTACCCGAATTAATCTTCATCTGCCACTCCTCAGCTCACCGGCCGCTCTGATCAAGGTCCCATTGTATTCTGAGGTAACCTTCTTGGCTGCCCACTACACCACCAATTTTAGTGTCGTCTGTGAAGTTACTCACCATACTTCCTACGTTCACATTCAAACCATTTATATATATGACAAAAAGCACTGGACCCAGCACCAATCCTTGTGGCACACCACTGGTCACAGGTCTCCATTCTGAAAAGCAACCTTCCACCACCATCCTCTGTCTCCTACCTTTAAGCCAGTTCTGCATCCAAATGGCTAGTCCTCCCTGTGTTCCATCTGATTTAACCTCATTAATCAGTTGACCATGCAGAACCTTATTGATCACCTTACTGAAGTCCATATTGATCATGTCAATCTCTCTGTCTTCACCAATCCTCCTCATTACTTCTTCAAAAAAAACCTCAAAGTTAGTGAGACATATTTGAGGTGAAGCTCAGAAGTACAGGCTAACTGCTTCCTGGGCGGCATGGTGGCTCAGCGAGGGGAGCACGGTGACTCAGTGGCTAGCACTGCTGCCTCACAGCACCAGGCACCCAGGTTCAATTCCTGCCTCAGGCAACTGACTGTGTGGAGTTTGCACATTCTCCCTGTGTCTGCGTGGGTTTCCTTCAGGTGCTGTGGTTTCCTTCCACTGTCACAAAGATGTGCAGGTTAGGTGAGTTGGCCATGCTAAATTGAGCATAGTGTTAGGTACATTAGTCAGGGGAATGGGTCTGGGTGGATTACTCTTCAGAGGGTCAGTATGGACTTGTTGGGCTGAAGAGCCTGTTTCCATGCTGTAGGGGATCTAATCTCACAGTAGGAGGGGAAATTGGAATAAGTTATATCAACTACTCTTGTACCATTAGTTTATAAGCAAATATCTGGCAATAGCCACAGAGAATTGGCAAATAATACAAAGAATGATGGGTGGAAGCTCAGAGTGAAAAAATATATACAAAAAAAAAACACTACTAAATATGTCGACAGACTACCCTCAAGCAGAAACATGGGCACAAGAACAGTCCAACTCGATTCCAATCAATAGCAGTCCTACCAGACATCTTACACTGCAAAAAGTCATCAGTTGTATCAAGTAATATCCCCTTACCATTACGTGCTCACTAATGTTCTGTTCAGATTCTGACAAAACTTAAGTTCAGATCAAGACATGGGCACAAGTTTTGAATGGCTGAAAAGAACTGCCCTTAACATTAAGGTCGTATTCAACCTGGCAACAGCAATACCAATGTGGGTCCAGAGAAAACTCTGCCTCGGAGGTATAGTCTAATAAGCCACACAGTTGTATTGAAGAATGTGGCTCATCACCAACTTCTCAAGGGAATTAGGAATAGCCAAAAATATCTACATATTTTGAATCAAGGCAAGAAAAAAACACAGTGAAGTTGGATGTCAAACCTATTCCCATTGTATACCATCTCATTGTCACCATATCAATTCAGTTTGACCATCACAGCAGCAGCAGTAGCTCAAAGAGAAAATCCATCAGCATGCAGACTTCTCAGGATTGTATTGGATTAGCAATAATTTCTGTCTTGCTAGAAACACCAGTGACCCCAATAAAAAAATTAAATTAAAGCAACTTTGTAAAGACCAGTGTGATCTTTTAAATCAGATTCAGAGATTTGGAATAATGCATAAATAACATTTAATTGGCACAAAATACTACCAAAGTGAAATGTCGGTTTAGCAGGACAATTTTCTGCTTGTAACTCCTGAGTTAGCCCACCTATTAACTTCCTGTGTCCCTGAACAGGAATGTATTAATTTAGCCTAATGGATTGGTTAGGGCAGATAGGATATATAGCATTGAAACAGGCTATGTAATCCTATCTACCTATGGAACTCACAATTATAATCCGAAGTTCCTGCCATCAGCACACAGTTTTGTTGCCCACTAAATTGCTGGTAGTGAAAATGGTTCACTACTTTTTCTTTTCAGTCCAGTGCTGCGCATACATAAAACAATGCTCAGCAAAAGATTCAACTGAAAAGTTATATTGGAAGGACAACCTATTATTGCATGTGCCATAGCTCAGCTCAGCAGTGAACTCATTCATGTCTCACTATTTACAAGGTATTAGAAAGACAAACACGGACTAAATTAGTTCTCTCACCATCACTTTTAACTCTTTGGCAAACTGAACCTTGCTGTTAATCGCCTTTCCATCCATTGTCTCTTACATTTGAATGTTACGACAAACCTTGATCACTTATTGAAATACCATCTGAAACCCATATATATTCTGATCTAATGGATCATCTTGCCTTTGTCTATCTAGGTCAGTTTATCTTCAAAAACTATTAAAGCTAAGTTATGCTTGACGATGACACCACAAGATCAAAAGAAATAGTAACAGGAGTAGGCCATTCAGTCCCTCAAACATGCACCACCATTCAATAAGATCGCATCTGTTCCAACATTTCTCATTCCACTTTCGTGCATTTCACCCAACACTTGATTCTTCTACTGACCAAATCTAGTAAATGAATAAAAGCAAAATATTGAGGATGCTGTAGAAACTCAACAAATCTGTCAGTTTTTGTGGAGAAAGAGCATTTAGTCGCACACGACTCTTCTTCAGATTGTGTCCTTCAGAAAATATATAATTGCACTGGAAGCAGTTAAAATAAAACATTCACACAGCTGGTCCATGGGATGAAGGGGCTGCTATATAAGGAAATATTGCTCAAATAGACTTTATGAATATCAGAGGCAATTACACTGAGCATAGAAGATTCTGAGGGGATGACAGGCTAGATGCTAAGAGAACGCTTTGTCTCATGGAGGAGTCTAGAACCAGGCAGCACAGTTTAAAAGGAGTGTCTGTCATTTGAGGTGGTGATGAATTTTTTTCCCCCTTTCAGAGGGTCATCAGACTTTGGAATTCTCTCCTCCAGAAAATAGCAGTGTTTGAGTCATTAAATGTATACAAGGCCAATTAGACAGATTTTCTGTAGACAAGGGAGTCAAGGCTTATGGACAAAGGTATTAAAGGAGTGAAAGCCACAATCAGATGACTGATAATCTGATTGAATGGCAGAACAAACTTGAGGAACCAAATGCTTCTATCTCATATGATCTTTGAAACCTATTGGATTTCAACTTGCATTTTCACAAAGTGTAAGTAATATATATATAATCCATTGTTAAAGCTTCATCCTCTGGTGTTAAGAGTTTACCATTGATCCCCAAGCAGTCCCTGTGAACGGCCAACTTCTATATCAACCCCAATTATCTGCTTTTGCACCATATCCCTCCCCAATTCAAAATCCATCTCAGTTTGGATTTTTAAAATGTCCTAAAGATTTTTTTTGAGAGAAGCGTCTTTTCACTGCAGTTTGTGTAAAGAAGTGATGTCAAGAAATTTAAGGTTACTTACTTGTTCTGAACTCTGATTTCTGAAATATTTCTGTTTAGCCTATCAAATCCTATAAACATCTTATACACAATGTCATCACCCCTTAAATCTTCTACAACAAAGGGAATATAGGCATTGTCTATGTATCCTGCAGTTCTCATTTAACTTTTTTACTCAGTGTCAAACCAGTGACTTTGTACCAGTCTTCCACAATAGCACACTTCCCAAACCAACACATCCTTCCAACTTGCAGTGCCTTGAACTGAATAAAATTGAAATATTAGAAACTGAGTAAGGTCTATCTAGAGCTTTATACACATGCATGATAACTTCCACCTCTTTTTATTCCCATTCGCTTAAGGTAAAGGCTACTGTCACTTGTCCATTAGCTTTTATTGCTTTTCATAAATGGAAAATTGCAAGGATTTGCTCTCATTGAAATTATTTCCAATTATTCACATCAACCATTAACAATTATTTTGTAAATATATCTCCTCATCACCATTAGGTCTCTATATCCTTTGCTCTGGGGACCTTCATCAGTGGTTCCACTCACTCCTCCTCCCTTTTGGCAATAGTGTAAATACCCACATTCTCTGCACCTACAGTTCCAAAGAGGAGTCATATGAGTCTTGAAACATCAACTCTGTCCTATCTCCACAGATGCTATCACACTTACTAGGTTTCTCTCGCACTTTTTGTTTTTATTTCAGAACTCCGTCTACCAATTTGCTTACTCTATAAGTATAAGAGGTTCCTTTGTAGCTTTCTGTTCCCATCACTTCTACTTATTGTGCCAGTTAAATGGGCTGTTGACAAACCTGGACATATGTCTCTTCATTCCTTCATGCAATACTTGCTTGTGTTAAATGTTTTAAAATATGAAATTTACTAACAATGTATAAAAAAATTCAGGTAGGACCTTAAAGCAAAAAACCTCCAGAGATAAATTATGTGGCTGTCTTTTAACCTTTCTAGAGTAAGAAGAAATAGGTGTAAAGTACTCACCGTATGGGCGGCACGGTGGCACAGTGGTTAGCACTGCTGCCTCACAGCGCCTGAGACCCGGGTTCAATTCCCGACTCAGGCGACTGACTGTGTGGAGTTTGCACGTTCTCCCCGTGTCTGCGTGGGTTTCCTCCGGGTGCTCTGGTTTCCTCCCACAGTCCAAAGATGTGCGGGTCAGGTGAATTGGCCATGCTAAATTGCCCGTAGTGTTAGGTAAGGGGTAAATGTAGGGGTCTGGGTGGGTTGCGCTTCGGCGGGTCGGTGTGGACTTGTTGGGCCGAAGGGCCTGTTTCCACACTAAGTAATCTAATCAAAGTAATCTAATCTAAAAACATATCTGGAATAATAGGAAACTGTGGTCAATAACTAACCGTTGAGCTTGGAATGTGTTTTTATTTGAAAAAGACATAATAATTCCTTCTAATTAGCAATGATCAACTTGGAAAACATGTTTGAAACAAAACAAGTGATGGAACTTGACATAAATATCTTTCCAACCTGCATACCCAAGGACACCAAGTAATTTTATAACTCTATGATAATAATTAAACTACCTTGAATTACTAACCCTCCTGAAGAAGTGTCATACCAAACTTGAAACATGAATTCTATTTATCTCTTCAGATGCTGCCAGACCTGCTGAGCTTTCGATGTTTGTTTCAGATTTTTCACCATCTGTGATATTTTGCTTTTATTATCTTGCATTACTGACTGCAGCAAAAATAGTCATGTAATATCAGACAAGTAAACATTTTGTGATTTGATGATCAAATACAGCAGTTTTTTTTGAATAACAGAATACGATAAGGAATGTGTTTGTGCTGTTCTTAAAGAAGAGAACAAAGAACTCATGTTTCTATAGCATCTCTACTTATCTCACGATGTGCCCCACAGTCAATAAGGCATTGTCAAATGTAATCACTGTCATAAAGCAAACATTTAAGTAATACATTGATGTCATTTGAGGAATGTAATATAAGTATCATACTAAGAGGTGCAGGACACATTTTTAAAGTATATTATTGCTTACAGGTGATAATCAACTTGCACAATTAAGATCAAAATCACGTGTAATCACATGCTGGACAACAAACCATGTTGATAAACTTCACAAGGTTTTATTTCATTATAAGCCTGACGTATCTTTAAATGTTGATGAAATTGGACTTAGTTTACAAACATTACACAAGCAGAGCGTGCAATTTCAATGAAAAGTCGTCACATAGGGAAAGAAGCAAAGTAACAGAAATCACATCATGGAACAGGATGACTGGGGAAATAAAAAGAATGTTGAGTAATTCCAGAAGCCTCATGTTTGTGTGTTATCACTCTTCCAGTGACTTGCAACAAAATGCATAATAGCTGCTGATTCTTTTGAGAAGTGACTAAGTCACTTTGAATGTATTGATTTTTATCATCCAGTTTAAGGTAGATTTTATGATTCATTTGTCTTTTCAAACTCCGGTCTTTTAGTGTAGTACTTTCAACTCTCTCTCATTATTAACAATTGGCTGCTTTCTCTCTGCTTTTCTGTTCTGGTTGCTGTCAGTATGTTTGTGAAAGACATTTTAATTTATTTTTACGGGATTAATGTGAAGATGAATTGAGAAGATGGCCAATATTTCACAAAGGGTGATAAAACTTTGTGATAGTTGGTGTAAAATAAAAGTAAAATAAAAACCTTTGCTCTTGGCTTGACAAAATGTGCATATGAAGTACTGATTCTGAACTGAATTACAAGTGCCAATCAAATGCTTGCATTTCCTTAGCATGCTTAATCAAAATTGAACCAATTGTAACACAAAATGGAGAAAATAAAGATACTCAAGAAGTAGCACACTAAGCTGAAGAAAAATTGCACTGCAATATGCAGTGAATAGGAAAAAGACAGACTGTAATTAAAACATGTATAGCTAATAATTACAGTGCATTGGGTTATTTATTAAACAAAGTAAAAGCATGCTGCACATAAACTATCTTATGATCAGCAAAGGTTACATAAAGCAGTAAAATGTGATGCAATTTAAAATGTGTAAAAACAAAGGTTTTGCTCAAAGCTATGCATTTTACTCATCTTTTACAGAAAAAAAAAAGAGTGCAATAAAAGTAAGTAATACAGTTGGGCAGAGGTGCTCAGAGGTCATCTCCTTGAAGAGGAAAAAATGGAAATAAATAGCTGGGAGCTACTGTACAATGGAGGTGACAAGCACTTTGGAAGAAAGTCTACATACTCCCATTTGACAATTAAAATTGGATACCCAGCCTATACGGTTACATTGCAGTTGATGTAAAACAGAACTTGTGCTGGACTGCAAAATACAGAACATTTCATCCAAGATGCTAAAAAAAACACCCACACACACTTTATTCTTGTTACACGTGCTAGAACCTCAGTCAAGAAATGCCTCCTCACATCTATCCATTAGCATGGACTACTTAACAAGCATTGTCCACAGGCACACTTCTGAGAATTTTATATCTTCAAAAGAAAAAAAATCCATTCATATATTTTGGAACATTTATAATGACAACTTACGTTTTGAAACATGCTTGCACAGTAAACACTGCAACTATTTTCTGCCTGGCAGGCATTCCAGACAGATGTAAAAGGGGAATAATAGGCAGAATTAAAGAAGGGAAAAGCACTGCCAAATGCAGATCTGGCCAAACATCATTCAGGTGTTAATTTTTTTCCACATTTCATCTCCTATTTGACCAGTCATGAAACAAAGGATAATTTAGCAACACAAAAATCACTTTCCCCCTTCCAGAGAATGACTTAAGAGAAGCTTGTGACACTTTTAAACTGAGCCATGCCAGCTAGAACAGACTTCCTGCTGTGTAGATTGGCATTTAATCCAATACACCAGGGGATTGGCAGGGAAGACCTCAGACATGCAGGGTGTGAGCACAGTTGGCAGATCTCCCAGGAATAGTCCCACTTTTGTATTCCAAGTCCAAAATCCAGAGCACAAAAGAATTCTAGTGAACCACGAGTGAAGGATTCAGAGACCTTGTGGCAGCACACAGGTCTATGATTAAGCAAATTTGTGGCCACCATGTGGACTTGGCCTGTACCTGTATCAGAAACAGAAGTCTGCCAAACCTCAGAAACCAAAATAGAACCTGTGGAAAGATGTAGCCACCTGAATAACAAGCAGCGCTCTCAGGAAATCTCATACTTATTCCTGGGAGGGATTGGAAACAGAAACAGAAGTATGATTTATTAAATGCTTTAGCTATTATTGAAGGAAAACTTTCACATAAAGAAAGGAGTCTGCTCCCCTCACCACCTCCCCCTAACAAAACTTTGCCTAAAGAGAAATAACAAGACATTACTGGAGAAAATTATTATATTTCAAAGATTGAAAGAATCACTTGGAGAAAATACAGCAGAAAAGGACATGTCACCCCTACAGTTTTGAAGAATTATCAGTGGAGTTGTACATTAACACAAGGTTTCTCTAGTTAAACATCAATTCTTTAACAAACATTATTTGATGAACTTTCAACTTGATATTGAAGTGCCACTACTTTATGAAATCAAATCTAGCTGAGAATCTGTTTACGTGTAATAGAGACTAAATAAACTTTAAAAACCTGTTCATCGTTTCTCGATAATTGTTGCATCTTGTTATAAACAGGCAACCTGCAGTACATCTACAGTACTATAAAAACACATTTATTTCAGTTAAGAGTTGTTTGAATTAGATTGAGTAAGTTTGCTGCCCCAAGTGGATTCAAAAGGCAGTGCAGTAGGACACGAATGTGCAGTAAATACAGTGGAGCCTGGAAGTGTATGTGTAAGAAGATGTAGCCCAGGAACAAGGTTGAGTAGTTTTCTCCAATTCTCTGAAACTATAGCTTCCCAAACCTTTGAATGGGCAATGGAAGGAATTTTTAAAATCAAAATAGCAACATTAAATATTAACCAAATCAAAACAATCTCAATTTTTTTCTAAAAAATAAAATGTTAAAGTATTACATTTGTGATATTTTGTTCATTTTCTCTTGTCCTGTGTGGATTCAATTTGCAGAGGATAGTTATTCCAACAATTAATAAGCACATGGATTTGAGAGCTACAAAAATCTTTGTCAGAAACTCCAGCTTTCTTTACCAGAAAACTTCAAGTGTCGGCCAAGTGTTAGGCTTCCCATTCTAGTTAATATGGAGTGTTTAGCTTTAGATGAAAGTAACCAATCCCTTACTCTAGTTACTTCTAAAATTGTGCACAACTGGAATTGTTTTACTCAGATCAAATCAGAAACAAAGTAGAACTTGGCAAAGTGCTACATGACTAAATTCACTGTAACTCTCAATCTGATGCGCTTTTCCGATAATGAAAGTTTTATAAGATGTGTAACATACCACCAGCTCTCACAGCACAAGTTTCCATTAAAGTCTCTAATAAATTACTAAGTTTCATTTATATAAAAACCTAAGTGGTAAATGTAGTGTATAAAATGCTAAAACACAGAAACAATAAATGTAACAATCATTGACTATATATATATTAATATTCTGAACATGTATATCAATGTCTCAGCAATCTTAACTCCAAAATCATTATTTATTTACAATTTACTAATAAATGGATCCCTTGACTGTGGGAAAAAAACATAATAAACAAAGATATTCTCAAAATAGCTACAGATTACCCAGAATGTACAGTTCAAGCCTCTCAAGAATATCTGCCTGAACCACAATTTCCCTCACTGACAAGTTGTCTCTTTCAGTCACTGTTAAGAGTTGCTCTACCAAAGTTGCTCTGTCTTTAAATCTCTTTCACTGACTCACGGTCTGAAACCCTCATCTGTGCAGGTCATTACTTACCGCCGTCAGCTTTTGAAAAAAAAAACATAATCTCTTCCTTCTTCGTTCCATCTCAAATATTTTTTAAAACCCCTTTCGGCTGTTCAGGTTGGGATAAATCTGTCTATATCACGATGTGGGGGTCATACTGTCTTAATGTGTGTGGGGTTGTTCATCTCACGCGTGCGTGTGTGTGTACGGGTCTCTTGGTCTTAAAGACCATGATCTTGCACTGATAGAGCTTAGTCTTGTTCTATGAAAGGCTCTTTCCCCTCTTTCTCCCTGTGACCCCCCTCCAAGTCCGTATGAACTTCACCCTGCCCGGCTCTCCCTGGATTACCTGCCGAGCTCTTTGCCCACCAGCGTGTAGCAGTTACTGAAGTTGTCGGTGCAGACCCGGGTCTGGATGGTGGACAGCAGCCCGCTCCGTGGCTGGCTCATGGCTTCGCGTGACTGAGGCGGGCACGGTGCTGGAGTGCGGCTGTATGTCCCGGCCTGAGCTCCCGCTCCTGCCGCCTCTCACTCTCCGGCTCAGCTCCTGCACTACCGGCTCATTCACAACACTAACCCCACCACATCGTCACCATGGAGACAACCAGCTGATTGACAGCGGGGGGGGAAGGGCAGCGCATTTAAAAAGGCGATGCAAGAATATCATTAAAAAGGCAACACAAGGACATTTCAGAAGGTCACTTCTTGCAGGGTTTTTGTTCTGTTTTTAAGTTTCACCAACGCCTGAAATTTTTTTTCTTTTAAATTCTACAGTGTATTTCGAAGTACAGACATTAAAATATGTAGAGACAGAGGGTTAAGGAGGTTAAAAAATAAATTGACAAAGATAACAGTAGAGCTGTGAGTCCAGACTCATTTAGGTGGACCCTGCAGGCTGGAGATCATTTGTTGAAGATAAGGAAGTGTGTTTGTGTTTGTCCCTCTGCGTACAACGTGACAAACGCCTTCTGAGTATAGGTTCTGGTATAAAAGAGACAGTAGCAACGTGGATATAAAATTGTTGTGTGATGAGAAACAGAGGATACTCGTCAGTAGATCTTTTGAGGGCCGGAGGAAGATTTGTGGCGGAGTTTCCCAAGGATTGGTATTGGGACCCTTGCTTTTCCTAATATTTAACGACTGGATATCAGTTTGCAGGGGGTCATTTCAAAGCTTGCAGATGATACTAAACTTGGAAGAATGGTATACTGTGAGGAGGGTGGTGTGGGACTCCAAAAAGTCATTGACAAATTGCTGAAGTGAGCGGATAGGTAGCGGATGAGGTTCAAAACACAGAAGCGTGAGGTGAAACACTTTGGTCTGAGGAACATTGAAAAACAACAGAAAATAATGGGTACAATTCTTAAGGGGTGCAGGAGCAGAGGGACTTGGTGTTTATGCACACAGACCATTGAAGATGGCAGGATAGTTTACAGAGTACATAGTGTTCTTGGCTTTATTAATAGGGTCAAGAGCAGGTAGGTGATGTTGAATTTGCCAAGACACTTGTTAGGTTTCAGTTTGAGTGTTGTGTGCAGTTGTGGGTGCCATGTTATCGGAAAGATGTGAATGCACTGGAGAGATACAAGTAAAATTTATAGGAATGGTTCCAGGAGGAATTGAGGGCTGCAGATGTTGGAGATCAGAGTTACAAGTGTGGTGCTGGAAAAGCATAGCAGGTCAAGCAGCATCCAAGGAGCAGGAGAATCAATGTTTTGGGATAAGCCCTTCATCAGGAATGAGAAGCTTCAGTTATGAGGATAGATGGAAGAAGTAGGGACAGTTTTTCTTGGACAGAAGGAGTGATTTGGTACATGTTTTCAAAATCATGAACAGGATAGATAGAATAGATAGGGAGAAGATGTTCCTGCTCATAAAACAAAAAGGAACAAAAGTAAATAGGTTAAAGTTATCTGCAAACGAAACAAGAATGATGTGATTAAAAAAAACTTTTTCTCCCTCTATTTCTGGCCAAGCTCTTTATCCATGAGTGTGTAACAATTGTTGAAATTATTAGTAGACCTCCTGTTAGATTTCCAACTTAACTCCAAGATCAGGCCATTCTGCAGCATTGAACTTAGGTCTCAGTACACAGACAGGTAAACCAAGCAATTACAAAATAGTCACCTTAATGCAGTGGCGAGGAAACCTTTAGAGGTAGCATCATCATCATCATATGTGCTCTGACGAAAGGTAGGTCCTTAGCTCACAGCAGTACTACATAGTCCTGCCACAGTCTTTTCATGGAACTTTCTTTCATTTTCAAGCCATCCAACATTGGTATTCTCTTCTTTCTGCTTTTTCTTTCAAATTTCCCTCCAAAACATCTCTTACAAGTTTGTTTCCTCTTAAAATGCGCCTTATGCATTTTTTTAAACACGATCTGTAAGAATAATACAGTGATTGTGGTAGAGGATTTTAACTTTCCAAACATAGACTGGGACTGCCATTGCGTTAAGGGTTTAGATGGAGAGGAATTTGTTAACTGTGTACAAGACAATTTTTTGATTCAGTATGTGGATGTACCTATTCGAGAAGGTGCAAAACTTGACCTACTCTTGGGAAATAAGGCAGGGCAGGTGACTGAGGTGTCAGTGGGAGAGCACTTTGGGGCCAGTGACCATAATTCTACTGGTTTTAAAATAGTGATGGGAAAGGATAGACTAGATCTAAAAGTTGCAGTTCTAAATTGGAGGAAAGTCAATTTTGACAGCATTAGGCAAGAACTTTCGAAAGCTGATTGGGCGCAGATATCAGGGGAGAAAGTGAGGTCTGCAGATGCTGGAGATCAGAGCTGAAAATGTGTTGCTGGAAAACCACAGCAGGTCAGGCAGCATCCAAGGAACAGGAGATTCGACGTTTCGGGCGTAAGCCTTTCTTCAGGAATGAGGAAAGTGTGTCCAGCAGGCTAAGATAAAAGGTAGGGAGGAGGGACTTGGGGGAGGGGCGATGGAGATGTGATAGGTGGAAGGAGGTCAAGGTGAGGGTAATAGGCCGGAGTGGGGTGGGGGCGGAGAGGTCAGGAAGAAGATTGCAGGTTAGGAAGGTGGTGCTGAGTTCGAGGGATTCGACTGAGACAAGGTGGGGGGAGGGGAAATGAGGCGCAGGTATTCACAGGTAAAGGGACAGTTGGAAAATGGGAAGCCTTCAGAAATGAGATAACGAGAATCCAGAGAAAGTATATTCCCGTTAGGGTGAAAGGAAAAGCTGGTAAATATTGGGAATGTTGAATGACTAAAGAAATTGAGGGTTTTGTTAAGAAAAAAAAGGAAGCACAGGATAGATCGAGTGAATCCTTGGAAGAATATGAAGGAAGTAGGAGTATACTTAAGAGGGAAATCAGGAGGGCAAAAAGGAGACATGAGATAGCTTTGACAAATAGAATTAAGGAGAATCCAAAGACTTTTTACAAATTTATTAAGGAAACAAGGGTAACTAGGGAGAGAATAGGGTCCCTCAAAGATCAGCAAGGCAGCCTAAATGTGGAGCCGCAGGAGATGGGGCAGATACTAAATGAGTATTTTGCATCAGTATTCACTGTGAAAAAGGATATGGAAGACATAGACTGTAGGGAAATAGATGGTGATATCTTGCAAAATGTCCTGCTAGGATTTGCTTTCCCAAAATGCAGCACCTCGCATTTATCTGAATTAAACTCCATCTGCTACTTCTCAGCCCATTGCCCATCTGGTCCAGATCCTGTTGTAATCTGAGGTAACCCTCTTTGCTGTCCTCAAATTTTGGTGCCATCTGCAAACTTAGTAACATGCTTCTTATGGTGGAGGCTGGTACAATTGCAACATTTAAGAGGCATTTGGATGGATATATGAATATGAAGGGTTTGGTTAGGATATGGGCCAGATGCAGACAGGTGGGACAAGATTGGGTTGGGACATCTGGTCGGCATGGAACGGGTTGGACCAAAGGATCTGCTTCTGTGCTGTACATCTCTATGATTCTATGACCTGGAACACAATTATTTATTCATTCGCTTTCTAAAGCACTTCATTTTTTTCCTGCCCAGCTGACAGTTTCCATTCTCCTCCAACCCCAAATTTCAGAGCTTTTTAACAAGTTAGAGTCTCCTTCAATAAGGTCCACCTCCATGCATAACAACACTCCGAACCAAGCTTTTTACAAGCTACTCTTTGAATTGCTTTTTCAGGTCTCTGGTCTCTTCTTATGAAATATGGCCTTTGGCATTGCTATCATTGTTCTTATTTCTTTATTGTATCTTCCATCTGAAGATATTATCATTGCTAATTACTTGAATTCTTGCACATATTCAAGTTCTCTTCCTTTTATGAGTACATGAACACCTTTGAGATCTGCATTTCATTCCTGATGAAGGACTTTTGCACGAAATGTGATTTTTCTGCTCCTCGGATGCTGCCTGACCTGTTGTGCTTTTTCAACACTCCTCTAATCTTGACTCTAATCTGCAGCGTCTACAGGACCCACGTTTGCCTCGTCACTTTGGTTTTGTCAATGTTCATGTTTAGAAAATAATCCAAATTAACTGACAGAGATAACAGACATTTCAATGGGCTAATAAATGAAAGTCAGCATTTATTTGGATAACTTTATTGTGTTCTTTGTAGTGTCTTGTGATGCAGTGGTAGTGCCCCTACATCTGGGCCAGAAAGTCTGAGTTCAAGTCTTACCTGTGCTGGAGATGTATCATAACATGTCTGAATAGGTTATCTAAAGTACCTATTGAGTACTTTGAGACATAATAAGGAGGCCTGAGGACAGGATGCCAGTCAATATTTTGTATGATATGTTCTCTCTTGGTTTTAATGGATTGATGTTCAGGAAGGAGACCAGTTGGTCACCATCCAATTTGGCATTGGATGGTGTAATGTGAAATCAAATCTTAATTTGCTGATCCAATTGCAAATATTACATATGAGGTCACTGATGGAAAGGTGGATGAAGGCACTGGCTTTGTGTTATGCGCTCTTGTCAAGTATGGACCTGATTCTGTTCTCCTCAAGCATAATTATGGAGACATTGGATATGTCCTGAACTAATAGAGTCATAGAGTCATGAAGAAGTACTGCATGGAAACAGACCCTTTGGTCCAACTCATCCATGCTGACCAGATATCCCAACCCAATCTAGTTCCACCTGCGAGCACCTGGCCCATATCCCTCCACACCCTTCCTATTCATATAACCATCCAGATGCCTTTTAAATATTGTAATTGTACCACCCTCCACCACTTCCTCTGGCAGCTCATTCCACACACATACCACCCTCTGCATGAAAAAGTTGCTCCTTAGGTCTCTATTATATCTTTCCCCTCTCACCATAAACCTATGCCTTCTAGTTCTGAACTCCCCAACCCCAGGGAAAAGACTTTGCCTATTTACCCTATCCATGCCCCTCATGATTTTATAAACCTCTATAAGGTCACCCCTCAGCCTCTGACGCTCCAGGGAAAACAGCTCTAGACTATTCAATCTCTCCCTACAGCTCAAATCCTCCAACCCTGACAACATCCTTGTAAATCTTTTCTGAACCCTTTCAAGTTTCACAACACTTTTCCGATAAGAAGGAGACCAGAATTGGACGCAATATTCCAACAATGGCCTAATCAATGGCCAGTACAGCTGCAACATGACCTCCCAATTCCTGTACTCAATACTCTGACCAATAAAAGAAAGCATACCAAACACCTTCTTCACTATCCTGTCTACCTGCAGCTCTACTTTCAAGGAGCTATGAACCCGCATTCTAAGGTCTCTTTGTTCTGGAATCTTACCATTAAGTGTATAAGTCCTGCTAAGATTTGCTTTCCCAAAATGCAACACCTCACAATTATCAAAATTAAACTCAATCTGCCACCTCTCAACCCATTGGACCACTTGATCAAGATCCCATTGTAATTTGAGGTAACCTTCTTTGCTGTCCACTACATCTCCAATTTTTGTGTCATCTGCAAACTTACTGACTAACCTCTTATACTCACATCCAAATCATTTATATAAATGATAAAATGTAGTGGACCCAGCACCAATCCTTGTGGCACTCCACTAGTCACAGGCCTCCAGTCTGAAAAACAACCCTCCACCACCACTCTCTGTCTTTTACGTTTGAGCCAGTTCTGTATCCAAATGGCAAGTTCCCCCTGTATTCCATGAGATCTAACCTTGCTCACCAGTCTCCCATAGGGAACCTTGTCAAATGCCTTACTGAAGTCAATATAGATCACAGCTACCACTCTGCCCTCATGAATTCTCTTTATACAAAAAAACTCAATCAAGTCTGTGAGACATGATTTCCCACGCATAAAGCCATGTTGACTATCCCTAATCAGTCCTGACCTTTCCAAATACATATACATCCTGTTCCTCAGGATTCCCTGCAACAACTTGCGCACCACTGATGTCAGGCTCACTGGTCTATAGTTCCCTGGCTTGTCTTTACCACCTTTCTTAAACAGTGGCACCACTTTAGCCAACCTCCAGTCTTCTGGCACCTCACCTGTGACTATCGATGATACAAATATCTCAGCAAAAAGCTCAGCAATCACTTCCCTAGCTTCCCACAGAGTTCTCGGGTACACCTGATCAGGTCCTGGGGATTTATCCACTTTTGTGTTTCAAGACAACCAGCACTTCCTTCTCTATAATCTGGACATTTTTCAAGATGTCGCCATCAATTTACATACATTCTATATCTTCCATGTCCTTTTCCACAGTAAATACTGATGCAAAATACTCATTTAGTATCTGCCCCATCTCCTGCGGCTCCACACAAAGCCTTGCTGATCTTTGAGGGGTAAAAAATGAGGTCTGCAGATGCTGGAGATCACAGCTGAAAATGTGTTGCTGGTTAAAAGGGGCCCTATTCTCTCCCTAGTTACCCTTTTGTCCTTAGTGTATTTGTCAAAAACCTTTGGATTCTCCTTAACTCAATTTGTCAAAGCTATCTCATGTCCCTTTTTTGCCCTCCTGATTTTTCTCTTAAATATACTCGTACTGCCTTTATATTCTTCTAAGGATTCACTTGATCTATCCTGTCTATGCCTTACATACGCTTCCTTCTTTTTCTTAACCAAACCCTCAATTTCTTTAGTCATCCAGCATTCCCTATACCTACCAGCATTTCCTTTCATCCTAATAGGAACATACTTTTTCTGGATTCTCATTATCTCCTTTCTGAAGGCTTCACATTTTCCAACCGTCCCTTTACTTGCGAATATTTGCGCCCAATCAGCTTTCGAAAGTTCTTGCCCAATACCACCAAAATTGGCCTTCCTCCAATTTAGAACTGCAACTTTTAGATCTAGTCTATCCTTTCCCATCACTATTTTAAAACCAGTAGAATTATGGTCACTGACCCCAAAGTGCTCTCCCACTGACACCTCAGTCACCTGCCCTGCCTTATTTCCCAAGAGTAGGTCAAGTTTTGCACCTTCTCGAATAGGTACATCCACATACTGAATCAGAAAATTGTCTTGTACACAGTTAACAAATTCCTCTCCATCTAAACCCTTAACGCAATGGCAGTCCCAGTCTATGTTTGGAAAGTTAAAATTCCCACCATAACCACTCTATTATTCTTACAGATAACTGAGCTCTCCTTACAAATTTGTTTCTCAGTTTCCCTCTTACTATTAGGGTGTCTATAATACAATCCCAATAAGCTGATCCAATGTCCAGTTTACAGACTCTGAACTACCTTGCAGAATGTCTTTTCATCAAAGATGTGAGTTTCTGTGCTCAGCTAGCTGGAAATACCACCTTTGGGATGTGCAAATTCTCAATGCAAACTACATGGCCAACCCAGCGAAGCTGATCTCTATTAAATATAAGGTATATATCTCTCTCAATGTCAGGTGTGTGACACTTGGCATAAACATTGGTGTGAAGGGTTTTCTCTTGCTGCGTGACGTTGCACATTGAGCTTCAGTGGACAAGATAGAATTTATCAAGTTACTTTTTATGATGCTTGGAAAATGTCCACACCTTAATCACAAAAAAGTGATTTGAAACTACTAAATATTTGATAGAATTTGATCCTTGTTTTGAAACATATTCCATATCCCACAGAAGTTGATACCCAACCTGCTTGGCAGTGTTATGAAAAGCCTTTTTTAACCATCAAGTCTTGGAATGGCACTTATACCTGAAGCATCTGTTTCAGAGACTGGGATGCTACCACTGCACCATAACACCCACTGTGTCTAGCTGGCAAGAGAATTTGGGAAGGCTATTAAATAAAACATGTGAATTCCTTCACTTTATTAATAAAGTAACAGTTCAAAAGCAACATACTGGTGCCAAACTTTAATAAATCACTGATTAGGCCCAAACAACTTACTTTCACCTCTATAAAGTTGTCTTTGGCCAGCCTTAGCTCACCATCTGCTGAAACATTCAACTGCTCCTATAGAATCAATTGTTCGAATGCTCTTCTGGATGGTTTCTCAAGCCCCATTGTTCATAAATTTCAATATTTCCATCAGCTGGCTTCATTACTCTTTCCTAATTCACTTGTTTTTTTGAGCAAAGCTAGAATATATTGCTCAACCCTGGTTGTTCTGCCAATGGCTTCCAATCCACCAAAGCTTCAAATTGATGATCACTCCATAGTGTCACCACTCCCTTTAACAAAATTATGTGGTGGAGGCTGGTACAATTGCAACATTTAAGAGGCATTTGGATGAGTATATTGAATAGGAAGGGATATGGACCGGGTGCTGGCAGGTGGGACTAGATTGAGTTGGGATATCTGGTCGGCATAGATGGGTTGGACCGAAGGGTCTGTTTCCATGCTGTACATCTCTATGACTCTATGACACCAGCTTCTTTTGAAAGCTGAATCTATTAGTTCCTTTGACTCCATTATCTCATAGGTGCCCCCTTATCCTCCATCGAATAATGATTTTCACCTGTCTTAAGTTCTACATTTCAATATTCCTTCCCTATAATTCTTAGATACTGCACCCTCCCTCTCATTCTCAATCACAATATTTTTAACCTACTTTTTCAGTTATCGATCCAGAAATGCAAAATTCGACAAAGACTCCTTTGATAGTACCTTCGAAAATCTTGACCACTACAATCCAAAAGGTCAAGGACAGCAGTAAATGTGAACGCCAACACCTGAAAGTTCCCCTCCAGGCCACTCACTGTCCTAACTTGGAAATATATCACTGTTCTTAAAGTGTCGCTGGGTCAAAATCCTGGAATTCCCTTCCTTACAGCATTGTGGGCCTACCTACATCAAATGAACTGCAGTGGTTCAAGAAGACAGCTCACTATCTCTTTCTCAAGGACAACTAGGGAATGGGCAATAATTGCTGATTCAGCAGGTGACAGCCACATATCATGAATGAATAAATAAAAAAGAAAAATTCAGAAATCCTGTTGTAATCCCACAGACATCAATAATCTTTAAAAAGAAATTCAAAATTCCAGTGAATGCCTAAAATGGTTACACAAGATTTCAAGTTTTAAAACTTTTAAAGTAACAAGCAAACAAACTAAAGGAATCAGATTTCAGTAATAAATTCTACAGAAAAGATTTCTTATTTAATGTTTGCCTCAATCAAGAATACGCTGCTATAATTATGATTTGGAGATGCCGGTGTTGGGCTGGGGTGTACAAAGTTAAAAATCACACAACACCAGGTTATAGTCCAACAGGTTTAATTGGAAGCACACTAGCTTTCGGAGTGATGCTCCTTCATCAGCATCGTTCCGAAAGCTAGTGTCCTTCCAATTAAACCTGTTGGACTATAACCTGGTGTTGTGTGATTTTTAACTCTGTTACAATTATACCTTGTCCCTTAAATAGACGTTTCATTCTCAAGGAACTAGTCCTGTGCTATTCTCAGCTCCTTTCCCTTTTTGCAACAGGATAACATTTACTCTCCAAACTAACCTTCATGATGAAATATGAATTGATGATTTTTTGCACTAGTGAAGCTAGTTGAATCTTCCAACATCATTTCGTATGTGTGTAGTCTGCTCAATCTGAGTGTGAAATGCAGTTTGCACCCTGTGTGGTGAACAACAGACACTTGTTGCCTCTAACTCCCTGCTGTCTCTCAGATTCTGGCAGACGGATCATGTTTGTCAGGTTTAATGATATTTTAAGGAAAGCTCTGGATTACCCAATTTGTCATTGAAGAACATTTATTTTCAAAGTGCAGACAATAAAGCTGTTAGAAGTAAGTTCAATAGTTTTGTGTAATCCCTTTCACCATTGGAATACTGATCATGCTCAAGTAATATTAAATCATGTGTAAAAGTTAACACTTAATGTTTGGCCAAAGTAATTCTTAATTCAGATAGATCTGTGAATAAGTCAAGTCCTGACTTTTGACCAAAAAACCCCAAACTCTTTCTCTTTGCTGCTGAAGTCAAACTTGCCCTGCTGCAAACTTATTCTATAGAATCATAGAATAATCTTCCATTGAAAGCCTCCATCCTTAATTCTGTGTCTATCAACATGAGTTATCAAGGCTACCATATCACTGCTGCACACTGCTTACCTATGAATACCACCCTCTAATATGACATTGAAGAGTTGCAGCAGATCCACGGCACAGTTCAAACTTAGTCATTGAGATTGCAGAGCTGACATATTATTGTGCAGAAGCTTGAGAAATCAAGATATTGGGGAAGAGCATGAGAAATTGGAGGAAGTTCATCATAAAGCTGAAGCAGATGTCTAAAAATAAATGTGGAAACAGAGGAAAGTCCAGCATGTGACTGCGTTTGCAAACTGAACTTGCAAAATACACCAATGAAAATTGTCAGTATGGTCTCTCCGTTTCTGTGGATCTGTCCAAATCTTCACCCTGGAACGAACTAGACTGGGTCCTGAAGAAGGGTTACACCTGAAACGTTGACTTCTCCACCTCCTGATGCTGCCTGGCTTTCTGTGTTCTTCCAGCATCCTGCCTGTCAATTGTATAGGAACCTGGTGAGACCACACGTGCAGCACTGTGTGCAGTTTTGATCTCCTTATCTCAGAAAAGATACTGTTGCCTTGGAAGGAGGTTCCTGGGACTTATTCTTGGGATGGTGGGACTGTCCTATGAAGAGCAAACTAGGCCTGTATTGTGCAAATTTTTGAAGAATGAGAGGTGGTCTCATTGAAACTTCAAGATACTTCAGGGAATAGACAAGGGGAAATACAGCAAAGATGTTTCCCCTGGTTGCAAGATATAGAACCAGGGAGCACCATTTAAAATAAGGGGGATGCCATTTAAGACTGAGATGAGGAGTTTTTTTTAACTCAGAGGGTGGTGAATCTTTGGAATTATCTAGGTCAGGAGACTATGAAGCTCAGTCTTTGAGTATATTAAAAACAAAATGTGATAAAGGTTTGATTATCAATGTTATGTGGATGGTATGGATAAAAAGTGTTGAAATATTCGATCAGTCATGATCACACTGAATGGTGAAGCAGGCTTGGAAGAGTTGAATAGTTATTCCTGTTTCTTTGTTCCGATATATTAAAATTAAAATATTCCATTTATTTAATTGCTCTGTTTCCATCTACTTGTTATGAATTAATCCCCTTGCTGGTCTGAATGTGGAAGAAAGAATAATTTCCAAGGTTGCACAGTTGTTAAAAAGCTGTGCTGGGACAGGGCCAAGCTGGTTCATAATAAACTGAGCTGCATTGCCCAATCTACTAAGGTCACCCAAATGCTTTGTGTAACTTCTGCACAGCTTTGGGCAGTACTGCAGTATAAAACAAAATGTGGATGAGTTAACTTTACTAGAGTTCAGTTTTAAAATGATTACTAAATATTCTCTAATTACTCAAAATGAGTAGCAACATAATGAGCTAAAACTCTTTCAGCTCCTATAATGTTGTAAAATAGGTAGTAAGAGCTAAACAAAAAATTAAGTAAAATCGTGGTGTCTTCGGGCATGCAATGGAGCTGCACATACACAATATCATGGGGAGCATAATAACAGCCTCCAGTGAATTTGGAGGCAGTGGGTATTTGGCAAAATTTTGGGGTGAGCCTCATTCAAAGGCACAGTATCTGTTCCAGTGATTCAGCACCAAGAAGGAAGAAAACTACCCCTATCTCTTCTGGAAGCCCTGCTCCACCAAGCCAGGGACCCCCTCCACAAGGACCCCAGCCTACCTGCACTCACCTACCACTTGGATCCCCTGGCAATTCTATGGCCTGGGTGGGTGCATTACTGGAAGTTGTCACTGCTTCCTGTGATGCTGACAGGTAATGAAGAGTTGTTGATCTCTTATTAGATGGCACCTTTGGATGGGGAAAGGTTGGTTAAGAAGGGGTGAAGTGAGGTGGAGAGGGAAGCTGTGAGAATTCCATCACCAAGCTCCTAAATCCCAAGAAAGGACCTGTTGGTTATTTCTAGGAGATCTTCACCCAGGGGAATGATGCAGGGCTTCTGTCAGGTTTCCGGTGATGGGAAAGACTCCCTAAGCTAACATTAAATTCCTCTCAACCTTTTCAATAGCCAGAAAAATAATGTACGTGATGAGTGCAAAGAGTTGTCTGTTGTACATTTTAGCACCATCTCCAAAAGACAATTGAACATCTTTTCTCATCATAAGGTGCAGGACCTGGATTTATATATTAATCATAAACCTGGTACCTAGGAAACAATGTCTGACAAGGCAATACCTCTTTTCCTCATGGGAAGTGATTCTCTTTGCAAATGGCAATAGACCTGTAAGTGAGAGAGTGACCAATTTAGTGTTAGAGACCTTGGAATGATCTCATGTCACAAAACTTAATACTGATCCCTTTTCTAAATCACTAATGGAGAACCTAGCTGTGTGATAGTTTCTTTTTTTGAGGCGGAGGTATATTGTGGTCTATATTTGTGTTTGTGGCAGTGTCTCTAAGAATTGCTTTTAGCTAATAACAGACCAAATATTGGACCAACTGGCTTTTTGGCACTTGCAATTCTTATCACTTGTGACTTATGTTTTGTAGCTCCATCCTTTGGAGGTGTTGAATATGTGAAGCAATTCTCATTTCACACATACTGTTAGATACCACATGAATTGTAGCAGCTGCTAAGAATTCTGAAGGGAACAGTTTGCAAAACGAAACAAAAGTGAAAGGGGGTATGTTCTGCAGACATTACAATGGAGACATGGAGCAAAAATTAAAATAGATAGAAATGCAAATGAAAACAAACTGAGTCACAGATATCTCCCTTCACGGTAACTCTTTCAAGTGGCCAGAGCAGGATCAATCATGAGCTTTTCCATATGGGAACATCCAGTATCAAGGTTAGATGTTTCTCCCTGAAATGAAAAATAATTTTACAGCCTCTCCAACATCAGGCAAGAGTTGAATGATGGCACCGCTTCTTCTGATTTTGAGGGGAATAGGCTTACCTCAGGAACAATATTGTAAAACATCAGAGCAACCACCAGTTATATCCAGCACCTGCTGGTTAATCCCATTTACGGCAACACAGCTCTACACGAGGCACTGTGTATAACAGCAGCTGATCCACCTTCATCCATTCTTACCAACACCACAATGAATTTCAAGATAGAAAAGTTTGTCACTTTCACTTTCAGAGCTCTATTTAGGGAGCAGAGACTCTCACAACAGCCCCTAAGGAGGTGTCTACATTTGCCCCAGACTTGTATCAACATATTGGTAATTACTATTAAAATTAGTTAATCATGCTGTGTCTGTGCGATTCAAGTCATATACGTCTTTGGAAAGAGGTAACAATTACAAAACCAAATGTGGTACTTAATTTTAAAAAAAATCTTGAAATTTTCAAAGTTATCAATGATGAATAGGCTGGTGTTCCTGACTTTATAAATAACTCTATGCTAGATTCTTAGTGTGAATGCTATAGATGAAAGCAAAATTCAAACATGCTTCCATAAGTAACGGTGCTAAGATCAAGTTAGGATCTGAAATAACTCTACAGAGGCCGGAATCCCATCACCAAATCACCCTTTATTGACACATGGAGAGTCTTTGACAGTGATCCAGCTCCCTCAGTGCCAGCTGTCAGAGTGAACAGGATGTCTAACACTCCTGATTGGATCAGATTAACAGCCTCAATTAGGGAAGTCATATTCTATGAGGTCAACCTGGCTAACTTTGTTGCAATCACTAGAGTTTAAATATTCAATATTAATAGGTCTTTGAAGTCCTGCACCCAAAGCACATTCTGTGCTTCCAGTGCTTCTTCCTACTGGCTTTCAATATGAAGAATTATTGATTCTTCAAAGGGAGAATGACAAATGGCATTCAGCAAGAGTTTTCCTTAAATGCTCCTACTTTACCTGCTGCTATAAGACTTCACCATGTTCAGAATTACTGTTAAGATGCCAAGGACCATTCTCTCCCATGTACCAGTGGTGCACTGCATTTCACTGTGTTGCTACTTCTGGTTTACCAGTGATCCAATTCATACCAAAGTATGAATAACTATGTGGAGCAGTGGTGCCTCTGAACCAGGAGACCCAGGTTCAAGAGCCACCCACACTAGAGGTGAGTGATAACATCTCTGAACAAGTTCATTAATTTTTTTTTGTTTTTGGAACTAGCTTGTATTGTTTACTGATTAGTGTGGTGCAATTGATTGTTTTCTATTCACCACAAAACTATGTACCTCGCTGTGATTTGGTGAGGAGGATTATGCTAAGCTCTTGTTTGACTAGCCTGTGGGAGAGCCTTTCTCTAGATTTGAATGAAGAGGACTTTGCAGCGTAGACTGGTCTGAGTAGGTCTCTGTCATATTAAATATCTTCGTTGGTGTTAGACAGTTTTTTGGACCATTTTCAGAGGACAGTTAAGAGTCAACCACATGGCACATATAAGCAAGACTAATAATAACTTGGCATAATCCTCTTCACCAAATCACAGTGAGGTACATTGTTTTCTAATCACCACAAACCTATCAATGGCACTGCCCTAATGGGTAAAACCTGTCAGCCTTTCATAAAGATACACTGGTCCACTCCGTCTTCACTCCCACAGCTCTATGGTGCCGTCCTCTGCAACTGCAGAAGGTATAACACCTGTCCATTTACCTTTTCCCTCCTTATTATGCAAGGGCCCGAACACAACTTCTAGGTGAAGCAGCACTTTACATACACTTCCCATAATCTAATCTACTGCATTTGCTGCTCACAATGTGGCCTCCCCTACATTGAGGAAACTAAATATAGACTGGGTGACTGCTTCACAGTATACCTGTGCTCCATCTGCAATAAAGAATCTGAGCTTCCACTTGCCTACCACTTCAACATACCACCCTGTTCCCTGGCCAATATCTCTTTTTCAGGCCTGGTGTGGAGAAGCTCAGCACAAGCTGGAAGATCAGCACCTCATTTCCAGCTTGGAAACTCAGCCTTCTGGACTTAATATCGAATTCAACAATCTTAACATTGGAGGCACTTTTTCTCATGTCCTTACCCCAACCTCCACAGTTTTTGGGAACCTTGTTATCACATGGTGCGCTATTACATACACCCCATTGTTAGCCACTAATAGTTCCCATTAATAGCGATTCATTATCCTAGGCTGGTTGTTATCCACTCCTTTGTCTATCCAAATGTTCTTGGCTCCCTTTGAGTTCTATCTCTACCTATCGTTCCCTCCCCATACCCTATCTTCTGCATATAAACCAACTTTTTTCATAACTCCCATCAGTTCTGAGGGAGGGTCACTAGACCTGAAACCTTAGCTTTGGTTTCTCTCCACAGATGTTGCCAGACCAGCTAAGCTTTTCTAGCAATTTCTGTTTTAGGTTCTGATCATAGTATAGCAAATTTCTTCTCCCAAGCACATTCGTGGATCAGATGGGTTTTTACTTCACAAATATTAAGCCTGAGATTAACTTTTTATTCCAGATTTATTTAATTCATTGAATTTCACTTTCCCCAGTTGCCACATGGAATGTCACCTAACTAACAGGTCTGGAAATTAGTAATGCTATTACAACTACATTACCATTGCTTGTAATGTTCTACAAATAAAATTGTGATGGATCTTTTACATCCACTAGAAGAGACAGATGGAAGTCCAAGTTTAAAGTCTTATTCAAAAGGCAGTATCTCCAAAAATACAATACTCCCTGAGCAGTAGTAAAGTGAAACCACCAGCCTGGAATACGCTGTACAGTCAGTTTCACTCATTCAGAGATGAATATGCTGTGGTGAGTTAAATATCTTCTATCACATTCCAGCAAATTCTAGGCTATTGAAGGCTGCCTAACTTTCCTGATCAGTGAGCCTGAAGATGTATTACCTTTTAGATTACAATGTGAAAGATTTATCTTAATTATTCGACATTCATATTTATATTTAGATTAGCATCATGCTGCAAATTCCCAATAGTTATATGCTACTTTAATCAAAGATAGTAAGTCAAGTCACCCAATAAGAAGCTAGATTAGTTGATTTACTGTTAGGATTGAATTGAGTGCTTAGCTGCCCTGTCACTTTGATATAAAAATCCATTGACACTACTCGAGTAGGGATGTTTTCTGCTGTGATGTGGTCACTATTTCTTCCTTGACCAACATCATCGGAAACAGATGTTCAAGTTCTTTATGTAATTATTATTAATAGAAACTGGGATGCAAATTATCTCCCACATTCACTGCTTGTATAAAAGGGACTATATTTCAAACAGCAGACATGTTTGTCTGTGAAGCAACTCTGGGTGTCCTAAGATTGTAACTCAAATTATTTTTCATATTTTATCTACAAAATGTATTCCCATTGCTACATTTGTCACTGAAATAACATAATATGTTAATATGCAATTTAATCATTTTAAGCTGAAAAGCAAAATTGGAAAAAATAATTTGCAATGTTTTATGATTATAACACATCAGTAAAGTTAAAAAGTCATTCCATATTCCAAATTTGCCATCTATAATAACTGGCTCTGTTGGTAGAATAAATGCTTGTTTAAATGCAAATTGAAGCATTACTTACATAAAATAATGGAAAATAGTGAAACCGTTTCACTGGCTACTTTGCTAACTTTAGTTCAGCAGCTGCAAACGTTTAGTGCCTTGTCAAATCCACATCAAAAATACGATGTCGAAGTGGGGTGCAACAAAAAGTATTAAATAACCAGTTCTTGCACTGAAGTCAATTATAAATAGACCACACCAGTTTTTCATAATATATATCTTAACATACATTGAAGTTTTAAAAGCAATAATTTCCTTGTGAAGTTTGCGATGACCCACCATTACTGTTAATAATAGCTGCTGCACAGGCAATGAATTGGGACAATCTTGGAAGGCACTGCCTAACAAGAAGACCATTAATATTGTGGCATAACAAATTAGTTTATTGACATTCTTATACAGCAGCATGATTGTACAGGAAGTGCAGCCTGAGTATCATGTGACTTTCAAATCAGCCAATCAGCTAATTAATATGTAATTTCTGACAGTGAAATTCCATAAAATATTCCACAAATCAAAGGCAGATCCGTGTTGTGAATTTGCAGTTGAAATTGAATATAATCCATGGCTCTTACACATTAATTTGTGAATATGTGCTAATGAGGTTACATTAGTTGCCTTTAACATTAAGAGGCCCTGCCAAGAAGAAAATGGCTTTAATTGCATGAGATTGTCTATAGTCCATTCATTTTGGAGATATGTTTATTTACAAAACTTAAAAAAATGAAACCAAGCAGGAAGTAGTTACAATGGTTCGACATCAACAATTTTTCTTCTTCCTTTCTTGGTTAATTCAGAAACCAGGAAGTGTGTCCATAATACTTTACATTTGAGGCATCCTCTTTGCACATGCACATTTTGTGCTTCTCATGTTGTAAGGACAAGGATGCTCCATGTTCACTGCAGGAGTGTGATTCCTCATGAGAAATGAATGTTTCTTTCACTCAAGTCCAAAAGTGTTGGTTTCTTCCACTGCTGTGAGCAACTTTTCATATAGCATAGAATATGATGGATATGGTGGCAGATCCAAGCGATTGAAACATGTGTGCGCCCTGGAACAGTAGAGAAGAGAAAACAGTGTTAACTGTGTTCACATATTCTTACATGTCAACTTGTTGTAGACTTATATCATTGGCATAGATACTGATCTATGTAAGAGAAAAGCACAAATGTTATTTGGCTAAGAGAAGCCAAGCTGTAGGAATTAATTGGCAGACACCCAGAATAAGTTGATCTAGCCTTGCTCCCACCTCTACCTACTGCTCATCATATCTGCCTTGTTTATTCTTGCTGATTCTGGCACTTCTCAGTCACCCTTGTTAGGGTTGGAGCAATGGACAGTAACATGGAATACATAGATTTGAGACTATGGAGTTTCTCAACTACCAGCAGAATAACAGGCATGAGCCCCATGTTGCCTCCACCAGGAAGGTCCATACGTGTCCTCTCAGACATCATCTGGAAGGCCCAGAATTGGAGGATTACCGAAGCCAGAGGCAGATTATGGTGAGAGGAGAATTGCAGGATGGGGGAATATGGTGCGGAGAGGAGGAATGTAGGCAGCAGGGTCCAGTAGATCATTATGCCATGTCCCCTGGTTGAGAACAAGGGAACCCAAAATTCCCCCTTCAACACCAGGACCAGAAGAGGCCTCCTCCCTATGGCTTGTTGCACGCGCTGAGTAGAGATAGTCCAACCTACAGCTGGCCTAATAACAGCAGTGATCTTTAGATGCCTATTTAAGGGCTTTAACTGGCAGCTGGGCATGAAGTCCATCCAGGGGCCTTTCTGTCCCACACCTAACTCTGGTGACAGCAGGAAGGTGGTGCAGTGTTTTCACCTCTAAACATACCAGAACAAGGGGATAAAATTCCTCCCAATGTCCCTCCAAATGGGCAGTTCCACCATTCTCCACTAGCTGGTGGTGGCATAATATTGGAGGTTGTATGAGAGCAATGCACCAGATTCCAGCAGGCTACTCAATGATCCAGATAAATGGTGTGATATGATTCCCAGAGAAAGACAAACTCAATTATTGTAACCACATTGCACTCATGCCTGTAGAATACATAGTGGAGTTTCAGACAATACAGGTTTAGTCACTTTCATGGTAGTCATTAGATTTTACAGTCATGCAACAAAGATGCATCCATATTTGTATTGGTATTCAATGGCCCCAAATAAATGATATCATCTCCTGTTGACTCTTCCATCTCCAGCCACTTCAATGATGGAGGATACCAACAGAAACAATTTCAACTTGATGACTAGAACCTGCAAGATTTTGGAATCCCTTATTTGAAAAAAAACTAACATAATTTTGCATTAACAACATTTTAAAATATTGGCTTTCATGGATAGAATTTGAGTTCTTCATTGTTTTCCATGATCAAAGTGATTGTATGTATTTCATTGACCTCAATGTATTTGTCCTAATTTATGTAATTCCAGCACAAAAGATGTGTGAGTTTAAGAATAAAAAGATTATTTCCTATCGCAAATTTGCACTGAAGGTTTGCAATATAAAGTTTCACTCATTCAAATCATAGACATTAGACACTTTTGCATACATAGTAATTGGATACAAATGAAAAAAATTCAATTGGGGATTATTTCAGTCTCTCTCAATCAGGCCTGCATTTTCTTGGATAGGTTAATGCTTTAGATGGATTGAAGTCTTGAGAAACTGAGCTTTCTCAGTAAGCTGCAAGACTTCTTATTGAATTCACAAGAGGTTGGTACTGATATGAACTCAGTTATGTCATAAATCAATGGCATAAGGTGCTGCAAGTCAAGGCCTGCAATTCCTGAAGTCATCGTGAAAGTCAAAGATTGTAGAAAGTCCACAAATTTCCCCAATTTGCCCATCTTATGAACCCAGGTTGACAGAAAGCTTGAACCAGGTGCACAAAAACTACAATTAATTACAAGTAAATTGGTGTAAAAAATGAGGTCTGCAGATGCTGGAGATCACAGCTGCAAATGTGTTGCTGGTCAAAGCACAGCAGGCCAGGCAGCATCTCAGGAATAGAGAATTCGACGTTTCGAGCATAAGCCCTTCATCAGGAATAAGAGAGAGAGAGAGAGCCAAGCAGGCTAAGATAAAGGGTAGGGAGGAGGGACTAGGGGGAGGGGCGATGGAGGTGGGATAGGTGGAAGGAGGTCAAGGTGAGGGTGATAGGCCGGAGTGGGGTGGGGGCGGAGAGGTCAGGAAGAGGATTGCAGGTTAGGAGGGCGGTGCTGAGTTGAGGGAACCGACTGAGACAAGGTGGGGGGAGGGGAAATGAGGAAACTGGAGAAATCTGAATTCATACCTTGTGGTTGGAGGGTTCCCAGGCGGAAGATGAGGCGCTCCTCCTCCAGCCGTCGTGTTGTTGTGTTCTGCTGGTGGAGGAGTCCAAGGACCTGCATGTCCTCGGTGGAGTGGGAGGGAGAGTTAAAGTGTTGAGCCACGGGGTGATTGGGTTGGTTGGTTCGGGCGGCCCGGAGGTGTTCTCTGAAGCGTTCCGCAAGTTCCGCAAGGCCCCAAGGGATCCTTCCATATCCGCCACAAGTTCACCTGTACCTCCACACACATCATCTATTGCATCCGCTGCACCCGATGTGGCCTCCTCTATATTGGTGAAACAGGCCGCTTACTTGCGGAACGCTTCAGAGAACACCTCCGGGCCGCCCGAACCAACCAACCCAATCACCCCGTGGCTCAACGCTTTAACTCTCCCTCCCACTCCACCGAGGACATGCAGGTCCTTGGACTCCTCCACCGGCAGAACACAACAACACGACGGCTGGAGGAGGAGCGCCTCATCTTCCGCCTGGGAACCCTCCAACCACAAGGTATGAATTCAGATTTCTCCAGTTTCCTCATTTCCCCTCCCCCCACCTTGTCTCAGTCGGTTCCCTCAACTCAGCACCGCCCTCCTAACCTGCAATCCTCTTCCTGACCTCTCCGCCCCCACCCCACTCCAGCCTATCACCCTCACCTTGACCTCCTTCCACCTATCCCACCTCCATCGCCCCTCCCCCTAGTCCCTCCTCCCTACCCTTTATCTTAGCCTGCTTGGCTCTCTCTCTCTCTTATTCCTGATGAAGGGCTTATGCTCGAAACGTCGAATTCTCTATTCCTGAGATGCTGCCTGGCCTGCTGTGCTTTGACCAGCAACACATTTACAAGTAAATTGGTGCCACTATGCTGCTATGTCCACACATTCAGGTCTTGAATCCAACAGGTCACATGACATTAAGATAATAATAGTTGACAAGACTGTTTGAATGTTATAAAAGGAAAATACTGCAGATGCTGCAAATCTGAAACAAACGCTGAGGATGCTGCAGGAACTCATTGGGTCTGGAAGAATCTGTGGGGAAAAAACCGTTAGCGTTTCAAGTCTGGTATGACTTTTTTTCAGAACTGGAAGTCTTCTGCTCAATAGATGCCCAACTGGACTGTGAAAAGAAACAAATCTTGAATGTACGTAATACCTATCACAACCTCAGAATGTCCCAATGAGTTTTACAAATAATAAAGTTGGCCTTTCTGAATTTGAAAACAGTTGTGTCAGGGTGTCATGCTTTTGCCCATTACTTTAAGTGTGCAATTATTACATTTCTGATCAACAGCATGAGTGAAAATCCATCCTCAGGAATGAAGCTCTGTTAAATAAATGTTTGGGCAGAGAGATGCAGTTGAATGATGTAAACAGTGCTCCATTTATCTTTTCAACATTAGACCAGTAAAATCATTTTGACTACAAACAGAAAATACATGGATGTAAGTAGCTAAAATACATGTCCAAACATCTGTTTGACCTTTAATAGAGTAATGCAGCTTTTTACACTGTATTGAACTGTATTTTATTAAGACCAAAGGACTGCTAGACCTCCTTATTGTTACTGGCAATGGAAACCTATGGCCACAAGCAACAAATGCAATAAAATTACAATAAAATTTAAATGGATTTTCTGCTTGCCAACATGGCAGTTACAAATGCCATTGGGCTGAACAGGGTGGAGCTGTATGTTCCTATTCATTTACATTGTGACCTCCTGGAGAGACTCAGGGAAAGAAATTTCATAGTCAGTTTAAAAATAGCTGAAAGCACATCTGTCACTATTGGTGTGAACAGATGTCAGCAAAACGAAGGAGCTGGTCATTGACTTCAGGAAGTAGATTGGCAGACATGTCCTGATCTGTATCAATGGTGCTGAGGTGGAGATGGTCAGAGCTTCAAGTTCCTCAAAGTAAATAACACTGACAGTTGTGTCCTGGTTCATTCACATCAATGCTACGGTCAAGAGAGCACACTAATATCCTTACTTCCTCAGAAGGCTAAGGAAATTTGGTCTGTCCACAATGACTGTTACCAATTTTTATAAATGCACCATGGAAAGCATTCTATCCAGATGCATCATGGCTTGGTTTGAATTTGAATTCAAATGAGTTATTGTCACTTGCATTTTACAGTGGATAATGCAGTTAAATGCAGTGAAAATCCTCAACTGTTACCACCACAATCCAGTGTGCTGCCACTTTGCACATGGCCTGCTGTTGCTGCTGCACCGATGCTGCCGACTAACCCGCCAGAGAAAGAAAAAAGATGGAAAGAAAAGAGCAGAAGTAAAAAGAAGAAAGAAAGAAAGAAAGCAGATGGGAGCAGATGAGCCCTGGGCAAGAATCCGCATGCAGCCCTGGTACTCCACACCATCTTGGAACTTATACCTTACTTTAGGCAAATGCTGTGCTCAAGACAGCAAGAAATTACAGAGAGCCATGAACACAGCACAGCCCATCAGGCAAACTAGCCTTCCATCCATTGGTTCCGTCTATATTTCCTGTTGCCTTGGGAAAGCAGCAAACAAAATCAAAGACATCTCCCACCCTGATTATACTCTTTTCCACCTTCTTCCATTGGGCAGAAGATAGAAAAATTTGAAAACATGTACCAACAGATTTAAGAACAGCTTCTTCCCTGCTATTATCAGACTCTTGAACAGATCTCTCATATATTAAAGTTGATCTTTTTCCGTACCTTCTCTGTAGCTGTAACACTGTATTTTGCATTCAGTTATATTACTCTGATGTATTTATGTAAGATATGATTTGCCTAGTTAGCATGCAAAACAATTCTTTTCGCTATCTCGGTACATGTGACATGATGTATAGAAGGAACAAAAGCAGTCTCTTCAATCCTTTGAGCCTTCTCTGCCATTCTATTAGACCATGGCTGATATGATTTTAATGTTGGGAAGTGTGGCACTGGAAAAGCATAGCACACCAGGTAGTATCTGAGGAGCAGGAGAGTCAACGTTTCATCAACAACAGCTTATGCCCAAAACATCAACTCTCCTGCTCCTCGGATGCTGCCTGACCTGCTGTGCTTTTCCAGCACCACACGTTTTGACTCTGACTCTCCAGCAGCTGCAGTCGTCACTTTCTCCCTGATCTGATTTTAATCTCAATTCTGCATACCCCTGGTAATCATTCACCCCTTGGAATCAAGAAGCTATCTACTGCTCCATTAAAAATATTTCAAGATTCTACATTCATTGCTTTTTGAGGAAGGGAATTCCAATGACTTACAACCCTCTGGAAGAAAACAAAATGTTTCCTCCATCTTTGTTTTAAATGGCCATCCCTTAATTTTAAACAATGACCCCTCATTCCTCACAAGAGGAAACATCCTTTCAACATCCATCCCTCAGGATCTTATGTTTCAATTAAGCCACCTCTGACTGTTCTAGACTCCAGAGGAGTTCTCAACTCCAATGAAGGGAAAGGCAGATTTGGGAAAGGCAGCATTCTGGGGATGGGAACAAGTTCCAGATAGGAATAAATTATAGAAATAGGGAGAGAACAGTCCATGAAGGACTTTAAACACAAGGTTGAGAACATAAAAGTGAAAGTGTTAGGAAAAAAAAATCTAGCATTCTCAATAAGTGAAGGTACAAATGATTGTGAGCAACAGCAGGATAGGGTTCGGTCAGCAGAGCTCTAGAGGGGCTGTAATACAGAGGGATGAGGCTGGTAAGGAAAACATTGAAATAGTTGGATTGGGAGGTGTCTGGATGAGGATCTCAGTAACAAACAGATTGAGGCAGAATTAGGTTGTCTGAATATAATTGTCTTTCTAGACGGAATGATAAGGGAAGTAGAATTTCAACTCAGCTAAGTTAAACTCAGAGGTTATAAGTTTAAGTCAGTTTGAGATAATAGCTTAGAGAAAGAGGAAAAGGAGTAAGAAATATCAGTGGCAATTATATGAGTTTGTAATAGGCTGAAGACGTTTTGGTTTTCCATCCAACACTTGATTTGGGCAAATTATCTAATAGAGTAGTGGAAGTGAGATTGTTGGAACAAAGTTAAAGGGTGAGGGTGTTGGTTGCACTTATAGAAACTGACCCCATGGGTTGAATTCTGCCACAAGCATTACCACATCCTAACCATAATCAATCTCGTGGAATTGTACAGGAGGAGTACAATTGTATGTTACTTCCTCTTTACCAGCCAGTTAGAGAGGACAGGCAGATTCTGGACGGACGTGCTCATAACAATGTGAGTTCTGCAAGGAAGGCATGCAATGACCGTAGTCATGCCCTTGTGATCAGAGGTACTTTGTGGATGCCCAAGCAGCAGGGAATCAGTGGAGCCAACATAAGCATCAGAGGGAGCAAGTGAGACTCATGTGACCCATAACAATTAGAGCAATCTCCATGAATTCTATACTCATGAGCAAGGTTATATCAAAAAATAGCAGCCTTGCCATTCTCTGTCAATATCATTTTAGTCTCCTTCACTGGTAACATAGCCTCCAGCTCTGGGTCAGCAGCTACCTTCTATTTGGTGGGATATGGATAAAGTGGGATCCTGTTCTACACTGCCAAAATTGGCTGCACTTCTTCAGGTAGCTCAAAGAACACAATGCTTAGATTTTGTCATTGCCTGCCACATGTGTGGCGTGAATATTACTTACCAATTGTCATCCCAAACCTGGATATTGCCCAGGACTTGCTGCATTTGGACAAGGATTACTTCAGTATCTGAGGAGTCACAGTGTGAAACCTTGCGCAATCATCTGCAAATGCCCTCACTTCTGATGCCATGACATCATGGCACTGGAGTCAGAATTGAGGATTGTCAGGGAAACTTCCTTCAGACTGTATACTACTGTGCTATTATTTGTGGTGCACTGGTAGTATCGCTACCTTTTAGCCAGGAGGCCTGGGTTCAAGTTCCACCTGTTCCAGAGATATGTAATAACATCGTTGAACAGGTTGATGAAGAAGTAGGTATTTTTTAGGCAACCTTTAACCACATACCCATTGGTACCAATTCCTCACTGATCCAGGCACAAATTCATCACTGTGACACACCACCGCTGTAATGCCTCTACTTTCCAGATAGCTGTGGGCACAGATTCTAAATGGGAGTTAGAGCTGACTAAGCTCTCAGCCGACTGCCAAATGTGCTCTGGCATCATGATCCCCTTTTAGCAACATATTCAATCCAGTTACTTGCTGACATAGAGCTTTTCTTCACAATTGCAAAAGTTTTGATTTGGTTTTGTTCTGCTCTGACTTGGAGCCGACAATTCTGCCATCCTACTCCAGATAATATGGTACATGTCTCTTCTGCAAAATAAAAATCACAGAAAGAAATTTGACAGCTTTCTTACTGTTCAGGTTCACCATGGTGCTTACAGTTGCATGCCCTGTCAATAGACATACTTCACTTTCCCGACAGAGGAAGGACATTCTAATGACAAATCATTTGAAGAAGCAGCTTTGAGGCAATGAGACATTGCTTCCTTGTCTTTAGTTGTGGTCTGCTACCTCTTTGAAGAACAGTATAAAGAAGATGTAAGCTGCCTATGTCATAGAGTCATAGAGATGTACAGCATGGAAACAGATCCTTTGGTCCAATCCGTCCATGTCGACCAGATATCCCAACCCAATCTAATCTCATCTGCCGGCACCTGGCCAATATCCTTCCAAACCCTTTCTATTTATATACCCATCCTGATGTCTTTTAAATGTTGCAATTGTACCAGCCTCCACCATTTTCTCTGGCAGCTCACTTCATACACAGACCACCCCCTGCGTGAAAACGTTGCCCCTTATGTCTCTTTTATATCTTTCCCCTCTCACCCAAAACCTATGCCCTCCAGTTCTGGACTCCCCCACCACAGGGAAAAGACTTTGTCTATTTATCCTACCCATGCTCCTAATGCTTTTGTAAACCTCTATAAGGTCACCCCTCAGCCTCCGACGCTCCAGGGAAAACAGCCTTAGCCTATTCAACCTCTCCCTAGAGCTCAAATCCTCCAACCATGGCAACATACTTGTAAATCTTTTCTGAATCCTTTCAAGTTTCACAACATCTTTCTGATAGGAAGGAGACCAGAATTGCATGCAATATTCCAACAATGGTCTAACCAATGTCCTGTACAGCTGCAACATGACCTCCCAACTCCTGTTCTCAACACTCTGACCAATAAAGGAAAGCAAACCAAACGCCTTCCTCGCTATCCCATCTACCTTTGGCTCCATTTTTAAGGAGCTATGAACCTGCACTCCAAGATCTCTTCAGCAACACTCCCTAGGACCTTACCATTAAGTGTATAAGTCCTGCCAAAATTTGCTTTCCCAAAATGCAGCACCTCACATGTATCTAAATGAAACTCCATCTGCCACTTCTCAGCCCATTGGCCCATCTGATCAAGATCCCATTTTAATCTGAGTTAACCCTCTTCACTGTCCACTACACCTCCAATTTTGGTGTCATCTGCAAACTTACTAACTGTGCCTCTTATGGTCACATCCAAATCATTTATGTAAATGACGAAAAGTAGTGGACCCAGCACCGATCCTTGTGGCACTCCACTGCTCCCAGACCTCCAATCTCAAAAACAACCCTCCACCACCACCCTCTGTCTTCTATCTTTGAGCCAGTTCTATATCCAAATGGCTAGTTCTCCCTGTATTCCATGAGATCTAACCTTGCTAATCAGTCTTACGTGTGAAACCTTGTCGAATGCCTTACTGAAGTCCTCTATGTATCATCATGTGATTGCAACTCTGCTTTCAGGTTCAAGATGCAGTGGTATTTCAGACCAAGGTCCCCATAACGTGCCATTGCTAGGTTCATTTTGCTACATGATAATTAGCAATAACTCACTTGAGGAAACTTTTAATGTGGAGGTTCAGCGCCCTGCAGAAATGTAGCTTCTGTGAACTACATTGAGAACTACACAAAAATACACTCTCAACCATTCTGGTTGTTGCAGCAGCACTGGATTCACTTCCCTCTTTCTTCATTCCTACTGCTCATAATGATTAACTGTATTTCGTTGAGAAATTATGGAAATCCTAATTCTTCATATCTTTAAAACAGGCAAGCTAAGAGAGGACTGAAAGAAACAAGAGAATATTGGGAGGGTCACTCATATACATGCAACATTTCATTCCTGATCCTAGTTTGAGTTCCTCATTAAAATACAATCCATAAATTAAGTTTTGAAAACAAATAAAGCCTCAGATCACTTTTGATTCTTGCATATTAGACTGACATTTTGTTTCCAAGAGGAGAAAATTATATGACAGGTGGAAGAGTGCAGACTAGCAAATGGAAAGATTTTCTAGCTTCTATTAAAGGAAAACAAAAGTCAAAAACGGCTAGAATTACAGATTTGAAGTGAGAGCCCTGCCAAAAAAGAGGTGGCACACCTTTCTTCCTGACTACATTAAAAAAATCTCATTCATTTTAGTTCTTCCTCTTTGAGGGATGACACTTCAGAATTTCTAGCTAAAATATTTCCCTCTTTTTATCGAAAAATGATGCCACTTCAGCAAATGCTGCTAAGTCTCACAGTTGTCAAGCTGTTTCAATTATAAATTCCAGGGGTTATCAAATTAGATGTCATGGGTCCCCGGAGGCCTTGTCCAAATATTTCCAAGGGCTCCAGGAAATATTATGAAAGTGAACTGCCCAGGACCCTGACTCAGAGGGAAGAGTAAGGATATAAACCATGGCTGTAATTTGGGTTTTGTTATGTTCACCATGCTAAAAACAAATTACAACTTGCATCCTGGATGAAGCCATGAGCATCAAATACAGAAGATGGCAAACTTCTATCTCCATTTCCTTCCTACACTTTTGCCACACTGAGTGACAGACTAAAGTAGGAATTCTTCGAAGTGTTTTAAAAGAGGTTTGCCATAGGTTAGTCAATCTGGAATTATCTGAAGTGGAGATAATTTGACTTCCCTGATCTTCTTTAGGGCTCCTGAATGCTGTGGCTTCAAAGTGAAGTCTAACAGATAGACAATGCTCTGAATCGGGACATGCTTTTTTTGTAGTAAAAATTGCTGCTCAATGTTTGCATTAATGAACTGATGTTGATATTTGCTGCATTAGTGAAGCTTTGTGTCAATTAGATTGTGCACAATACTGTCAAATACCCTGCAGTTCAATTTTGAGGGCTTGTATCATATCATTAGAAAATCCATTTGTAAAATTATGGCAAGCCATAATAATAAGTCCATACCCAACACTAGCTTTTCAACAAAATTCATTTCAGAACTGACACACACATCAGGTACGTCAACAGTAATTTATGCCAAACCAGTAACAAACACATTGATAACCTTGAGGCATCCAGTTCTTTAGAAAGGCTCTTTCAGGAAAGATTTCAACTGGATTTGTTTTATATTTTGGGTCTGTTCTACTATAACAACTGTCAGCTATGGTTCAGTCAGCAGTAGTCTTACCTCTGAGTTATATTGTTCTGGTCTCCAGTACCAAGTCCCACTCCAAGGTTAAGCAGAAAAATCTACACTAACTCTCCAGTACTGTACTGATGGAGCACAGCACTGTTGGTAACACAATCTTTTGGATGAGACATTTAAACTAAGCTTTCTGCGCATCAGGTGGATATAAAATATTGTATGGCACTATTGCCTGGCTTGCTGATCAATGTTAATCCCACAATCTGCATCACAGAGGTAGATTATCTGGTCATTACCACATTGCCATTGTTTGGAGCTTACTGGCTGTTGTATTTCTGACATGACAACAATAAATACAGTTCACAAGTACTTCACAAACTGTAATGTGTTTTGGAATAACTGAGGTCTAGGAAGGGAGCTGCATAAATGCAATTCTTCTTTCAAGTCCTGCCTGTCAAACTGGGGTCCACTAATCAGAGACTTTGAAAAATAAGTGAGTTATAGTCTGAGATAGGAATGAGTGAGAGTCAGGAGGCAGGAAAAGAGTGCAACTACCAAATGTGTAGTGTAGCATAAGATGTCTACCTCACCTAACAGAAAGATAAAAGAACCTACATATATAACTAAAAAATGCCAAGCAGACATAAGCATTTCACTGATGCCTGAAAATAAATGCCGGTTTACTGAAAATCTTTATTAAAATGTTCCTTCCATGCAACACTTTCACACTATCAGTTTTAGGTTTTAAATGGGATACCCATAATTACTAATCCATTTGAAAAAGTGTCAATAAATAACAGAAAATCTTCTACCAGTATCAATTCTATTTCCTTTCAGGCTCTGTTCTGCATGCCTTCTTAATGTTAATATCCATAATGCAGCCTGAAAAAGGGTTACTGGACCCAAAATATTAACTCTGCTTTCACTCCACAGTTGCTGCCAGAGCTGTTGAATTTCTCCAGGAATTTTTGTTTTTGATTCATCACTATACCAAGGTTTTCAGCCTCCTCATTTGAAGAATGTATTGCATCTATGATTGTATCATCTGTCAATCCCATTGTGCAATGTATGACATTGTCCATATCTGTGTAAGTTTCCATTGTTATCTCTTAGCTGAAATTTCAATGCCAGCCTCTCATGGGTGAGAGGAAAGATCCTTACCATTGGTCTGTTTGAACATGCTCCCCCTCGTTTTCAGCAGCTTGATAGATCATTTGAACCCAATATGGCTGAAGACAGTGAAACAGTCCAGTTTCAAGTACGATAGTATTGTCCCATTATGAATGTTTCATGACGTGCGCAAGACTATTTTGGAATCAATTATCTGTCATTAATGAGACACCGTTACCACTTACTGTGCAGAAGATGATGCCTTGCCTTTTCTTGAATCTGTCCAACAACCCTGTGGCTCCAACTCCTTGTGGTCTAGCCTCTTTGCCAGGGTGACTCTTTGCTTATGTAGGATTGCCTGGAGATGAAAGTCTTTTCTTCTTGGACCATCTTAAACCACATTAGCGCATCATCACTGACATTGAGATAGGCAATTGTTCTCCTCCAAATCCTTGCTGACCATTCCAATGTCAAACTCAATGCCGGGATCTCCCACTCCTTTGCAATGCCCATTTTCTGCTCCAAACCAGGTTTTCCACTTGTATCAACTTCATCTTCTCCCTGATCAACACCATTGTTATCTTTTTCCCAAGTTTAGCAATACACATAGGCATTGCAAATTCTTTTGTTGGGAGATCTTGATGTCAAATGATGGCTTGCTCAATGCTCCATAATTTTATGTTCTTTTGTAGTCAAACTCTATTATGATTGTTGGCAGAGTCACAGGAGGAGCTCAGACAAAGTCAGATAATCTGGAGCTGCCAGTGTGCAATTTCAGCTTTCAAGAATATCATTCTATAGGATTTGCTACTCTGCAGGAAGTATGTTTTGATATAATCAGAATGTTGAGCCATTTCACTGTATCTGGAATTATAACCTTGTTGTTTGTGGGAGCTTGCATTGCCCAAATTGGCTGCAGATCCTATATTAAAACAGCGACTAAATAAAGCACTTTTGATATTCTGCAGCTATGAAAGGTGCTATGTAAAATCAAAATTTTGCCTCCTATCTATTAATAAGCATGATCCCTAGGAGGAAAGAAATCTTCTGATATCTAATTGCTGCACCAACAGACCAACTCTGGCCAACATGACAAATGTTGCCAGTGAGAATCTGAAAGAAATCTAAGGCTCTGATGAGCTTCATAGCAACTGAAAAACTGTTAATCTGAGATTGTGTCTGTCATTAGACTCCAATAGAGGATAGAACTTGGTAATTATTTCCATTGTTATCTGTGGTTGACAAAGACAAGAATTATGGACTTGTTCAAGTAGATGTGCTTGGGTCTGAGCTTCAGTTTTGTGGTGCATTAAGGGATGGCAGGCAAGAAGCTGGGTTGAGCTATGGGGTGAGAGTGAAAAAACAATGCCATTGCTTTCCTGCTGCAATGGCATTTAACCAGTAGCAGGTAAAATGCCTTACAGTCGTCCTGCTCAAAGGAAATTGAACCTCAAGAAGCTAGTTAAAAGTCATTTCAGAGCTTCCTCCCATTAGTGCTGGTGTTTTCCCAACCTCTGGTCAGTGAAGCATTCCCTGGTGGCAATGACTGCTTCCACTGGTTTCCACCAGTGTCAATATAAAATCCCTGTAATCAGGATCTGGGAGAGCTGGTGCATCTGCATTTCTTTTTTATCCCCCTATATTTAAATTCCTTTTCCCCCATCCAAATCCGTAACAGCCATTTGTAGTTCAAATGGAATGTCTGTACTAAGCAAAGTGGTCATTGGTGAGGAAGCAGCTGTTGTCAGCTGTTGGAAAACATTTCATTCAGAATGGGCGCAGGTAACAGCAGCAGAACAGTAATGCAAGATACATTATACAAGAAATTCAATACAAATAAACCAAAATTAATCATGCTCCAACCATCAGTTCTTTGGTAGTTCTAAAGTGTGGCTAAGTTGAGGAGTAAATATTTTATAAAGACAAGCACCTAGAATGCACTATTGGGAAATCAATTTGTGTTGATTTGATCTGTGTTCTCTGTAGAGAAGGAGGTAAAATAATAATATGACTCAGATGTTTAAGATAGGGAAGAAAATTTAATGAGGTAAATATAAATACTTGTTCCTCCACAAGGGAAAACTAGAATATGGAGATGAAAGTTTGAAGGAGAACAGAATTGATTAAAAGAGCAATCCAGATATTCTTCATTTACAAAATGTTGTGAAGGCTGTTAATACAAAATCAATTACAGTATTCAAAAAAGATGCAGTTAGCTAGCTGGAAAATGAATATTTTGATGAATACTAATGAATTGCCACTACAATGGAAGAGTTTTCCTGGCCAATTAAATTGTACGCAGTACTGATAGTCCAAAAGATCTACTTGCGTTCCTATGTTCTTAACTCTGTAATAAGATAGATAAAACTTTATTTTTATCCCTGTTACTGAAATCAATACTCCTTCCTCAGTACTCAGGAGAAAGGAACCAAAGCCAGAACAGAGAGGCTCATACCAATAAAGAGAGAAACAGAAGCAGTTGCCGGGACAGCAAGGCACATGCCAGGAGAGTGAGACACAAGGCATAAGATTGAGACAGAAACCACAGGAATGAGACACAAGCCAAAGAAATGAGTCAGAACTAGAAATGCAACACCTGTCAGGACATTAAGACAAAAACTGGGAATGGAGAAAGTACTTGTGCTGAATTTTGGTAATTACACCATCCATTGCTGAGTAGTTATTGTTCCACCCATTATTTGATAATGAAACAACAACTGAATTACTACTCGATGACATAGACAGAACATATCTTTTGTGGGAAAATATTGTGTGATATAAAGCACTGAAATAAATACAATAGTTATGAATAATAATTGTTGAGAAATAGGTGGATGAGGCTGCTAAACTGTAAAGCTTAAGATCTCTCTGGATGCAAGAATAGGCCAGTTGGTAATCAGGGTAAGAGCTACTGCAGACTTCATCCATCATTACCTGTACCTTTTGTGGAATATCAGTGGAACCCATTGCATAAATGATGTTGCTGGGCATTGGGAACCGCTCTACCAAAAGTACAGGTATTAATCTCATTCATGTGGTAGCAAAAAACTGGCAAATGCCATCAGAAAAAAAAAACTGTCAGAGAAAGGATTATGATAGAGTAGAAACAGAGAAAGTTAGTAATTGAAAAATGGAAGTTTAAGATAATTATTAAAATACCAAGAGGGAGCTGATGAGAGTCTTTTATGATTGGTCAATTGTTGTAATTTGAATGCATTGCCCGAAAGGAGAATGGAAATGGATTTAATTGTAACTTGCAAATTGGGAAATTACTTATAAAGGAAAAATGAACTGCATCGCTAATGGCAAGGAGTAAAATGTCGACCAACTGGATCATACTTTCAAAGAGCTGGCACATGCCTATTAGGCGAAATAACCTCCTTCTGTGCCTTGGTGCTAAAGATAAAAATGAATAAAATTTTGACTTAACATCAGTGCCCATATAATTCAACCATGTTTATAGCTTTCTTACTTTTCTCAACTAGTACTACCAGGTCAAAGATAGATTAGATTAGATTCCCTACAGTGTGGAAACAGGCCCTTCGGACCAACCAGTCCATACCGACCCTCCGAATATTAATCAAGAAAATTACATTTGATCCCAAACTCTTAAAATAATTTTCAAGCATTCTGAAAAACAATGATAGATTCCACAATCCTTTATAAAATAAATTACAACATTTCCTCAAGTCAGTGACAAAACATTGTAATCCTGTTTGGCAAGTTGTGCAGAAGATCCATCTTCTAGGCTTGGATTCAATATATGTGAGTTTGTCTGACTAGAAGGTACACCCCAACCCAGAGTACATCTTCCAAATTTCTGTGTTGATTAAATTTAATATTTGAGTCCATCCATTTAATAGTGGGATATGACTTGAGGCACTCAACTAATTAAATTGTGTTGAGAGTGTGGAGCTTGACAACATTTGACTTGGAAATGATAATGAAATGTTGAAATTTCTTTTATAAGGTCTGTGTAATTTATAATTGTTTTCAAGAATGTTTGGAAATGACTAAGAGTTCAGGATTAAATGTAATTTTCTTCATGAATAATAAAGGACCTTGGCCCAAGTGACCTGGTAGTATTATTAAGAAAGGTAAAAAGATGCTGTGTGCTGGCATGTGCAAAGAACAGCTGCTGACAAAGACTGCTGGAGGAGGACCATAATTTGTGTAATGCTGCAGAAACAAAGAGAAAGCAGACAGGAATATCAAAAGAGAATACAGAGAATTATTTTATGGAAAAGAAGTACAGTATATCACTCTCAATAAGAGGTCAATTCTTCTGTTTCGCAGAAAATGAGACAGGATTCCCTGGAGGCAGTGTACAAACTAGATTTTAAAAAAAAATCTAATGTCCAGAGGTGTTTTGGTCATCTTCCTACCTGTGGGCAAGGAAGGCCAGGTTCAAGTCCCACCTGCCTTAGAGTGTGTGCGATAACATCTCTGAAGAGATTGGATTAAAATAAGTAGAGATGCCAGAGTTTGGATTTGTCTATGAAAACTGCAACTTATCTTTGCTCAATTTTTCAGCAATCCAATTTTCAGGCATCTTTCTGGCCAAGAACAACACATTATTTCAAATCAACAACATATTTAACCAACATGATAACGATATTCCCTTTCCTGCATCCCTCCTTTCAGTCTCAGCCTCTGCCTTGTGTTAATTACCCATTTGGTTCTTCCCCTTTCAATCCCAATCAGTTTTGAGCAAATGACCAAGCTTCATTGTCTTTTAGCCCAATTTCAATAAATTTTAAAGTCCATTCTTCACTAAGCTGTCCTTCTGTTGCCTTCACCTCTGCATTTACCTCTCTGGCCAGAAGTCTTCCTTGAAATACCACTGTGACTTTAGGTGTTCAAAGTTTCCATTCTGCTCCCTGACTCAAACTTACCTCTGTCCTGACTTGTAGCAATTCATTATCTTGGTTGCAATCCAAAGACTTGCATGAAAGTCACTGATTGTCTTGCTGCACTTGGAGGTTAGCAGACCAACCTGTGACTTGCTACCCAGCAACACAACATTATATTCCATTTGCCTTCAGCTTCTTCCCCACCAGCATCCAAACTCAGCAGCTTCTGCGATTTCTAGTACATTTAGCATAATAAAACACATCTTCCCCTCCATTTTCAGCCTTCCCTCTATAATAAGCTAGCCCATTTTCCAATCAACCCATCATTAACTCTCCTTCCTTCAGCACCTTCTTTTGCAAACATAGCAGATATAACACCTCTCCTATTACCTCCTCTTTTCTTATCATCTTGCATGCCAAACACTCCCTCATGCAAAGAAAAAAAATTAGTACTTCTTTCAATTTAGTCTACTATATTCACTGCTCACAATCCCATCTTCTAAACTATGGGAAGGCCAAACACAGATTACATTATTGCTTTGTGGAACACTGAATGTCAGGCTGCAAATGTGATTCTGAACTTTCAGTCCTCTGACATTTTCAATGCCTACTCTAACACACCAGTGCGCAACCCCCAGTACTGTTCCAGTTAAGCTCAATTAAGCTGGAGGAAGAGTACATCATCTTTTAATTAGCTTTCTATACTCAATTATATTACACAATTTCCAATCATAAAAATTTACTTTTCCCAGAAATATTTAGCAATTTATTGTTCATAAAAAAGTCAAAAGAAAGTTACTTCATTCTCATTTGGAGTTACAAATTACCACATTACCCAATATATATGGTCACAAAGAGAACTACTAATTAACAGCACTATGGCTTTTCTGCTCCTGACTGATTCCAAATCTACAATAAAGCTTGTAGTTCTTTTAGCCCAGTTGCAATAGCAGAGTTCCTGTTCTTATTTGCACCAGAATTTTTATAAATTAATTTTGTTTCATATTTTTTCTACTGATAGTAAAAAAAATTCCAATTCTGTCTCATATCTCTTTTCTACAGCAATAAGGAGAGGAAAATGCACAACCATTTTGACACACTATGAGTAATTCAAAATTACAGATGACTGTTTTGTTTTAATGCTTCCTTGCTGTTTCTTTCAGTAGCTGGCTCTCATATGGCTCTGAAAATCCAAATAACCTCAGCTGAACCATTCCAGATACAACATTCAAGCGATGAATAGGTGCCACAGACTATACACAAAGTCAGTTGTAATAGGGGTAGAAGCCACATGATTACTGCAAGCAAATTAGCACATTAAATACAATTGCATTTCTCCAATTAGGATTGGCTCAAAGTCAAGGGTTATCGTCCATGCAGCAGTCGTGTTGATAAGGTTGCAATATTCATGTTGAAGCCAGTAAGCACACAAGTCTGAACCAGTTTGATGAATACATATGAGGACAACATCACACTCAGCTTTCTCTTTGAAGTATTAACCAGACATTCAGTAATATAAAATCCCTTAAGCACAATGACATACAGCATTTTGTATATTTTACTTCTCTTTGTGCATCTCTTGAAACTATCCTTCCACGAAAATCACCACAAGCAATTGCTGCTATCATTAGAGATCAACCTTTGGTGCTTCCAAACTCTTTGATAGTTTCTTTCTTTTTTTTATATAATTCATTCATGAGCCAGCACCATTGCTTATCCCTAATTATCCTTGCGGTGCTGATGAGTTGTCGTCTTGAACCGCTACAGACCTTGTGGTGACACAGGCCAGAGATTCATCAAAAGCTGGCTGTGTCAAATTCAGAGTATTTTATTTGAGGTATTTCTCTTCCGTGAGCCCTCACGACTTATCTCACACAATCCTTCATACCAAGTCTTTGTGGTGCCTATCTTACACTTGTCAGTGGATGAGGTACTTGCATTGACATCATATTTAAAGCCCAACTATACACCAGGTCAATTGCTGCCATCTATCAATAAGCCTTCACAGTACATGTCATTGGTGGGACATAAAAATTAAATGCTTCCGAGGGCATACAGGTGGAATATTATCTCACATTCAGACATGTGTTTCACACCATCATCTGTCTGATCAAGTGTTATTTTAACTGCAGCTACAAGAACTAATTTATGTAGACTATCTGGTCTTAGTGCCATACAATGTTGGGACCCTGCCTAGAATCATAGAATCTGTACAGCACATATTTAGATTAGATTAGATTACTTACAGTGTGGAAACAGGCCCTTCGGCCCAACAAGTCCACACCGACCCGCCGAAACGACAACCCACCCATACCCCTACATATACCCCTTACCTAACACTACGGGCAATTTAGCATGGCCAATTCACCTGACCCGCACATCTTTGGACTGTGGGAGGAAACCGGAGCACCCGGAGGAAACCCACGCAGACACGGGGAGAACGTGCAAACTCCACACAGTCAGTCGCCTGAGGCGGGAATTGAACCCAGGTCCCTGGCGCTGTGAGGCAGCAGTGCTAACCACTGTGCTACCGTGCCGCCATCTGGCCATATAGAGGCCATCTGGACTACTGACTCTCTGAAAAGTCACTAACCAAATATCCCACCTTATCCCCATAACCCCGCATATACTCTGGCTAATCTGCCTAGCCAGAACAACCATGAACACTATGGGGAATGTAGCAACCTCCACATCTTTGGACTGGGAGGAAAGCAGAACAATTGTAGGAAACCCAGGCAGACATGGGGAGAATGTGAAAACTCCACACAAATAGCCACCTAAGGCTGGAGTTGAACCTGCATCCTGGGTGTTGCAGGGCAGCAGTGATAACCAGTGACTCTATGATTCTACGTTTCTGCCTTGTTGTTCCCTAATGCATGGCATAGCAATAGTATATTCTCATTGCTGTGTAAGCTGCTGGTACAGGGTGCAGTTGTGACATTGAAACAGTACAGTCCAAAAAGACAAGGTATGGCAGAGATGTTGTGAGCATCCAAGGAGACGCAAAATGAGTGACTGTTAAGAGAGCAGCTAAAACCTATGTTAAAGCTGTTTGTCCCTGTGCTGAAGGGGCCTTTTGACAGCATTACAATAAAAGGTGTTGGTACACTCCAGTATATAGTACCACCAACACCAGTATTTTAAGTTAGACAAGATATCCTATGATGATGTGGTGATGTTTGTGTGACTGTGATGCCAATCTCTGTGGATGAAGGGTACAGTTGCACGCTACCCAAGCATTGTGCCTTATGATGTTAGGGAATGTTGGACAAGATGGAATAAGCAGACAGCTGAAGGTACCAAGTTCCTGCTTTGACTTAAATGTTGCTGAAGAGTTACCCAATGTCACATGGAGAATAGTAAACCTCATATAAATGAATCAAGAATATGTAATGATAAGATGTTAATACATTCAAATAAGCTACTTGCCACATACTAATGACATTCTTGTCTCATCACTGAAACACAGAACATAGAACATTACAGCACAGTATAGGCCCTTTGACCCGCTTTTTGCACCAACCTGTGAAACCAATCTGAAGCCCATCTAACCTACATTATTCCATTCTTATCCATATGTCTATCCAATGATCATTTAAATGCGCTTAACATTGGCAAGTCTGCTACTGCTGCAGACAGTGTGTTCCATGTCCCTACTACTTCCTGAATAAAGGGACTACCTCTGACATCTGTCCTATATCTATGACCCCTCAATTTAAAACTATGCCCCCTTGTCCTAGCCATCACCATTCAAGGAAAAAGTCTTTCAGTGTCCACCCTATCTAATCCTCCAGGTGAAAGGGAATATGATGAAGGACTTTTGCCCAAAACATCAATTTTCCTGTTCCTCGGATGTTGCCTGGCCTGCTGTGTTTTCCCAGCACTACTCTAATCTATCTAATCCTCTGATTATCTTATATATTTCAATTAAGTCACCTCTCAACCTTCTTCTCTCTGACAAAAACAGCCTCAAGTCTCTCAGCCTTTACTCATAAGACATTACTTCCATACCAGGCAACATCCTGGTAAATCTCCTCTGAACCCTTTCTAAAGCTTCCATATACTTCTTATAATGCGGTGACAAGAACTGTATGCAATACTCCAAGTGGGGCTACACCAGAGTTTTGTACAGCTGCAGCATGACCTCATGGTTCCAAAACTCAATCCCTCTGCTAATGAAAGCTAATACACCGTATGCCTTCTTAACAACCCTATCAACCTGGGTGGCAGCTTTCAGGGATCCATGTACATGGACACTGAAATCGCTCTGCTCGTCTACACTACCAAGAATCTTACCATTAGCCCAGCATTCTGCCTTCCTGTTGCTCCTTCCAAAGTGAATCACCTCACACTTCTCCGCATTAAACTCCATTTGCCACCTCAGCCCAGCTCTGCAGCTATCTATGTCCCTCTGTAAACTATAACATCCTTTAACACTATCAACCAACCTTACTGTCATCCGCAATTTTACTAACCCATCCTTCTACTCCCTCATCCAAGTCATTTGTAAAAATGACAAAACAGATCCTTGCGGTACACCACTAGTAACTGAACTTCAGGATGAACATTTCCCATCAACCACAATCCTCTGTCTTATTTCAGCTAGCCAATATCTGATCCAAACTGCTAAATCACCCTCAATCCCATGCCTCTGTATTTTGTGCAATAGTCTACCATGGGGAACCTTATCATATGCCTTACTGAAATCCATATACGCCACGTCAACCACGTTACCCTCATCCACCTGTTTGGTCACCTTCTCAAACTGTAGGTGCAACTTTCAATTGTTTTTCTCTCTAGGTCGAGATGTCAGTTTTGTGATCTAGCCATGCTTTCCCAACTAATACACCATTCCCCATGTTATTTAGGTGCTGTAAAAGGTTCACCCACATTATTAGGGAGGGAAATCTTTGATTTAACCCAGCGACACTGAAGGACTGGTAATATATTTCCAAGGCAGGATGGTTTGGGGAGGAGCTTACAAGTGGTGGTGTTCCCATGTATCTGCTGTCCTTGTTCTTCTCAGTGTTGGAGGTTTACTTTCTGTTTTAAATTAATTTTCACCTTCTGTTCCAATCGAACTGCTAACTCACAGGCTGTCAGTGTACAGTTCTAATGTATTAACTTTTTGAACTTCCCTACGATACTTATTTCAAACTTGCATTTCAAATTCGCATATCAAGATGACAGAGACAAAAATCTTGAGTCAGAGGAGTGGAGAAAATGAGCTGTTCCCTAGAAGTGGCTGGATCAGCTTAGTTTTGTCCCACTTTTTGCTTAGTACCAAAATCTGGCTGGGACCCGAGGTCTTCTGAATGGTAAGAACACTGGAATATGGAACATTCCTTGAGGCCTGACACATTTTTTGTATTGGATAATCAATCTGAGAGGGGATTCATTACCTTTAAAATGATGATAATTCTCCTAAAGAATTTATGATTTTTTTTGGCTCTTGCAGAATCCCCAACATAGTTACTGGCACAATAGACACTTGTGTATGTCCACATCATTCACTTCAATTACTGGTTGATGGATGTGCTACGCTGCTGCACTTCTCGAGATCGGGCCAACACACTGGGATTTAAAATGTACAAAACACTTGAGGGTTTCTCTCCATGAGGCCTCACAGAGTTGGTGAAATTAATAGAATCTGAGTATATCTGTTTCTGAAGTATTTGTGACATTGATTCTCAATATACTTAGATTTTCAATTCAGAAATGGAAATATGACTGGAGACAGTGAAGGTTGAACAATAATAATTATTTTCAAAATAAATTGTGCTCTTATGTGCAACTAAGTGAAATACTGATGCTTTAATTAAGGAGCTTTCATTTTAAAAAACATAAAAGCCATATGTTTATAGCAGTCAGTTAAGATGTCATTACATGTGTAAAATTGTCTGTTGTATTCTGTGGTGTTTAGCTACTGTGGGGTCTGGTTCTTTAAACATAATGTTTTTATTAATTTAATTTCCTCAATTTGTTCTGCTCTGTAAATCTAAATAGGTAACTGTCATCTCTCACTAATCTTTTGCTCGTTCAGTCTTGGTCATAATCCCTGCTCAATTGACAGTGGAGATTAAAAGTGCACTCAGCTGACAGAAAAGCAAATACCTGCTTCGGTTTACAATTTGCTGTACATGAGAACCTGAAGTTTAATTTGTCTTTTGTTTTATTTTGGTACAGAATTTTCTTTTTAAAGCTAAATAACTGCACACACGTGCAAAGAAGTGTAAACATTTCCCTGCTGCCCACTCTTCAATAACTCTGATATCCACACAAAAACCCAATAAATTAAAAGTAAATTGCAAACATAATGTTAAGTCTGTGGGCTATGTAGGTTGATGACAAAGGAAAGCTACAACACTTGCAATTTCATGATCCCACAGTCAATTTGGCTGAGGTACACAATAGCAAAGGAAAAGCTTCACTGGGAATGATTCAGCCTTAAGATATAGGTATTGTCCCATCTGAGATCCATTACTTTCTTTGGAGAAGGGTGTTGCCAAGCTGCTGACTTCACCATCTCCCAGTTTGAAAGGTAAGACTTCCACTTGGTCTCTTTTCCCGTGGGAATTCTCATAATTGCATCCTTGAAGTAGAGCCTTGTGATTGGATTTTCCATTCTGAGTTAGGAGCATAGAATTGGGACACTTAGAGTCATAGAATTATACAGCACTGAAGCAGACTCTTCGGTTCAACTCGAACACAGACCAGATATCTGACACCAGTCTAGTCCCATTTGCCAGCATTTGGCCCATATCACTCTAAACCATTCCTACTCATCAACCCATCCAGATGCCTTCTAAATGCTATAATTGTACCAACTTCCACCACTTCATCTGGCAGGTCATACCATACACACACCACCCTCTGTATGAAAAAGTTGCCCCCGGTCCCTTTTAAATCTTTCTCCAATACCTTAAACTTATGCCCTCTAATTTTGGGTTTCCCTTACCCTGGGGAAAATACCTTGGTTATTCACCCTATCCAAGCCCCTCATGATTGTATAAACATCTATAAGGTCACCCCTCAGCCTTTGATGCTCCAGGGAAAAAAGCTCCAGCCTATTCAGCTTCTCCCTGTAACTCAAACTCTCCAAATCCAGCAACATCCTTGTAAATCTCTTCTGCATCCTTTCAAATTCAACATCTTTCTTCACTCTGCAAACCCTACCATGAAAACAGTGGCCAGGAAGGTTGCATATTTGATCTTGGATGACAGTTCCCTGGGAGACAGGCTTGGTGACTCAGGAATGAGTGTGCAGGCTATCAAGAGCATATGTGGGCTGTGTGCATGGCTTGTCTTGGTATACTGGCACATGTTGAGTTTTAGTAAAATATCCCTCCAGCCCTCATCTCCGATGACATTCTTTAAGCCCTAACCATATCAACCCAGGGCTCTTCGTGCCCTCTATTCTATTCTTTGTCCTACTGCACATTCCCAAAGCTCTCTCAAGTCCTCTGTGCCAACCATGCTCCATTCCCACCCCATTACCTTTACAGTCCCTATACCAAATTAGTACCAACCTCTCTTTACCAGTCAGAGCATTGAGTACAGGAGTTGGGACACCATGTTATGGCTGTACAAGACAGTTCAGGCCACATTTGGAGTGCTGCATACAATTCTAGTAGCTCTGCTACAGCAAGGATGTTAGTAAACTGGAAAGGATGTAAAAAAGATTGACAAGGATGTTACTGAGACAGGAAGGTTTGAGTTATAAGGAGAGGCTGGGTAGGTTGGGACTTTTTCCTTGGAGCTTAGGAGGCTGAAGGGATGACCTTATGGAGGGTTGTAAATCACACAGGGCATAGATAAAGTGAATAGCTAAGGTCTTTTCCCCAGTGCATGGGGGCTCAAAACTAGAGGACATAGGTTTAAGGCGGGAGTGGAAAGATTTAAAAGAGACCTGAGGGGGAACATTTTTACATAGAGGGTGGTGCATCTCTGGAACAAGTTGCCAGAAGAAGTGGTGCAGGCAGGTACAATTATACTATTTAAAAGATATTTACACAGATACGTGGACAGAAAAGGTTTAGAGGGATATGGGCCAAATGCAGGCAAGTAGAATAGGTTTAGTTGATGAAACTTGGTTGGCATGGAAGGGTTGAAATAAAGGGCCTATTTTATGCTGTATGACTGTGACTTTGCTCAACCATTCCCCCATCTTTTGTCCTTATACACACCAGACCAACTCATCTTGTATCTATCATGGCCAGACTCATGCAGAGATGAGACTAAATAAAATTCTGTAAAATATCAATGTAAGTGCCTATTACAGACCTTGCTATATTGAAATAAAACTCAATTTGAATTCATTTAAATAAGTGAAACCTTCATAACAACAAATATTTCATTAAAATACATAATCCCTCATGAGAACAATATTTGAAATTCACTGTCACACATCAAAACCTATAACCCAATAAACTGAGAAACTACAGGCATCCTACTGTGATAATGAGCAGCTTTAAAGTTACTAATGCAGCCCTAATTCAATGGTGGTAATTTTAAGGCCGTGTCAACAGACCAAGTGAAATAGCAAATAGCCTTTTCTTTTTAAACAGTCCAGATATTTTGTTTAAAGATTTAAAGGAAGGGATTTTTAAACACTTTTACAGTTTAGCTCCCTTTGACATGGCTTCTTTACATATTTGACAGCTCCATTTGAAAGGATCTCTTCACACTTTCAACAGATCCCTCTGACAGATCATATGGTACTTTTGACAAGTTCCTTTGTCAGGTGCTTCTGGCAGTTCTGAGAGTTAACTTTCACAGGTCTGCTGACAGATCCAAAAAGCTTAACATTAATGGGTTTATGAAGTTTTTACATCCATTAATGCTAATGTCTAACAATTCAAAAAGATATCTGACTTACCTCAAATGTGGCCTGACCAAAAGTACATTACATTAACTGGACGCGACTCTGGACTAAAGGGGTAACCTGGCAATCTAAATGAAAGTTCAGAACTGCTCTTACCAGGTCTGATCCGTATACTTCAGGTTTCACACAGGGGAAGGGTCCAGTAGAGTCAGCTACTGATTTGAATGGCCAAATGGCTCCAGCAAATGCACAAAACATGCCCCAACCCTATTCCTGCTCCTGTGAAAATAGGTAGCGCCACGTTCGGGGGTAGGACTTTACATTTTTCCAATGAAAAAGTGCCTCTGCATTGTGGCAAAAATCTGGGCTTTGATATTTTCAAATCTCACTTGATTTTCTGCAAAATTTGGTCCCATTCCTTACCACTGGAACTCAATCCCTGACCCACTAGAAATTAATACCTATTTCCTTGATGATCTTAAGAAATTCACTAATATTTCTCCTTTGTATTTGAACTTTAAATTAGTCATTACTACAATTTATAGTGACACCCTTAATTACTGCCACGATGAGTATGTTTTGGGGTTAATTCCCAACTGTACTGCTTTATATAGACATTAAGTCATTTATTTTGAACAGATTTTTTAACTGTTCAAGATTTATAGAAAGACTTAATATGAATGAATTAACTCACTCATTAAAAATAGAGCAGAGCAGAGTGTAATTTACTGTTAAACTTTGAAGTCATACACCATGATTCCATTTTCTATAAATTGTTATAAATGTTAGTTCTTGATGTCTCTGACAATAAACCAAAAACATTTGCTGCCTTATTTTTCTATTTACTTCAAGGATGGTAAAAAGTAAATTAGCCAAATTGCTGATTATGTATTAATCCCCGGGTATAAAGTGTAATTCTTTATTAAATGGGGAGGAGAGCTGAATGTCTTCCAGCAAATACATAAGAAGCAGCAATGATGTGGGGTTTTGAGCAATCAAATACTCTTTGTCATTAAAACCTTGCTCCAGAATTTTTACGTACAAAGCATCTAGGCCATTGCTACATGTAAACTATATGTTCGCTAATTCTTTGCGATTTCTTGACAAATACCTTGGCAGTGATGTTACTTTGCCCCATTTCTCAATGCAAAATCGTCTCAGTCCATTGCTCCCTCTAAGTGCGGCAAAGCCTTCATAAGGTATACTGGATGTCCCTGTTACAAACTTAAAAAAAGAAGTTTCCTTAATAAACACACAGACATAAATTCCATTTACAGAAAGTGTGACTTGTATGTCCTATAGGTTGAAACTCATTATATAACCATCTTTAGAAATGTAGCATTTGTTTGTCTGACCTCATTTTGTACTGAGATTCAAGCAGACAAGAAAAGGTCTTGAGTTGTCTAAAGGCTTTAGGACCCTGGAGCAGCCTTGTAATAATGTCACAGGACTGCTCTTCACTGGGCATAAATAGCATAGTGTGGGCTCAGTTAAGAGCAACAAGAGCTAGGTGAGAAGCCTGGAGTCTAAACATATGAATATTGGAAATATATGCAGAGAAGCAGGTGGAGTAGACCAACTAGTACTCAGCAGTAGAGTTCATGGAATAGTCTGTCAGTATTGTAACAATAAAATTAGAGCCTAATATATTTTGGAATACCATTTATTGTTACATTTAATCTTAATATAAACAGTATTATACAGTATGCCAAGTCTGAAGACAATTCCTGACCTTGCTTTCCCTTTGACCAATCTGTTTTGCACATGAATATTTGGGTTTACGGTCACACCACACAAGGGAGTCAACGTTAATAGTCATAAAATAGTTTAATCAGCAGAGCTGCTTTGTTCTTGCAATCAATTGTATATTGTGACTTGTTATTAACATTCCAGGTTACAAATTAACAAATGTAATATTAATTGGCAGATGTTAAATGTACTCTTACAACATCAGTCTGTGACTTTAACAGAACTATTAACCTATTTTAAATAAGCAGATTATTTCCCTTATAAAAAGAGAGCTGCAAGAAACATTAAATAACTGCTTAAAAACATATGTTAGCAAATATTGTTGACATTAATCCCCAGACCTTGGAACCACATGATATTGAAGAAAGACTTTGTTTGCAATCATCGCTATTGTGTACCTGTAAAAGTCGAAGCCGCTGTTCATTATTGAAGTGTTCCACAGCTGTCCAGAACCATTTTATTACAATGTGACCATCATGGTAACCTGAGGAAGGGGCACAGGTAAGAACAGATGATCAGCAATTACCTTTGTAACATCAGTCAGCAGGATCATCCTGCTAGACCTGAGCTTTAACAACTGTCTTGATTAACACTTCCATTTTTCTTTACAGGACTAAGATGGCACAGATGGAAGGCATAAGAGATTTGAATGCATAAATGTAAACACATCTCTTTCAGTTTTGGAGAAAACAGATTTAATTGATTATAAACCCTATTTATAATGTGTACGAAAATGACTTTAAATGAAAATATTGTGTATCCACAATTTTGTAGTATTTGAGCCTTTGGAAGTAATTTAGACATTCTTGTTATGGTATATGGACTTCAGGGCATGATATGTATCACTGTGATTTGCTAAAATAGCAACATAATCACCTCACAACAAAAGATTTGCTGTGATGCAGAAGATTTATGGGATTAAGAGAGACGTAGGAAAATAATCATGAATGAGAACTTGACATGATGGGTCACAAAGAACATTAAGGCATGGAGATACATAGGGATTAGCATTGTGTCCACTGCTCATTCTGTCTCTATTAATCATCATGGAAATGAGAAGGCACTAAGTAGTTATCAATCTGAGAGTAAATTGTGTAGAAAGCCACAATATTTTAGAGATGCAGTTGTAATTTAGAAGATCTAATGAGATTGAGCAAATGGTGAATTATTTTTAATAAGGATAATTTGATTGCAAAATAAAATTCATAGTTCGACTTGTAATATTAAATATGAGTAGCCACAATTGTAGGCAAGGTTTAGCAGTGGTCGAAATGAATTGTGTTTGGGAAGCGAGTTGGGAATTGAAATGATCTTAGCAGTGCATTTATAAATAATCAACATAAATAAATATTTGAACTTACTCCCCATCTCTTAGAAAAATCTCAAAATGCTTCCCAGGCAAAACTCCATTTTTTATGCAAAAACATTTGTTGAGCAGGCAAATGTGGGAGCTATTTTGTTGATAACAGGATTTTATAAACAGCATCGAGGTAAATGACTGATTAAACCCAGTTAGGGCAAAAAGACTTCACATTGCACCATTCACCTGAATTAATGGAACAGGCACTGACAGCGTATGTTTAATTCTTGGCATGTCTCTTTGCAGCATCATCCTAAATTGTACACTCAGGCACAGGAGTGGGGCTTGAATCCATTCTCAATTAGAAGTGAGCAGACTACAAACAAAAACAGGTACTAAAGGAAATAAGACAAAGGGATTTATTATGTTTAAATCCAAATACAGTATGGAACCAATGAAGCAGTTGGTTCATGGAATACTCTTTCATATCTGGGACATGAGTGTCAATCTAGTCAGTTTTAAAGTCATCTCTCTGTTCATTTATGGATCCTACATAAAATGCTCGACAGTAAATTTGGCTGATTTTGGATATAAGTTGGGACAAACTCAATCATAAAATCATATTGGACATTAAAAGGTGCAAGTACTGGAAAGCTTAAACAAAAGTGGGAAAAGCTGAAGATGCACCGCAGGCCGATCAGAATTTTGGAATTCTTTTCCTGGATTCACTGAAATTTTTTAAAAAGCCAATAAGCAAGTACCAAGCCGGAGGCTGGAGGAACGCAGCAAGCCAGGCAGCATCAGGAGGTGGAGAAGTCAACGTTTCAGATGTACCCCTTCTTCAGGACCAGGGGCAGTGTAAGGGGAGCTGCACATAAAGGGTTGGGGGAGGCAGGTGGTGAAGTGAGGATAGGTGAAGACAGGCAGAGAGTACAACCTGGTTGGTCAATGGGAGGGATGAATCTAGTAGATGGCTGAGAGGAATGACATTGTTCTTTCCAACATGACCATCCTCAGCCTCCTCCATTGCCACAACAAACCAAACCGCAAATTGGAAGAACAACATCTCATCTTCTGCTTGGGCAGCATACAGCATGGATGACTCAACGTTGAGTTCTCCAATTCCCATCCCTGACTCCCTTCCCACCCCCCGACTCCCTTCCCAGCCCTTCCCCATCTCTTCCACTCCTTCCTGCCACCTACTGGATTCATTGCTCCCATTGATCAAGCAGGTCATACCCTCTGCCTGCCTTCATCTATTCCTACTTCATCCCCCCAGCTCCCACCACCCCCTTTATCTGCAGTTCCACTTACACCCATCCCCCAGTCTTGAAGAAGGGTTACACCCAAAATGTCGACTTCTCCACCTCCTGATGCTGCCTGGCTTGCTGCATTCCTCCAGTCTCCTGCTTGTCTATTTGGATTCCAGCATCTGCAATTTTTGTCTCTAATAAGAATATTCTGTCATATTAGAGAGTTCTCTCGGTTACTTACCCTTTACTATATCTGGTCCTCTCAAGCAGCGAAGTCTATGAAGACTTTAAGAACCCATTTTCTGTTTTTAATTAGGTAGGGAAACAATATCCTTACCAATTAGCGGGAATCTCCAATAAAGATACAGATCAGCGACTGTACCTTCCTGGAAGCAGTCATAATTTCCTGCTTCTGTCCACAAAGTGATGTTTCAGGGCATTATCTCTACCACAATCGCAACCCTAGAATATAGGCCATCAGATATTGGGGATTAGGCAAGTTTTAGCCTGTTAATTTCTCCAATATGTTTCCTTTGTTGCATTATTGATGTTAAATTGCTCTCACTAATCTCACAAGTATCTTGATTCTCCATTTTTTTGTGGAATACTTATTGTGTTTGTTATTATGAATGCAGATACACAGATCTGGAATGTTTCAGGAATTGGAAATAGGGACTACTTCTGTGTTCCAACCCTGTTTTAAGAATGCACATGAAGATTTTCAAACCTTCAGCCAAACAAAGCCTCGAGGATAGGCTCATCATTCAATCTTGGGATGGTATATGGGCGTCCTTTCTGGAAGGCAAATGTGTGATTGGCAGATCCACCAGCCAAGGCATAAACACATGTAAGTTTGTGTTTCTGTCTTAAAGGCCACAGGTGCCCATTTTCTGGAGGACAGCCATCAAGTCAAAGGTCAGCAGCAGTAGCATTTGGGACCCAGCATAAGTCCATAGTGGGGAGAGATACACAACATATTGGTGCTTGCCCTGACCTGAGGTTGCTCACATTGCAGTATGTAGTGATGAACCAGCATATAAAAACAATAGTGCCATGTTGCATACTTACCATCTTCTACCCATAACCTGACCCATTTAAAAATCCAGCTCAAACATTTGCCATCCTTACTATTTTCTTAATTCCAATTGTAATTTCTCCTGCCATAGCCTCCAAGAGACCCACACTTAATTTCACTATTGCCTTCCTTTCTTAGAATACTTACAGTGTGAAAACAGGCCCTACGGCCCAACAAGTCCACACCGACCTTCCAAAGACCAACCCTACATTTATTCCTTCACCTAACACTACAGGCAATTTAGCATGGCCAATTCACCTAAACTGCGCATTTGTTTGGACAGTGGGAGGAAACCAGAACATCTGGAGGAAACCCATACAGACACAGGGGGAATGTGCAAACTCCACACAGACAGAATTGAACCCGGGTCTCTGGCGCGGTGAGGCAGCAGTGCTAACCACTGTGCCACTGTACTTGTTCTTTCAAGCTTTTCAATCTATTCTAATATTTCTTGCTAATTTCCCTTAGAGTCTATTTACCCCTTTATTTATTTTTGACCATTCTTTGCTGGTTCCTAAAATCCTTCCATGCTCAGGTTTACTACTTTTCTTGGCAATGTTGAAACCATCATCTTTTTAATCTATTAGCTCTTTAGTTAGCCGCACGTGGATTACCTTTTCCTGTACGATTCACATGATTACAATTTTGCTCCAAACAGGAAACAGAAGAATTGCTCCTGTAACTTTTTCATGAAAACAGCATTAGGTTGTCCGTAAAATTATTGCCATTTTTTGGATTGCAGCTTCCTTGGAAGAAGGAATCATCCGTATAAGTTTATATCCTGCATTTAGTTAAGTTTGGATTGCACAGTATCATGTATTGCTCAATTCCAGCTGGAATTTGTTATCCGCTGTGTCAAATGTATTGACCAGAAAAAATAATGTTAACTGTCACCTATTGAGGACTGAGAAGTAAAGATATACTCACCGCTCCTGTATTCTGTATTATTGCGCCAGTCATTTTGGTCAATCTCCGCTGTTCCTGCAATGACCAATTCCAATTCTCGGGCATCAAATACAGATACAAGTCGTGAATCCACAACCTGTAGCCCAAAATTTACTGTTAATTTACTGAAAGTCTTTAACACATATAGAGATTATAGCAGACAGGTTAATCTGTGGAGAATAATTTTGCCCCCTCATTCGAAGAACAATTGCAAAATATTACGTATAGGCTAGAGTTAATTGAATGTGATGTAACATCAGAATACTTGAGATTTAATACAGAGGATTAATAAATGAGACCATCTGTTCCAATACTTTTGCTGATTATTTGAGAGAACTTCTGTATTTACCTTGTAATATATCACGATTTTAAAAAACTATTTCCTCAATTCACTTTTAAAACTGATTATAAATTCTGCTTCTATTGTTGGCTTTGGTAAGTCATGCCATGCCTTGATAATCTTTTCCATAAAAGAAATTCCTAATCATTATCTTAAATTTCTACCTCTGATTTCTCAGTTAGGTCTTTGCATCAGGTCTCTTGAGAACAAAGCAGGATTGATACATTTTTATCCCTGGGAGGGAGTAAAGGATGGCAGGGGGAAAGAATGTCATCTTAACTTGCTTGCCACTCCCTCATTTTGTAGCCAGGAATTCCTTATACAGAACAATTCTTCTTCCTTCCCAAAAGGTTTGAATACATTTGCTAAACCTGGTAATATGTGGACCATTAGATAATAAGAGCATAGCATTAGAAATTTAGTTTGTTCATTATTATCTTTGATGAAGATTAGAAATTGTCCCAGAACCATTCCTGGCACACTGCCATAAGTTTACTGAAAATCATAGCATTATGGAAAGATACAGATTAGGAGACATTACAGTCCATCATGTGTTGCGTCTTTGAGAGAGCTATCAAGTTAGCTGTGTATTCTACTCTATTGTCATAGTTGAGCCATTGTTTTCTTTTCAACTGTGTATCCCATTCTCTTTATAACGATACTATTGGATTTGCTTCGATCACGTTTTCGGGATAAATAATTCCAGATCATTAGAAACTCACTATGTAAAAACATTTCCCTCATGTTGGCTCCAATTGTTTTCCCAATCACTTTGTCATTAATGGACCATTAATTAGTGGTGGGACAGCAAGTTCAAGCCTGGGTCTTCCTTCCCAGAACTTAATTTGGGCAGACAGTGTTGCATTCTGAAAGGTCGCATTCCACCTCTCGGCCTGCAATTTGCAGGAATGGAAGATTCTTCCTTTAGACTAAATTGCTGCTTGGTCATGCCTCTCCCTACCTCTGTGACCTCTTCCAATTTCACAACCTCCAAGCCATTTCTATCATTGAATTCTGGCCACTTGTGCAATCCCAATCATAGTTGTTCCACAATTGACCATATTTTCAGCTGCCCAGACCCTATGATCATGTATTCCCTCTCTACACCTTTCCACCTCTTTACCTCATTTCCTGTAGTAGAACACTTAAAGGTGATCACTTTGACTAAACTTTTGGTCATTTAACTACTATCTCTTTACTTTGTTTTATAATGTGCCTATGGAATGTCATTACATTGAAAGGTGCTATATAAATAAACTTTGTAATTGTGATTAACCATCTGGCCATTTGTGAGGTTGTTGGCCCTCTGGTCTTCTGCCTGTTCCAATCTGAAAGACCAGGTCAAGTCCACACATTTCTGACATCTTCTTTGGATCATTGCACTCGAGGACCAGTTCTATCCTCCAGGCAGCACCAGTTTCACCCATTAGACGTTGGGCTCACCTCTGGCCCAATTAAGGGCTTTGCAAATGGAAAATCATCAGTGCAGCAGTATAGAGATGCTGCAGGCTTAGGACCTGGAAAAGATCTGGACATCAAATTCATGATCTCACATTGAAAATCCAGCCTCCTTATGTTTGCCCACTTTGCCAGCCTACAACTTCTTAAAATCTTTTCTTGTCCTGCTCATTGTTTACTACGTTTCCAAGTTTTGTATTTTCTGGATGCTTTGTTACACTCTGTTTACCTAGGCTTGAATTATTAATATGTATCAGAAAGAAGTGTGATAATGGAAACTACCGTAGAGAGATGTAAACAGATTTTCCACTGGATTCTAGCAAAATATTGATGCCTTTTGCATGAACAGCTGCAAGAATATTCCATTCAACCTCGATTCTATGTGACTGAATAATGGAATAAAATAACTATATGCATGAAGAATTGGAGAATAACTAATTTTGAATTTTTGATTCAAATACATTGTTGTTAGTAAACAAAAAACTTATAATCTAAATTGGCTAAATTACTAAATCAAAGTGTCCTTTTTTTGACATAGCTTCTATTAGAATGACTTTTGTAGAGTTTCAGATGGACTCAGATATTGACTAATCTATTCTCCCAGATCAGCTCATTGGTGGAGCTGGTTCATTCAGTTGTCTAGGTGACTAATGTGTGGATCAGATTGATACCAGTAACACAGGGTTTAGTCCCTATTTTATCTAAGATAGACCTGGGATCTGCTTCTGCACCCTAGCTGTAGTAGAAATCATGGCATTGTACTCTGGTTAGGCAAATAATCATCAAGGACTTACCCTCAGGCAGAGAATTTATGTAAAAGCTTATAGGCATAGATTTCAGTATGAATTTAGATGGATCCAAGGAACAGACGGCAGCAGAAATTGAAAAGGAATGCATAGAAGTGGAACAACAGAAGGGACAGCACGTTGACAAACTATTAAAGGGCTCTGAAGAGTTCTATTTGAATTACAGCCTTTGTCAAATCTGATGAAGCAAAGGACTAAGTAGAGTCTTGCGAGAATGAATTAATTGAAAGTCACAAACCAAGGAATTGTTTCTTTGATTAGTAATATATGGTGAATGATGTTCCATATGAATATTTGTTGACACTGTACTCACTTAGAGTCATAGACTCATCGAGGTGTACAGCACGGAAAAAGCATAAAAGAACAAGAATTAGTTGAGAGAACAATATTGAGTTTTGCTGATGATACGAAACCAGCATAGAGTCATAGAGATGTACAGCACGGAAACAGACCCTTCGGTCCAACTCGTCCATTCCGACCAGAAATCCCAACCCAATCTAGCCCCACCTGCCAGTATCCGGCTCATATCCCTCCAAACGCTTCCTATTCATATACCCATCCAAATGCCTCTTAAATGTTGCAATTGTACCAGCCTCCACCACTTCCTCTGGTAGCTCATTCCATACATGTACCACCCTCTGCATGAAAAAGTTGCCTCTTAGGTCTTTTCTATACCTTTCCTCTCTCACCCTAAAACTATGCCCTCTAATTCTGGACTCCCCCACCCCAGGAAGAGTCTTTGTCTATTTATCCTATCCACGCCCCTCATGATTTTATAAACCACTATAAGGTCACCCCTCAGCCTCAGCCTATTCAGCCTCTCCCTGTAGCTCAAATCCTCCAACCGTGGCAACATCCTTGTAAATCTTTTCTGAACCCTTTCAAGTTTCACAACATCTTTCCGATGGGAAGGAGACCAGAACTGCATGCAATATTCCAACAGTGGCCTAACCAATGTCCTGTACAGCTGCAACATGACCTCCCAATTCCTGTACTCAATACTCTGACCGATAAAAGAAAGCATACCAAACACCTTCTTCACTATCCTATCAACCTGCGACTCCACTTTCAAGGAGCTATGACTCTGCACTCCAAGGTCTCTTTGTACAGCAACGCTCCCTAGGATCTTACCATTAAGTGTCTAAGTCCTATTAAGATTTGCTTTCCCAAAATGCAAATATAAATTGTGACAACTCTTGTGAAAAAAGTACAACAGAAAATAAACAAGCAATGATATGGTATCATTCTATTTTTATTAATTCAGCGGAGAGATGAGTGTAACTACATCAAGTGTAAGGTGCCTCAGAGAGTACGCACGTACATCACATGTGGTTGAAAGCTCAGGGGAACTAGTCTTATCTCTGTGACAATACAGTGGTCAATTCCTGATTGTCTACATTTTCACTCTCAGACACAGATTGTGATCTGTATTCCTGTAACAACAGCATGAACTATCCCAGATTTGAAAATTTGGACTGTAGTGATTGTTACAAGGTCAGCCAGTTTGGACTTTAAAAAATATGAGTCCCCTGATTGAGAGCTGTTAATCTGATCCAACCAGGGAGCCCCAGCTGACAGATATAAATAGAATGGCAGAGGTTCTGCTCACTCTGAGAGCTGGCTCTGAGGAAGCCAGACCAGTGTTAAATACCATGCACATGTAAATAAAGGGTGACTTGGTGATGGGATACCAGCCTCTGTGGAGTTATTTCATGGACCACCTTCCAAATTCTAACTCAGAACACTGAGCCCTTATTCCAAAGCTAATGATTTCACTCTTTATTGTTTTTCATATTTGAAGTGTGCAGATAAATTGGAATCAAAATACTCTTCATTCATACATTTTATATAAATAAGCTAGTTGATGGTTTGAACTTGAACTATGATTCAGTGAAATACTCTTGCAGCCTACCTTCTGTCTCGAGTTGACAATTGATGTAGGTTGTGACGCTGACCGGGGTATCCAGGAGAAAGAAGTTGGATTCCAGATGATAGAGACATGTGGTCCCTTACAGAAATAACTGGTGACATTTCCCACCCCACCCGTCCAACCTCCATGGGAAAAGTTTTAGTGTCAATGGGTGCAGGAACTGAGGCTGGTGGGTGGGTAGTTTGATAGGGTGGAGAGTTTGATAGGGTGGGTAGTTTGGTAGGGTGTGTAGTTTGATACTACTGGCCTTCTTGCCAGTTTGCCAGGATCATTCTGTCTCTAAACTATAGTCAAGCAGCTTGGATCACACATGGGACAACTACCTGCTTACACGTAATAGGCAGTTTTTTGATAAGATTAAAAGTCCAGTTAAGGTCAATGTTTAAAGGCAGACTGGAAAGCTTTGGCTCGGCCTGTGGGTCCCGGCAGCAGTGGGAACAAGACAATTGCCTCCAGTATGCCGTTGGGATCTGCAGCCACAGCAACCTGTGAAGGGCTTTCCCCAGTGGCCAGTTTTTAAATTTCAAATCTATTAGAAGTGCACCTTGAGATGGAGATTTCCTGCCTCTCCCTCAGCTGCAAGAGCAGGCTGCAGTTTCTTCTATTCCTTCTCCATCTTTCAGTGCCCACCCACCTCTCTGAAATGCATGGTGAGTGGTGCTTCTGCTGAATAGTTAGTCACTACAAGCTAAAGTTACTGCAGGTGACTGCTGTCCGTGTGGTGCAGCTTCAGGACTTGCTTTTGACAGTGGGGTCCTGGCTGAAAAAAAGGAGAATTCCACACAAAGAACACCTTCTGCTTGCTGGCAATTTAAGTGGGGACATGCAGGAACAACAGTCCATTATTTTAATTTCTGACTATTATTTCTGGCCCTTCAGCTTTGGCAATAGCTTGACAGCATACTGAAACTTTCTAAAGGCATTCAGAAATTTTGACAGGGTGCATGTTTTTTGAGAACACACATTTTTTGGTTCAACACCAGAGATTTTTCAACACAGAGGAAGGACTACTATGCTGTATAGCAATCCAGCTGAAAATGTGTTGCTGGTTAAAGCACAGCAGGTTAGGCAGCATCCAAGGAATAGGAAATTCGACGTTTCGGGCATAAGCCCTTCATCATCTTTCCTGATGAAGGGCTTATGCCCGAAACGTCGAATTTCCTATTCCTTGGATGCTGCCTAACCTGCTGTGCTTTAACCAGCAACACATTTTCAGCTGTGATCTCCAGCATCTGCAGACCTCATTTTTTACCTGTATAGCAATCCAGTCAGTTTCAATCACTGGTTCAGTCCCCATTGTTCCTGCAAGTTAATTTCCCTCAATTGCCTATCGACTATTTTCTTGAATTCATTGATTTTTCTCTGCATTCAACACCCTCATAAGCAGTGTGTTCCAGATGATTACCTCTTGCTGGGTAGTAAACCTCTTGCTCATACAACCCCCTCTCCACTCCCAAACATTGCTTGTCCAAAAAATGCCCCTATTCTTGCACCTTAGACTAATAGGAATAGCTTTTCTTTATCTGCTGTGTCTAAGTCTGTCATAATCATGTACACCGCTATCAAAATTTTCTCTCTATCCCCTTTTGTTCAATGACTAAATATAGAAAAGAACTGCTTATAAATGTAGCCAATTATACCAGCCAACTCCCAGACTTATTCAAGTGCAACATTTTATAAAAAAATCCTATTTTCACATTACACTTATAGCATTATTCAAACAAAGCAATAAAGTGTATTTATAAGACTGATGCATCATATTAGAAACTTACTTGTGTTTCATAACTTCCATTAGTCATGATGTTCATTAGATGCCTGTGTAATCAATTTCAGAGTTCTGAATGGGAATCATGGTATTTAAAAATGTTTAGTTCAATATTGAAGTTTTCAGTTTGATGTGGTTTTGCAAATCATGTTTCCTTACTTTCAGTAGCATAGACTGAGTGACAGGGCTGCAGGTATTGGATAACCAACGAATCACAGCCTTCAGTTAGTGCTGAGGGTTGAAAGGTGTGTGCGTGTGGTTGTGTGTGTATGTGTGTATCTGAGTGAGAGAGAAAGAGAGAGAGAGAAATTATGGCTGAATGAGAGAGTTCTGGCTGTGGGATGGTGGTGGATGGAGGAGGAGGGGCTGATGGTGTTATGTGAAGTTGGTGACAAATGTAGGTTGGAGTCAGGTAGAAATAGAGATTCAGGTCCTGCAATTTGCTTATTCATAGAACAGATTAGGGGTGCGAAATGTCTTCATTTATATAATTGGAGGAAAACTAGAAAACTGAGTTCAGTCTAACTACAGCCAGCCCAGGTACTTCCACCTACCTCATAGAAACCTCGAACCAAGGCTTCCGTCTGCTGAACAACACCTCTTTCCACTCTCCACTTCACCATACGCTCAATGTATTCCTTTTTGTTTTTCTCCGATACTTGAATGTTGGCTCCACCTGTCTTGAGTTCTCGTTCTGTGACCTATGAGAAGCAAAGTTATTATTTGCTAAGAAAAGTGAAGAAAAACATTAGAATTGTTTGAATTTATAATAGAATTTAAAGAAAAAACAATTCTGAATCACTAAGGATTTCTCTGTGTTTAGTGGTTTCTTATTGCAATGGTTCCTCAGGGAATTGGTTGTCTTGTCTTCAACCGTTGGCATGGCAAAAGCCTATTCCCATGATGTATTGCAGTAGATGGGAATGACAGCTTCATTAAGTCACCAGAAGGGAATCAGTGGAAGGCAGAGCTACACCACGGAGTGAGTTTTTGGAAGGGTTTGTCAATGTATTAAGTAGTGGTATTAAGTACTGTTGCAAAACTTGAGTCAGATAGTCGTGACGTTGGATCACGCATCAACTGTTTCTCCTTGCTGACACAGATTGAACTGTAATACTGAACTGCAGGACCATGCTACTTGTAACAGTGAGACAGAAAGCGCATGTGTGAAATGAATGAAAAAGGAGACTATGTAAATGAGCAAAGACAAAAGACAAAAATGAAGGTACTCCAGGTCAGAACTCTCCCATTTATCTTTCTGTCATGATGGCTAGAAAAAAGAAAATCATTAAAGAAAGAGCAAGTTCTGAATTGTTTCCGTTATGATTGAATGTCATGAAGTTCATGGAATGTGGGTGTCCCTGGCATTTATTACCTATCTCTAAATCCCCATGAGAAGGTCTTAGTGAGCTGTCTCCTCAAACCACGGTAGCCATTGGAGTAGAGCCACTCACAATGCCATTAGGGAGGGAGTTCCAGGCATTTGACCCAATGTCACTGAAGGAACCAAGTCAGGATGGTAAAAATTGCTTGGAGGGGACTTGACAATGCTGGTGTACCATGTACCTGATGCCCTTGTCCTTCTAAGTGGTGCACTTTGCAAGTTTGGAACATGCTATTGAAGGAGGATTGGTGAGTCACTGTCTTGTAAATGGAACACACCATTTCCATTGTGTGTCAGTGGTGGAGGGAGTGTGTGTTGACGATCTTGTACAGGTTGCCACTCAAGCAAGATGTTTTGTTCTGCATTGTGTATGCTTCTTGAGAATTGTTGCATCTGCAGTCAGTGGAGAATAGTCCATCACACTCCTGACTTGTGACTTGCAGATGATGGACAGGCTTTGGGGAGTCAGAAGGTGAATCACTCACTGCAGATTTCATAGTCTCAAATGCTCTTGTAGCCACAATATTTTTATAGTCAATGGTAACCCTAGGATGTTGATAGTGGGGGATTTAGTGATGATAATGCTATTGAACCTCAAGAGCAATGGGAGATCCTGCCTTTTTAGAGATAGTAATTAATTGATGATTACATGGCACAAATGTTTCACGCGTGTCTGTGGAAAGCATTGTTGCTCCTTCTGGTCCACAGATTTGATATGGAGATTTTTGTCTTCTTGCTAAGCTCTTCCTCACCCCACTCCAGCTGCTGAGTTTCCTGAGGCCCAGGTAAAATTGCCATGGTCCTACCTGACCACATGGCTGTTCTCATTAGTGACAGAGAAAGAGACGACTGGTTTTACCTATATGTCATCACATCTCTGCTGATGACTGAGGGTGAGAAGGAGAGTCCTTCATGGTAACCTCACATGATGTAGAAAATGAACCCATGCCATTGGCATCACTTTGCATCAGATACCAGCAATCCAGCTAGCTGAGCTAACTGACAGCCCTGGAACTGCAGGAAGCCCTGATAGGCACAGCAGGATACATTTAAGGATCCCGACCTCGTTAATATATTTAAGATGCCGATTACCTGTCTCCTGAGAACAGGTTGAGTGCCCACCTCTTGCTTCACATCTCAACAAAACTGTAAAGGCTGTGGATTAGAGCTGGATTTCTGAAGCATTTTCGTTTATCATCAGTTTAATGCCTCCCTCTCCTACCCTGCACCCAATCACATTTACCCTCCCATGTAATGGAGGAAGACAGTGATGTGTATGATGATGCATCACTGACACCAGTGCTCATGTTCAAGAGTCTGAGATGACGAATAGGCTGTACAAAAGAGAGATATATTTACTAAATGTGGCATGTACTATCATCTAAATAATGGAGTTTGTTGAAACCTTATAGTTTCTCATAGATAGATGGAATACTTAATGCAGAAGAGGCTATTAGTTACTAAAAGAGACACTCCAAATATTCTTTGCAGTTGACAATCCAACCAACATTAACATTTTCTTTGACTCACCATGTTTAAGAAGCTGCTTTTGGAGAAGCTTTTCAACAGTGATTATAGCTTATATTGATTCACAAACTATGTCAAAATAAACATAAAATATAGCACAGGTCTTATGGAGGATATTGACTATGTTTCCTCATGAGCTTGCAAACCTGTCCAGAATTTGAAGAATGTCTCTGAGCACATGCAATTGCAAGAATCATGCTGATCAACTGCAACTTTGGATCAGATTGATTGACATGAGTGGAATATTCTTTAGAATTACTTTTTTGCTGTCTGTGGCCATCTTTATCTGATCTGGCCTACATGTAATTCCAATGTGGTTGACTCTTAACCGCCATCTGGGCAATTAGGGATGGGCAATAAACGCTGGTCTGGCCAACATCACCCTTGTCCCATGAATAAAACCCAAATGTGTGCCTAAAAATGTTAGTCAAGGCTCAATTTCAATAAGCTTCCAGCTTTATTTGTAGTGCACAGTGAGTTGCGCCTGTGAACCAGGGATTCTGCTACAGTTCTCAGTCAGAGTTTCATCGATTCAGGCTATCTCCAACTTTGAGTTCGTCAGCTGTTAGATCATGGGTGCAGAGAAAGGCAGGGCAGTACTGAGGGGGTAATGTGGAGGGTAAAGATTGTGGCAGGCTCAGGCCAGCAATTATTGTCACGTTTTTATTTCTTCAATGTTATTTTTTGTGCTTTGCCAGTTTAGCCTGTTGTTGTTGTAGACACAAACCACACAAACCTGCCCAAACACCTCCTCATTAACTGTAAAGGTGAGGTCAAGAATATCAGTGATGTCATTGTCCTTCATCCATTGTAGACTCTGGTGGAACTCTTCATCCAGATATTCCAGATCACTCAAATCACATGGTCTGAAAGGAAATAGCAGATAATTTAAATTAGCAGGTTGTTAATTAACTGAACAATTTATGATTGAATTTCACTATTTGTAAATTTGTTTAAGATTCATTGGAAAACACAGAACCAGAAAGAGTATTAGTTCAGTTGCTTGGTTCTTGAAGGCAACTAATAATTCTTTCAATTGTTTATCTCCTCAAATATCTATCCAAACCTCTCAAAATCTGCCACATTATCATGCCTCCATTGCATTTCTTGGAGGCCTAGTCCACACAGTCATCATCCTGTATATAGAATTTTACAGTCTAAAGTTTAAACTACTTTCCTTCTTTGAAGTTTGAGCCAGTGTCCATTGTTTATAGAGTTAGTAGCAATTTCAAAGAAGAGTGTCACAACACAGTTGATTTCTTCCTTTTTGTATCTTGGATACTTAATTATTTCCTAATCTTTCTCGTCAACATAATATCTTCTTGGCTTCTCAGCCTCTCCTCAGAGTTCTAGTGTTTTAAGTTAGGCATCAGTTTCCACGACTGCTAAATTTCCACTATTTTGTTGTACATTGCCTGGAAATATCAACAATGCCAGAGGTTGAACTTACCAATGATTTGCGAATTCATTATCTCTTACTGAAACTTATGTTCCAACCCCTTAACTGTAAGTCCCAGGCTTAGACTGCTTTATCACAGATACATACTGAACCATAGGGAGCCAATCCTCCAGTTATACAGACAGCTACATTATATTTGCAAATTCTGATAACTGGCTGACTAGAAAGACTATCCACAACAAAGAACATGCATGGCCATTGGAGGATTGTGAGTTTTTGAAATTTCCTTCTTCAAAAGGCAGAAGTTTTATATTTGTTTAAGGCAGAAACCAATAGATTATTGATTACCAATGGGATGAAAGATTATTGGATTGAAATGTAAAAATTGAGGTTAAAATTAGATCAGCCATGAGCTTATTGATGGTGGAGAAGGCTCAATGGTCTGAGTAGCTTATTCTTGTTCCTTGTTTGTACATTAGTGACTGTTATCTCACCTTCTATAATTTCCATGATCTTTGTAACTGATAAGCCCTTCCTTAACATTTGAAAATCTCTTTTTTCTCCCCACATTTTATTTCATTGCCAAAACCCTAGTTTTCACTTCCAAATCATTTATGTTTTTTCGTGTTATAAGTTAACTACTTGTACAGTAAAATCAATAAATACTTGTTAAAATCTAAATTTAGCACACATTCAGATTTTCCATTGTTATCAAACTCTGTCACTCGCTGAAAGCCCTCCTGTGTTTAAACAAAATCTCTTGCAAACAAGAAAAGAGCTGGCCTAGAAGTAATGGACTGGATAATATTATTCTTATCCTATAATCATTTACAATGTCACTATCCGTAACTCAATCCTGGCTCCCTCTTAGTATAAGCGCAGCAGGTTAGGCAGCATCCAAGGAACAGGAAATTCGACGTTTCGGGCAACACATTTTCAGCTCGGATCTCCAGCATCTGCAGACCTCACTTTTTACTCCCTCTTAGTATACCATACCTAATCTCTATGTTAGATTAACCATTCTTAGAATGTCTCACGTACTTTATTTATAATGTATGTTCAGCTTATTGTCTAGTTTTCTAGTTTGTCCCTTTGCTGTTTTTTAATGATTTATCTAATGTTAGTTACATTCCAATCTTCAAGCAATAATTCCATTTGTTGTGATTCCCTGAAGTTTGTCAGAAGGACATTACTGATTTAATTGGTCACTATCTTTGCACAAATTACTGAATGAATCTTTCAGGTGTCACGAATCTGATATTTCATAACCTTTTGAGTCTCACTATATAATGGTTAAGGATTAATATTTTCCTTTCTGAAACATTATGTTTAATAACCCAAGTATTTAAGTGATAATAGCAACTGAAAAGAATACAGTATTATTGTATTTTAAAGAAATACATTTTTCCAGAAAGATTATATAGTTACCTTTCCTAAATACCTCAGTAAGCTTAACCTTGGGGTGGGGGGGCACCTAACCCATGTAGGTCAAGAATTAATTCGATCTGATCTTCATGATGCACTGAGTTACATAGTCTTAACAGAGACTTTGGTAGGTGTGCTACAACTGGCGTAATCATCAGTAGATTGTGAGGAAGGAAGTTAACATCTACCGAATGCTTCCCAGCAACCCACGAAATGAGTGCGTAAAATTGTGAGAAGAGAATTGGGCTGACTTGCAATATTCAACAAGGGTGAAGGTTTTTCCAGCACTCTCTGACATTAAGTACTGAAATGCTGACAAGAGTAAAGTACAAGGATATGATTGATACCCTTGCAACAGTGTTCCAATAACAAGCGTTTAATTTTTGTTCAGTGTTTAACTATATTAAAATTTCTGTATTAATAGGAACTATGGATTTGGAGTGAAAGTCAGTAAATCAGTCTTTGGAGCCTTCTCCACTATTGTGTAGATCATGGCTGATCTGATTGTACTTTCAACTCCATTTTCCTGCATGTCCACTTCCCTTTCCTTCAACTCCTCAGTTACCTTTGTCAGTTGGATTTCTAGTTTTGAGAGATTTCTTGTATATTTTTCAATAAAAATCAGATACAAAATAATAAATTAGTTCTCTGCCATTTCTCTTTTCTATTATAAACTCTGCCTTTCATGGGCCCACATTCATTTTGGCCAAATATTTCCTCTTACATGCCTATGGAAACTTTTACATCGGTAATAGGGAAATGTCGATATCTATTATAAGTGATATGATATAACAATGATCTGATTGGGCATAGTTAGTGGCATGAATTATAGAATGGGAACACATATTTGATGAAACATTTGGCGTTTTTTGGAGAAGTTACTAACAACATTGATAAAGGAGTACCTGTATACTAAGATTTTGGAAGGAGGCTAGTTAAAACATTAAACACATGGGATAGGAAGTAATGTACTGGTATGGATTGAAGACTGACTAACACAGAGAAAACAGAGAGCAGGAATAGATGGGACATTTTCATTTTGGAGGCTGTGACAAGTTGGATACTGCAAAGATCAGTATTTGGCTCCCCATTGTCCGCAATGCATGTCAAAGGTCCAGATGTGGGGAACCAAATGTAATATTTCCAAATTTGAAAATGAATGTGTGTTGCGAAGAAGATGTAAAACACTTTTTTTGGACTGGCTTAGTGAATGGACTAGAAAATGATAGATGGAATATAATGTAAAAAAATGTGAGGTAGGAGGTACAGATATGCAGAATATTTCTTAAATGATAAGAGGTTAGAAAGTGTAGGTGTACAGGAGGACCTAGGTGTTTCTGTGCCCAAGTCACTGAAGGCTAACCTGCAGGTTATTAGGAAGGCTATTGGAATAGTCACCTTTTTATTGCAAGTCGGTTTAAATACAGGAGTAGTGAAGTCTTGCTTCAGCTTGATTCAACTGTATCTGGTGAACTATGTGCAGTTTTGTCTCTTTGACCCTGGAGTGCCAGGTGAGTTTGCTTTCCTTCTCGCACAAGAGATATTATTGCCATGGGGAGTGCATTGAAGGTTCACCAGAACTGATCTTCAGATTGTTGTGACTGGCCAATAAAGAGAGGTTAGGCAACTGGGCCATATTCTTTATTTTGAAGAATGAGAGATGATTTCCTTGAAACTTGCAAAATTTTCCAGGAATGAACTGGGTGGACACAGATAAGATGCTTCTCCTATTTGGGAACTCAAATAACAGGCTTTACAAATTAAAAATAAGGGGATGCCAATTAGGTTTAATGTTTTTAAAGAGGTTGCATATATTTGAGAGTTAGGGAAGCTTAATCTTTGACTATGTTTAAGATAGAGATCGATAGATTTCTGATTACCAGAGGTGTACAGGATTATGGGTTTGGAGTGGATAAAAGGCATCGAAATGTCTGAGCAGTCATGATCACATTGATCTATAACCCAGTCTTCGGAGTAAATTGTAAATCACCTTTCTTGAACTTAAACAAAAGCTTTGTGTAAACCGTATGCTGGTGCATTCTCTATATCAATGCCTCAACCAATCAGAGTTCACTTGCCAACCATTCAACACCCTGATTCTTATGCAATATAAATTGTTTTTCCTTTTTTAATTTGGTATTCTTGTGATCCTGGGGGTCCTGAATAAATGCAAGTCAAAAAGCTTTGAAAGCATTTCTCTTCTTTTCAGTAATATGATAAAAATGAACAAATGTTCAAAATACTTTAATAGCAATTTACAAGTACATTAAAACCAATAAACATACCTGCACAATTATGTTAACTATCATCCTTGCAATCGTTATGAATAAATGTATGAAAAATGGACTTTTGTAGCAAAAATTTCATTGCACTTACTCCACCAGAGGTTGTGTGGTGAAGTAGGCCATAAATTGACAATCTATATTCCACATTCATTAAAGTATAAAACAATAGCATTGTTGGGCTAAGCTGCTGGCATTTGCAAAGACACTTCAGTACAATCTCTGCATTACGATCTACTTGAAGAATTTCATAGATAGTTCTGAGGTATTTCATGCATAAAATGAAACAGCAAAGCAGACTGGGAATTTCCAGTGTTAAATGTAGACTGCATGCTGAGGGATCACAGGAATGGTACCTTTCATCTGTTTAGCCTCAGGAAATGGGAATTTTATGATTTTAAAAGTCATAAAGAGTCATTCTTGTAAAAACATGTTTATTAAAGAGCTATAATTTTCATAGGATGACTACAATGTCATCAAAGAATTTTGCTTTGAAGTATATTCTGTTATTTATTCTGCAGCAATATCTGTGTAATTGCTTATAAAATCTGCCAGCTGCGTCTGCAGTTTGGAAAGGTTGTGCACTTACAGCCTTAGCAGTGCCTTATAGAAAGGCCTGGTGAAGAAGGCATCTAACAGGTACTGGTGAATCAGAGCAAGGCCCAGAATACGACCACTGAACCTGAACCTGAAAGGAAAAGAATATTTACAGTAAGAATTGCATGTAATAATAAGTAATCTGTTAAGTCAGCATTTCTCACGGAGCATCCATCCGCTATTTACAATTTGTCAAATTCATAATTGAAAAGATACCTCTAACATTTGGCTATTTAAATGTGGTGGAATGCCATGATACAAGATTAATCAGAATCAAATCTATTTTCAGGAGATTACACAGAATGGAGGTTCGGTACTTGCTTCAGAAAATGAGGAGGCAAAACACAGAAAGGCTTCTCAGTCAGAAAGAACAAAGGATGGCAATTTAATTTGTTTTTCATCCTCTTGGTTTGAAACTAGCTGACGCATGACATGCATATAAAAGACAATCAAAAACATATATTAATATAACAATATTAAATGTCCCATCACAGAAGAAAGGTCAAAAAATGAATCACTTTAAAAAGGAACTGGGATGGAACTAAAATGTTCCTAAAAGAGAAAAGTTTATTACTTCTCTACATTCCTCTGCTATTGCTAATGTATGAGTCTGCTAATCTGACATCGAGTACTGGAGCAGCTTTTCTTTTTCCAATGAAATATTAGGAAGAGTAAAACTATTGTCTCCAATCTCTGCTCCAAACTCTGCAACTTAGCTGCTGACCCCATACTTCTCTGGGAACTGAGGCTCAACTGGACTGTTCGCAAACCTGGTGTCTTGTGGCTCCAAGCTAACCATGTAACTGCACCAATCTGAGGGATATTTATTTCCACCTCCAAAACAACTCCTAACTTTATCCATCTCAGCTCATGTGCAACTAATATATTCAATCATTCACAAACAGAAACAGAGATTGCTGGAAAAGCTCATCAGATGGGATAGCATCTGTGGAGAGAAATGAGAGTTCACATTTTGGGTCCAGTGGCTCTTCTTCAGAACCGATGGTAGCTAGGAAATGATTGGCATATATGCTAAAGCTGGAGTGAAAGAGTGGGAGACAGTAAACGATAGGTGGGGATAGAGCCTAAAGAGAGAGAAAAACAGTTGGACAGCCAAAGGAGCAAAGGTCAGTCAGGGTGGAAATGAATAGATGCTGATGGGAACTATTAGTAACTGACAATGGGTTGTGTGTGGTAGCAGCCCCTGTGGTAACCAGCCTGGTGTGTGGGTGTTAGGGTAAGGACATGAGAGAAGGTGCCTCAAGCCCTAAAGTTATTGAGTCCAGAGTTCACAACCAGAAAACGAGGTGTTGTTCTTCCACCTTGCACTGAGCTGCATGGGTATACTTCAACAAGCCTGAGATTGAGATGTTGGCCTCGGAACAGGGTTGAAAATGTGTTGTTGGAAAAGTGCAGCAGGTCAGGTAGCATCCAAGGAATGAAGAAGGGCTTATGCCCGAAACGTCGAATCTCCTGTTCCTTGGATGCTGCCTGACCTGCTGCGCTTTTCCAGCAACACATTTTCAGCTCTGATCTCCAGCATCTGCAGACCTCGCTTTCTCCTCGGAACAGGGTGGCAGGAAACCAGAAGATTAGGGTCATTTTTGCAGACAGAACATAGATGTTCTGCAAAGCAGTCACTCAGTCTGCACTTTGTTTCCCCAGTGTAGAAGAGACTACATTGTGAGCAGCGAATGCATACACTAGATTGAGTGAAGTGCAGGAAAAGTGCTGCTTCACCTCAAAGGTATGTCTGGAACCTTGGATAGTGAGGAAAGAGGAATAAATAGACAGGAGTTACACCTTCTACGGTTGCAGGGGAAAGAGCCATGTGGCTGTGGGGACATGTTGGGAGTGAAGGAGGAGTGAACCATGGTGTCCCAATGGGAATTGATCCCTGCAGAAGGCTGATAAAGGAGGTCTCTACACTCAACAATTTTAGGGTTTATGTACCTTGTCAGCTACTACTAGACCTCATTAGCAGCTATTCTCCTCGGCTGTCCTTTACCCACCCTTTTGCCTGTTCAACGGTTTATCTCTCTTTGGGCTCTATCTCCACCTATCATTTACTCCTCCCCCCTTCCCCCCACAAATCCCCATCTCCTGCATAAATACCAGCCTTTTCTTGGCTGCCATCAGTTCTGAAGAAGAATCACTGGACCTGAAACATTAACTCTGATTTCTCTGCACAGATGCTGCCTCACCTGCTGAGCTTTTCCAGCAATGTCTGTTTTCATTTCCGATTTCTAGCATTCTCTGTTCTTTTGAGTTTTTTTAATATACCCAATCATTCCTTCATTACCTCTAAATTTAACTATTCCAATACACTCCTGACTGGTCTCCCACAATCAATGAATTTGAGATTGCGCAAAGCTCTGTTGCTTGTGTGTATTTTTAGTCAACCTATTTGGAAATGCTATGACACACCCCCTGGGCTGGTGACACATCAACTGTCTTCCCTGGCCCAGAGGTAGCCACAGTACCATTGCATAATAAGAGCTCTTCAGTGTGTGTATCCTTAGCTGCACCAAGTCCTGTTCCGCGTACTCCTCAGGTTGTTGACCTGCTTGGTCAAATAAGTGACTAATGCTAGCATTTTTGTCCTTGTTTTCAAATCCATCCATGACATTGTCCCTCCCTATCTTTATAACCTTCTCTAATTTCACAACTTACTGATATATGTGACCATTTGATTATGGCCTTTTGAACATCCCTGATTTTAATTGCTCCTTCATTGATGACCAGGTTTTAAACTATACAGGCTTAAGCACTGAAGTTCCATTCCAAACCACTTTCTTTATACGAGTTGTATAAAATATCTTTGGATTTTATATTAAACAACTGTACAAATATAAGATTTATTTTGCTCATGGAGTGTTGTATAAGAGGAGGGAAAAGTTGGAGAGCCAGAGAAACTTTGGGAATGAGTCAAGGCCCAAACATGGTCACTAACAGTAAAAGAATTAAAATTGAATCTGCAAAAGGAGCCAGAATTACTGGAATCACAATGTCTTGGAGAGCTGTAGGGCTGGAGGAGTTTACAGAGAATTAGAGAAGTGAGTTAATGGAGGCAGTTAAAAATGAGGATGGAAATTTTAAGATCAGGACATACACAATGAGGAGCATTTGTAAGTCAGGAAATCCTGCAGTCACATGCCAATGAGACTTGTGTAAGTTCGGATGTGCTTGACGGTTGTAATGATTTGATATTTAAGATGGTGGAAAATGGGAACCTGCCCAGTACAGCAATAGAATAGTCAAGTCCAGAGGTAAAAACATACGTGAAAGATATACGGATCTACCTAGATAGCATAGAGATGGGCAGTGTTATAGAAATGTAAGTAGATGGTTTTAATGATGGGTTGTTATGTGTTTGGAAGCTTGTGTCAGGATCAGGTAAAGCTTTCTTTAAGAATGTAATAAAAGCCATGTATGATTTATGGGTCCTGCTTTTGTCCATTTCTATATCAGAACGAATATAATGTACGCATCAATGCATAAATTATTGGAATTTTCCAGATGATGGGACAGAAGCTGACAGAGCTAGCTGACTTGCTAACTGCATTATTTAAAAGAAAAATCCATCTGCTCACTTTGATGAACATTCTGGTCAGTATTTTTGTACTGATACCCTTATAAAATTAGGACAATTCTTCAGCAAATTCTATCATCAGCACTTTTGTCCAGTAGGATAACTGTTAAAATCTTAATTAATGAATTCCAAATGCTAATTACATAGCAAAATAATACACAATTTAATTTTGAAATGGAAACTTGTCTATAAGGTCTTCCAATCAGAATATATGAAAATAACTGTAATATATGTAACTGTAAATGATTTAGGAATGAGTACAATACTCCTGTCTGGATGGGTTGAGAGACAGAAAAAGCTTATAACTCAATTAAAGTAGGTTGTTAAACTAAACACAAAAACAAAATACTGTGAATGCTGAAACTCTGAAACAAACACAGAAAGTGCTGGAGAAACTCAGCAGGTCTGGCAGCAAATGTGGAGAAAGAAACAGAGTTAACATTTCTGAAGAACAATCATATCAGATATGAAACATTAACTCGGTTCCTATCACTACAGATATTGTCAGACATGCTGAGTTTCTCCAGCTTTTCTGTGTTCTCAAAATAAGTATGTATTGAACAAAACTTAGCAATATTTGCTTGAGTGAACAGTAAATACTGACACATCAGGCTGGATTTTTCAATGAGTAGCAATCGGACACAACAGAACAGCTCCACAATTTTGACAGGACATTCTGATCAAGGCTCCTTCAGAAATGTAGAGCTGTACCCCTGTTCTGACTGCTTCCGCATCATGTAGAACAGTTCTGGAAGGCAAACAGCTCCCTTTTTTTAAATTTACAGGTACATTGAAATTTAAAGGTCCAGCATCACAGACAGCTACTTTGATAGCTGTTCAGAAATGGTAAGTATGTAAAGTAAGTGTGAGGTGAGGACATCAGGAGTGTAGGGTGCCAGTGGGTAGAGTGTCAAGTAAATGATGGAGTGTTTAGGGTAAATCAAAGTGTGTTGGAGATATCAGGTCTGGCAGAGAGGAAGTCCAGGGGGTCAGGGTGGTGATGCTGTTAGTTCTGGCTGTGTGGGTCCATAATAGAGGAAAGGGTTTCAGGTCCCAAGGCAGATGAAGAGGGTTGGCACCGATAGCAAGTGAAGAAAGGTCAAGTCTGTTGGTGGGGCAGGGGTGTTGGGTCTTGGGACATGTGTTGGGTGTGGCAGCAGGGGAGGATGTTGTGTCAGGGTTGGACTTGTGGTAAGTTGAGGATCAGTTGAATAGCTTCTCTGGAGTTAGACTGTTCATGGTCTAAATTTTTCAGAGTAAATATTTACACAACAGAATTAAATGGATACTTCCACAAGGTTTCAAGAGTAGAGGAAAGGTCCAGCATAATATTCAATGTACTGGGTAATTCCTCAGGAGTCTCCAACAATGGACATTCTGCAGGGTACCCATGAACAACTGCTATCTAACCTCAGAAGCAATTATCTGGCCAATGGAAAATTCAGTTCATAGCAGTTGAGCCAAATATTTCATTTCATTATTGCAACTTCGATGTATTACTATGGATTATGGAAGTAAACTGGCTAATTTAATATCACCATCCAAAGCATTGAACTTAAAGTCAACATAGCTACATATATTAAAGAATCAATTTACACAGGCTGATAATGAAACATTGTTAGAGCATGCAGCTCATTTCAATATCTGATGTAACAGTTTAGTAAGGACAATGGTGTAATGTAGATAAACTAAACTTCTGTAGTTTATAATTCATCAGTGTGAGACAGAGCTGTAGAACATCATGTACTCACATAAGGCACAATGTTAATTTCAAAAGCACCTCTTGACATTTTTCTGAGGGCTACTTATTAATCTTTGAAGCTTACCTTTTCGTTTTCATATGCTGTTTTCTCATTTTCACTAAATCATTAGTATGTGCTGCAGTCAAGTAGCAATAATACTTTCTGCATTTGCAAGATTTTTGGGGTATGTGGACTCTCAGAATTAGAAGAATTTCATTGATACTCTTAGCAATTATTAATCTTCCGTTAAACTTCCAATATGTCACAATACACAATAAGAAAAATCAATTTCCAAGACAACACATTACTTAAATTGACACAACAGACTTAAGTTAGCAATAAAATACTTTTTAAAATTAAGAGATATACATTTCTATACACAACAAAGTCATCGCCCTAAGCACATCTCGCACACACTGGTGGGGTCATATTTCCACTACATATGCACAAAGATGGAAAACTTTAACCAGGTAGTTATCCTTTTTATTGCACCTCAGATTTAAATGCAACAATTGAAAGATGGTTCATTACAATAGCAATCATTTCCTTTTTTCACATCTTAAGCTGAAGATTCCACATTCATTTACAGGGAATTAATTACTTGTAAATGAAAATTTGAAATCAGCTTATTTCAAATGATTTCAACTTTTTCGGCTCGTAGTTAATTGAGAATTCCTTTATCAACAGGTTCAAAGTTGCTCTCTCTCCTTTGCAGCAAGTTTCATCCCTTGCAACCTCATTCTTGAAGCAGATCTCTTTCCCCCATCTTTCAGTCTCACTCTTTGCCCCTTTTAGCTTCCCTCTCAACAACCTTCCAGCCTCCCTGCTTCCCACCCGCCTTGTGGATTTCTTCTTCCTCAACATCCTCATTGGGAACCACCTTCTACTGTGACTTTCTCCCTCAGAGCATATTTCTTCTTCCTGGCAGATGGTTGCTGCCAGATCCAGCATGTGGTAATTCCAGCAGTTGCCCCTTGTCAAAAGGCTTCCCAGCCTTGTCCTCCATCCAGCAGGAGATTTCCCAGCAAGTCTCCCATCCTCTATTCTTCCAGCAAATGACTGAAGGGATGGAGGAGTGAGGAGATCACTCGCTGACTTACTTACTTTTCTTTCTTACTTACACAATTGCTTCTTCCTGCTCCAAATACAGGCTTTTTTTTTACATTTGCTACTGATAGTTTCAGCAGCAGATGCGAGAACCAGACTATGCTTGGATGAGCAGCTCTGCTAAGACTCTGCCAATTCTACTTACTGAAGACTGGGGTTGACTTTCCTCTAATTGGTTACTTCATGATTGAAGTTTCCAAAGTCTTTTTGCAGACTTTCAGGTGCAAATCTGTATGCAGCTCCTTTATGTTTTGAGCATTGTGTTCAAGGTACATATATGAAATTAAAATCTTTTAAAACATAAATAATATTTTTGAAGGATTTAAACTGCTCTAAATCTGAAATGAATCATTATAGAATTGCAAAGTTGCAGCATGTTATTTGGATTTCCACTTTTTATTCACAATGTACTATTGATTCCACAAGATTAAAAGTTAATTATTGGTGAACATAATGTTTTAACAGACCACATGTAAAGATCTGCTCAGTTTACCAAGTCAATAATAACTCATCAATTGTACACAAAGGTAAGCACATTATTAGAAAGATCACTGATACTTAGACCTTTTAATTGTTAATCTTAGAATGTTGAGCTACTGTTGTAATGATTTAGCCACTGGGAGCGCCAACTGGAAACTTTGGTGCTATTTTCATAAATGAAAAATATGGACTGAATGGTGTGAAATTCTGTGAAAATATTCTGCCCCTGCACAATGTGTTAATGCTGGGATGGGAATCTGTAAATTGCCCCTTCTTTATTTTCAGTCGGTGGATAAACTATTGCCAATATTAGTGGTTTTGTTAAATCTATGGCCATTTTGATTAATGTGACTAGCCAATGTAAGCTCAACAACAAGCATATGGTATAGGTAGACTCCAGCATCTTTAAGCTGGCGACCATGTCCTGCCAAGTGATGTTGAGGACACATCTTAGACAGCGAAATTGGAAACTATTTAGTCTTTCCTCATGGCAGTTTACGTTTTGCAGGTCTCCAGGCGAACATGCCAATTATGCAGACTTGGCAGATTTACAGGTTGGTAACCTCAGTCAAGTTGCTGCAATTCCCAATGCATTTATTCAGCTTGGACATAACAATTGCAGCTTTTTCTACAGATGTTGTGATTTCTGCATTAGTGACAAATTGCTGATGATTATGGAGCTTATTCATGAAATGCTATCAACTTACAGCATCACACTGTCCATAAAGATACTGATCTACTACACTATAATGTTCATCTGTAATCTGTTTATCTGACTGCAATGCTTACCCTTTTAACTTTATTTTTTTTATTTTCTAACTTATAATATGAATCACTCTAAGGTAATGTAAAATTTTTCTTTATTTCTTGATTTTGTATCTAAGATCTGGACCTAGGTACTTTATACTTAAGATGGCGCCATGAGGGGCCAGATTGTAAACTTTTTACTGTACTCCTGTATTCCTGTACTTCTGAACTTCAGTACCCAAGACAATAAACCTATTTCTATTTCAAGATAGATGATAATGTGTCATCATTATGGACTATGTAATTTGTCTTCCTCATGCTGATGGTAAAATCAAATCTTGACAGATATGAGTGACCATTTACCCATTCATTTGTAGCCATATGTTCAAACATTTTCAGTGCAATGAATTTGGCACTAAGCATGATTCCTAGATGTCCTTATTTTGTCTACAAGGACATCTGAGAGATAGATATGAAGGATGCAGATAGTGACACAGACAATAGGGAAGAAAATGCTGATGATTTTGACTTCTGGAGCTGACTGTTTGGAAGGAGCTGGTGAAGAAGCAAACAGAAACGAGATGGTCAGCTGACCCAGGAAAAGGGTGCAGAGAAAACGAAAAAAAAACCCCAGAAAGCAGTGAATCATGCACTTTCTCAGCACACTAGGTTCCTCTATATCAAATGCAGCAGAGACAGCTATACCAAAATGGAGTTGCTCAGCCACATCAAGCAATGTTTAACACACAGTCAGTACAATTATTCATCTGTCAATTAAAATCAACAATTAACACTGTGGCACAAGCCATCATCAAACAAGGCACAATGCTGCCACTGTTAATAGTAAATTAAAAGAAAGATACTTTCCCCAATACTTGTAACAGAGATCACCATTTATGTAGCAGTCTCAATCTTCCCATCACATATCACATTGTACTCTCAATACTTAAGACTACAACAGTATTATTAAGATTGGCTATCAGAATTCTTGCTCATTAGTCAATGACAAATTATGTGATTTAACAGGATTTTTAAAAAACCAAAGTTGTGATTTAAATTGGTCAGATCTGAAGGATGCTATTCGGAACAGAAAGATATGCCTCACGCTCTGACTCACTCTCACTGCACTGTAAGGAAGGATTACTCCAGTAATAGTGAACAATAGGGATTATACTTCCAGTGTATGAAATAGACTCAAGACTATTTTCCCAAAATTCTGGGAGACCATATTTTCCCATATTTGTATTCTAACCTTCTGCAATTTTTGTTTCATCAGGACAGGGCAACATTGGATAAAGTGAAGACTGCAAATGCTGAAGATCAGAGCTGAAAAATGTGTTGCTGGAAGAGTGCATTCCTGAAGAAGGGCTTTTGCTCGAAATGTCGATTCTCTTGCTCCTTGGATGCTGCTTGACCTGCTGCGCTTTTCCAGCAACACATTTTTCAACATTGGATAACGTTCTATTGGATTCATTAACCTACCCAACTCTTCCTGCAATGGAAGTGGCTTTTTATTCATTATCTATCTAAGTTCTCTGCCCCTGAATTAATTGTTTAACATGTGTGAAGTAATTACAGGTGTACCAATGAAAGGAACCAAAGGTATTTTTGGCACTGTGATGACTAATAGATGACACACAGTGATTTCAATACTACACAGCAATCTAATAATTATCCTTTCTTTGGACATGGTTGAGTGTGGGAAAAGGAGTGAGTGGAAGTTTTTTTTCTGAGGCTGAGAGTGGAGCAAGTTGGAAGAGTGGAAAGGACTTCCACCTGAATTTTGTTTTGAGTGATTACTTTATTTTGAGCACTTTCATGCATAAGCAATTGGCCAGATTCTGCTGGTAGATAAGTGGGAAGTTCTGTTCCCTCACTCAGATCTTTCTGAGCTGCAACTTCTAGAACCTATTTAAAAATGACTTGGAGAGCACCTCGCTCTCTGTTACTGAAAAAACATGAATCAATCGTTGCTAACCACCCCTATCCACCCATTGACATGTCACAGATCTGTTCAAAATCAGCACCATAGTTCAGTGACACCTTCCTAGAGAAGGTGCAAGTGGGAGTTCACAAAAAAAGGGACATATCCTCTCCAAGGGGTGGGAATAGGATGTAGCACCAAGTTATTAAGGTGGCCTGGATAGTTGTGGCTGCAATGGCCAGTGACCATAATGATTATAGAAATGACTAGATGTGGTGCTGCAAACGAATGAATTATCTCTTGCACACCATCAGGATAAGTGCCAGTGTCAACTCAATGCCTCAAACCCCATGAGTCTGAGTTAGCATTGTAAGATTGCTACTGGACAGGACTATTTCTACAAGATTGGCAGACAAGCATCTCCACCACAAGCCTCACGTGAAGAGGGGAACCAACGTTTGCAGACTGTAGACAGTTTGTCACTTCAATGCTGAAAATGTGTTGCTGGATAAGTGCAGCAGGTCAGGCAGCATCCAAGGAGCTGGATGCTGCCTGACCTGCTGCGCTTTTCCAGCAACACATTTTCAGCTCTGATCTCCAGCATCTGCAGTCCTCACTTTCTCCTTGTCAACTTGCTGACGTTGTACTACTTGTACTAGGTAACACTTGTCAAACAGAAAGGGAGCTACAACATGTAACAGCTCACACACCTCCAGCTTTCTTTCACTTTTCTTCAAAGAAACTACACATCACATGGCTTCTCACCAGAGGCTTGCATAGGCAAGGGAAGGCACCACAAAACCTGTTTTCGGGATTGAACGTTTCCCAGGAATATCAAACGCACACAGAAGCTTCAATAATCTCCATAATCTCCGGCTCTTAAACTACACCCAATAACCTTTCAATTAGCCAATTTTGTACAATCGTCGGTTCAATACATCCTGATTGGATGTACAGGCAACACTGTGGTGATGTTCAACATTTGTCCGAAGGGTTCACACTGGGATCTTTAATCATGCTTACTGAGATTACCTCGTGTTACCTATGAGCCAGCTCTGGAGATGATATGGGAGAGCAAACACTCGAGAGTGGGGGAGTTGTGTCAAATGTGAGGGTAGTGACAATTTGCTGGATAACAGTTTCAGACCTACAGGAATTGTTGCCTGTTGTCCCAAATGAGCTGGACGTTGAGAAAGTGAAAACCCCTTCTGTTGAGGAATCTGGCTGGATGATGCCATGGAGCATTGTGTGTCACATGCACCTGGTTTTGAACCTATGGAAATCCAGTAATAGCTGAAAATCCTACCTTGGCTGTATCCAGAGAGAACTGGCCAAACTCAATTTCTTTTTGTAAAGGGCATTGATAAACACATGAATGTATTGAGGCCTGCAATTGGGAGATGTCACATAGTCCATTGTCAAGCTTTGAAAGGAGCCAGTGCAATATTACCTCCACTGTGATCTTCAATGCCACCTTCTCCCAAGCTGAGCAGCTGCAGAGCTGCCGGCATGAGTGGCAGATGTAGGTGATAGTGCCTCTAGTCATGCAAAGATATCACCTGCATTGTCCTTTACTCATTTGGATGTAGCTGGAATGCAATCTGTACATCTATTTTCTGTAGATTGCTCCTCCGTGCTGCAAACGTTGGTTCCCCTCTCCACGTGCTACTTGCTTGTCCATAGTTGCAGCTCCCTCAGCTTCATGTCTCAGATTTTGCTTTGTTGATCTTCTTCCTCTTTTTAGTCTCATCAAGGCTAAGATCACTGTTGGGTTCAATTGTTCCAACATTTGGAAGGGAAGTACTAACAGCATCATAGAGTTGCACAGCATGGAAAGAGACTGTTCAGTCCAATCTGTCCATACTGAGTCCCATTTGCCAGCATTTGGCCCATATCCTTCTTGATCCTTCCTACAATCGTGGAGGGAGTAGTAGAAATTAGGTATATGGTTTGTATTTGAGATCCTGTCATTGCTAATTGAGCATTGAGCATTTATCAAGCTGCTTCTGATTTGGGTGATAACCTCACCTAGAGCCCTTTCTACCAGAGATGTGCAATTACTGTAAGTCATGACCATTTTACTCTTTTCCTATTGCTGCTAACTGAATGATATTTATGCTAATTAGCTTAACATTCCACAATGTGAACCTAAAAACAAAGAACTATGGATACTGGAATATGAATCACAACTGAAAGTGCTAGAGAAACTTGGATGATCTGGCAGCATCTACAGAAAGAGAGAAAAGCAGAGTTGATATTTTCACTCCATTGACCCTTCACTGGGTTTGAAATATTGACAATGTGAATCTATTTGACTTTCCATATCTACATTATGCAGCCCTTACATACCAGGAGGGTCTGGCAGAAAAACAGTTTCATTGCCATGTTGTTACCTTCCATGTACAGTGGCCTGATTGGCTGAGTGTGAATTAGACATGTCTCCCAAACCCAAAAACAAAACACATTCATGGGCACCGCTGGTGGATCTTCTTGTGGAAAGTGAATGAGTGACTGGATATGGTGGAGAATTAGATGCTTGTGGCTTTTACACCTTATTTGTCCTTCATTTGCATAGATAGTCGTCCTACACTGAAAGAACAGTAATGCATCAACCCAACAGTAACAATCCATATGTCCAGTTTTGGCTTAGATTGTTTCTTTTGAGTGTATGTGCTTTGCTTTACCACACACAAACAAGGGGTCCCTCCTGTTTACATTGTGCATTTTCAGAATCCTATTTAAAATCAATTTTGCAAGATGGTTGTGGTACTCTTTGATTTTGCTTACTTCTTCCTCAACTGTCCCCCTTTTTGAGTGCAATCCTCCGTCCCATAGCCGTCGTTATCTTTGTTATTTCTCATTTCTTTTCTACTGTTCTTCATCAAACTCCCGTATTAATATCAGACATCTACTATTTCCCTTGGCATCTGTGCTTTTCCTCCTGATCTCACTCTTATACCAATCCAATGACCAGGCTCCCATTCCATTCAATTCCACTTCTTTTGCTCCCTCCCCAGCACATGCATTAACCCCCTTCAATATGATCTCCATAATATCCCACTCCGACTCTTAGCTCACCAAGATCTTCTTGTGGTTTTACTGTGGTTTCTGTTGATGGACTTTATTCAGCCATTTCTCCAGTCAGTGCACATGTTGGAAAACCATGCTGAATCTGTTTCAGCACCCCTTCTGCCCCTTTAGCCTCAACTGGACTCTCTGTGAGTATGGAGCTACAATTTTTATTCCTGCCAAATCATTCCCCAGGAGTAAATCGACAAACTCCACTGGCAATTTCTTAACTCTCTTGACTATCACCAATCCTCTCAGGAACAGAGTTTGAGTAGCTCTCCCACTCTTTGGCATAGTGATGGACTTAGTTGCTTCCTTTGAAAAAAATAGATAAAAATCTGTCATGCCTTTCATCTTCATTGTGTACCTATGGTCATAGAGTCATAAGAGTCCTACAGCAAGGAGACAAGCTCATGCTGACCAAAATGTCCATCCACACTAACCCCATTTCCCTGCACTCAGCCCATATTATTTTAAACCTTTCCTATCCATTATCTGTCCAAATACTTTTTAAATATTGTTAATGTATCTGCCTCAACAACTTCTGCTGACAGCTCATTCAATATGTGTACTAACCTCTGTGTAAAGAAGTTGCCCCTCAGGTTCTCTTTTACTCTTCCCCCTAACCTTAAACTGCACTCTAGTCCTCAATTCCCCAACCCTGGGAAAAAGACTGAATGAATTCATCCTATCCATGTCTTTCATGACATATACACTCAATTAGATTCCCCCCTCAGTTTCCTATGCTCTAAAGAAAAAAGTCCTAGCTTGTCCAACCTCTCCCTATAACTCAGACCATTGAGTCCAGGCAACATCTTGTGGATTAATTCTGCAATCTGTTCAATTTAATAACATCCTTCCTATAGCTAGGTAACCAAAACTGAACACAATACAATGGCCTCACCAACAAGCTGTACAACTGCAACATAACTTCCCAACCTTGATACTCAGTGCCTTGACTAATGAAGGACAGTGTGTCAAAAGCCTTCTTCACTACCCTGTCTACCTGTGACCCCCACTTTCGGAGAACCATGCGCTTGAACTCCAAGCTCCCTCTGTTCCACTATACTCCTTAAGGCCCTACCATTCACCACGAAACTCCTACCTTGATTTGACTTTCCAAAATGCAAGACATCAGACTTATCCATGTTAACTCCATTTGCCATTTCTCAGCCCACTTCCCCAGCTGATCAAGGTCCTGCTGCAATTTCTGATGACCTTCCTCACTGTCCACGATACTGCCTATTTTAGTGTCATCTGCAAACTTGCTAACCATGCCTTGTACATTCTCATGCAAATCACTGATATAGATAACAAACAGCAATGGCCCAGCACCAATGCCTGAGGCGCTCCACTAGTCACAAGGCTCCAGTCTGACAAGCATCCTTCCACTATTACCCTCTGCTTCCTACATCAAGCCAACATTGTATCTAATTTACTAGCTTCTCCTGGATTGCATGTGAACTGACATTCTAGAGCAGCCTACTATGTGGAACCTTATCAAAGGCCTTACTGAAATCCATATAGACTATGTCCACTGCCCTGCCCTCGTCAAACTTTCTGGTCATTTTATCAAAGAACTCTAACAACTTTGTGAGGCTTGATCTCCCACGCACAAAACCATGCTGACTACTCCTAATCAAACCCTGTCTTTCCAAATGCATGTACATCTTATCTCTCAGAATCTTCTCAAGTAGTTTACCTACCACAGATGTTAAACTTATTGGTTTATAGTTCGCAGGCTTTTCTTTGCAGCCCTTCTTGAATAAGGGAGACCTCGATGGCATGATGCTGGGCAATACTAATCCACTGATGGTATCTGCACATTGCCAGTTGGTTTCCCATCCAAATCAAATGGAAGATTATCTGTCAAATGAATGAAGAATTTTTGGGGGCAGGAGGCTGGCAAAGGGGACTGAAGGAACCATCCCAAGTACACAGTGAATTACAGGCATGGGTTTTCTGGAGGGCCTTTCAATCAGCACAGAAAAAGAAGTATTGGCGGGGTGTCTAAACATTCCTTTTGAAGTCCAGAGAAACAATGGTCTGTTCAAATATTAAGTTGGATGAATTTAAAGGAGTAGGTTGAAAAGAAATGTTACCCTATTTCACAGTTCACATTGGCTTAGTATTATTGCTGGACTGTTACTCCAGTGACCGAGATAGTGTTCTGGGGACCCAGATCCAAATTCTGCCACAGCACATGGTAGAGTTTATGATGACCATGAATCCACTGCTGATTGTCGGAAAAACCCATCTAGTTCACGAATGCCCTTTAGGGAAGGAAACTACCATCCTTATTTAATATGGCCTACATGTGACTCCAGCCGAAAATGTGTTGCTGGAAAAGTGCAGCAGGTCAGGCAGGATCCAAGGAGCAGGAGAATTGACGTTTCGGGCATGAGCCTTTCTTCAGGAAGGCTCATGCCCGAAATGTCGATTCTCCTGCTCCTTGGATGCTGCCTGACCTGCTGCGCTTTTCCAGCAACACATTTTCAACTCTGATCTCCAGCATCTGCAGTCCTCACTTTCTCCTATATGTGACTCCAGACTTGTGACAATGTGGTTGACTCTTAACTACCCTCTGAAATGGCCTAGCAAGCCACTCAGTTATATCAATAGCTATGCAGACTAAACAAAGAAAACAAAATGGACATATCACCTGCCATTGAACTAGGTGCCTAAAAAGACAACAGCAGAAACATCCCTGTTGACTCTGCCAAGTCATCTTTACTGATCTCTGGGGGCTTGTGCCAAAATTGGGAGACCTGTCTTACAGACTAGTCAAGCCATACTCATGGAATCATCCAACAATGTCTCAGACATCACAAATTTAACCCCTGGACATGTCCTATCTCACCAGCAGGACAGACACAGCAGAGGTGATGGCACAGTGGTATACATTCGTGAGGGACTTACAAACATTGACTCCAGATCCCATAAAATCTCATGGCTACAGGTTAAACATGGGCAAGGAAGCCTCTTGCTGGTTGCTACATAACATCCTTCATTAGCTGATGAATCAGTGCTCCTCCATATTTAACAACACTTCGAGGAAGCAGTGGGGGTGGTGAGATATATTTTGGGTAGAGGTTTTAATTATCTGTGACCAAAATTTGCTTGGCCGCAGTACTACTGATTGGGCAGAGTGGACTTTCAATTTCGGCTTCCTTCAGTGGTCCCCTGCATTACAGATACCAATCTTCGCCAATTTGATTCACTCCATGTAATATCAAGAAATGGTTGAAAACACTGGTTACTGCCGTGGCTAAGGCCAGCAATAGTATTGAAGACTTGTGCTCCAGAATTTGTCACTCCCCTAGCCAAGCTCTTCCAGTACAATTGCAACAATGGCATCTGCTTGATAATGTGGAAAAGTACCCAGGTACGTCCTGTACATGAAGAGCAAGACAAATCCCACCCAGACAATTACTGCCCCATCAACCCAATCCTGATTATCAGTAAAGTGACAGAAGTTGTCATCAGCAGTGCAATCAACCAGCACCTTCTCAGCAATAACCTGCTCAGTGATGTACAGTTTGGGTTCTCCCAGGGCCACTCAGCTCCTGACCTTGGTTCAAACATGGAAAAAGTCTAAATTCCAGGGGTGAGGAGAGAGTGACAGCCCTTGACTTCAAGATGCGTTTGATCAAGTGTGGCATCAAGGAACCCGAGCGAAACTGGAATCAATGGGTATGAGGAGGCACACTCTCCACTGTTGGAGTCAATCCTGGCACATAGGAAGATGGTCATGGTTGTTAGAGGTCAATCACCTCAGATCCAGAACATATCTGCAGGAGTTCATGAGGTTAGTGTCTTAGGCCCAACCATCTTCAATTGTTTCATCAATGACCTCTTCTCCATCATAACTAATTTTTTGATCTGATTTGATTTATTATTGGGACATGCTAGCCAGGCAAATCATACCTTACAAGAATGCACCAGTGTAATAGAACAGAATGCAGAATATCGTGTTACAGCTACAGAGAAGGTAAGTGGGGAATTTAATTGACGATTGCAAATGTTCACCACCAGTTGCAACTCATCAGATATTGAAGCAGTATGTTTTTATGTGCAACAAGATTTGGACAATATCCATTCTTGGGCTGACATGTAACAACTAACATTTATGCCACAAAACTACCAGGCAATGGCCATCTCAAATAAGAGACAATCTAACCATCACCCCTCATCATTCAATGGTGTTACCATCACTGAATCCCCCACTATCGATATCTTTGCGGTTACCAGTGACCAGAAACTCAACTGGACTTTCCACATAACATACTGGCTACAAGAGCAAGTTAAAGGCTATGAATACTGTGGTGAGTAATTCATCTCCTAACTCCCCAAATCCTGTCCATCATCTACAAGGCACAAGTCAGGAATGTGATTGCTTAAACAAGGGAGACAGCAATAGAATGAGGGAGGAGTAATCTAAAGTAGACTGGAAACAAAGGTTTTATGTTGGGATAGTTGACGAGCAGTGGAGGACTTCCAAAGCAATTTTTAAAAGTGCTCAACAAAACTGTATTCTATGAAAAGGAAGGACTGTAAGAAAAGGGGTAATCTGCCATGAGTTTCTAAGGAAATAAGGGAGGCTATCAAAGTGAAAGAGAAGGTATACATAGTGGCCAAAAACAGAATGAAACTGGAAGACTGGGAAAACCTTAAAGGTCAATAGAAAGCCACAAAAAGAGGCATAAAGAAGCATAAGATAGAATATGAGAAAAAACTAGCACAGAATATAAATACAGATAGCAAAAGTTTCTATAAATATATAAAATGAAAAAGAGTGGCCAAAGTAAACATCAGTCCTTTAGAGGATGAAAAGTGATGGGATATGATGAAATAGCCGAAGCATTGAACAGGTATATTGCATTGGTCTTCACAGTGAAGGACACTAATAACATGCCAGTAATTGACAAAGAGACGAAGGTAGGTGAGGACCTGGAAGAGGTAGTGTTGGGCAAGCTAATGGAGTGAAAGTTAGACCTGGATGGAATGCATCCCTAAAAGCGATGGCAGGAGAAATAACAAGCACACTGGTGGTAATTCTCCAAAATTGCTGGACTCTGGGGCAGTCCCAGAAGATTGGAAAACAGCAAATGTGATGCCACTGTTTTAAATGGAGGTAGACAAAAGATGGGGAATTATAGACCAGTTAGCTTAACCTTTGTAGTGGAGAAAATTCTTGAGTCTATTATCAAGGAAGAATTAGCAGGACATCTCGATAGAAATTGTCTCATTGGGCAGACACAGCATGGCTTCATGAAGGGCAGGTCATGTTTAACAAATCTTTGGAATTCTACAAGGACATTACGAGCGAGGTGGACAATGGAGACCAGTGGATGTGGTGTACGTAGATTTCCAAAAGGCCTTCGACAAGATGCTGCATAAGGGGCTGCTGAACAAGACAAAGATGTATAGCATTACGGGAGAAATGTTAGCATGGATACAGGTTGGTTGACTAACAAGAAGCAAAGAGTGGGGATAAATGAGTGCTAATCTGGCTGGCAATCAGGGACTAGTGGAGTGCCTCAGGGATCAGTGTTGGGACCACAATTATTCACAACTTACATAGATGATTTGGAGTTGGGGACCACGTGTAGTGTGTTAAGGTTTGCAGATGACACTAAGGTAAGTGGCAGAACAAAGTGTGCAGAGGACTGTGAAACTTTGCAGAGGAACACAGATACTTTGAGTGAGCAGGCAAAGGTCTGGCAGATGGAATACAATGTTAATAAATGTAAAGTCATCCATTTTGGTAGGAATACCAGCAAAATAGATTATTCCTTGAATGGTAAAAAGTTGCAGCATGCTACTATGCAGAGTCCTTGTGCATGAATTACAGAAGGTTGGTCTGCAGGTACAATGAGTGATTAGGAAGGCAAATGGAATTTTGTCCTTCATTACTAAGGGATTGAGTTTAAAAGCTGGAAGGTTACGTTGCAGCAATGCAAGGTGCTGGTGAGGCCACACCTGGAGTACTGTGTGCAGTTTTGGTCTCCTAACTTGAGAAAGAATGTACTGGCACTGAAAGGGGTGTATTAAAGGTTCACTAGGTTGATTCCAGAGTTAAGGGGGTTGGCTTACTAGGAGAGACTGAGTAGACTGGAATTATATTCATTGGAATTCAGAAGAATGAGAGGGATCTTATAGAAACATAAAATTATGAAGGGAATAGATAAGATAGAAGTAGAAAGGATGCTTCCATTGGCTGGTGAAACTAGGACAAGAGGGCATGACCTCAAGATTAGAGGGAACAGATTTAGGATTGAACTGAGAAAGAACTCTTCACCCAGAGGGCTCGAAATCAATGGAATTCCTTGCCCAGTGAATTAGTTGATGCTACTTCAGTAAATGTTTTTAAAGCTAAGCTAGAATTTTTTGAATAATAAAGGAATTAAAGAATACAGTGAGAATGCAGCTAAGTGGACCTGAATCCATGAAAAGATCAGCTACGATCTTATTGAATGGCGTAGCAGGCTCAAAGGGCCAGAGGCATTATTGTCCCTTTTTGACCGTCGCATCAACATGGGTGGACCAGGCCAGATCGGTGATCATCACTCCTTGGACAATCTCCATCTCAGCTCCAGGGATGTAGCCTCCCCCTTGCTTCCTGAAGCCGAAGACCAGCTCTATCACTTTGCTGACACAGAGGAATTGCTGATTTGGAAATATATTGCTATTTCTTCACTAATGCTGGGTCAAAATCCTGGAGTTCCCTCCCCAATGGCATTGTGGGTCAATCTACAGTACATGGACTGCAGCAGTTCGAGAAGGCAGCTCTGCACCACTTTTTAAACAGATACCAGGGAGGGCTAATAAATGTTGGCCACCCAATGATACTCACGTCGCATGATTGAATAAAAAAAATTGAAAATGGGAATTGCAGACAGAGAAAATTACTACTGTTTTTGTTTGTAAAGTTGTGTCAAATGTGTTTGGAGTTCTTTAAATGATATACCATTATAGCTTTCAGCATAGACCACCTTCAACGACTTTTCATTGTCCTTAGCATCAGACAACAGGAGATGCTATACTAATTTCAATTCCAATCTCAATCATTCAAACTCTGTCCTCTTTACTGATTTAAGTTTGTCAACTTCTGAGTCATAAGATAAAGCTTTTCACTGGACTACCATTTTGAGTTGCGGGGGTGGTGGTAGGAAAAACATAAGACTGTTTGTGCAGCATTAATTGAATATTTAATGTGTGTTTGTCACTTCCCTGGTGAATTGTTGGTCATGCTTTGATCAAGAACCAGGTGACCTGTCAAGGTTTCAGCTAATACTGGAGTGGATGTTTTAACTCAGGATCTAACCCCTTTAAAATGAAATGAAAATAACATATTGGCAAGTCTTTCAATGCATTTCTCAATCTATATATTATCTAGCTGCAATCTCATAGTAAGCTACTTTTAGAAACGTATTGTGGCGGAAAGCCATGTTCTAACAGTGGATTTATTGTGCTGGCCATACAGCTGTTTCCATGTTGGCAACAAAGGGTAGCTGGTGCACACATTTAAACACTCATTCATGCACTTGTGTTGAAGTGCGATTCTTTCAGCAACAAACTGTTAGAGGGAAACCATCTCAATAGGCCCACAGTATGAGGCTGGTTAAGCCAGACAAGTGAAAATACTTCAGTGGCCAGCATGGATTCGATGCCTCTCCAACATGTTGTTGACTGAGACATTCCTCAGAGTAAACCACAATTTTTTGTGTCCTTTTATAAAGAGAAGCAAAATAAAACAAAAAAAAATACACAGACGGCATAATTTTTTTTCAACTTGTGATGTAAACTGCAATTGAGCTTATTCTGCAGTTCTTACCTAAATTATTATTGCTTTGGATTTCATTTCCATTTTGTCAGTTCTGGCCAACTGTGTATTTGTTGACATATGAGGCACGCATTTACAGCACTGCGCAAAAATATTCCAGGTATCCCTTATGTTTTCGGTGTGAAATGTCATGTGACCCAACAGGAGCATAAACATTCCCTTGAGGTATGATAATTAAACCTTATTTCAATGATTTAGAGAAGGCAGAGGTGTGGGAACTCGGGCTGATATTTTCTTTTGCTAGATTAGGTTGGTTGAAACCAATTATTTCAAACATTCCAGGTGGTCATCCTGGCTGAGGTCAGCTGATGCATCATACTCCAGAATTTTGCCACAGACATTCCTGGTCTATATGAGTCAGTCCTGTACACCCAACACAACTGCTGTTGGGGAACAAACGTAAAATGTGAAAGGTGTCACAATTAATAAAATCAAAATATACCATGCACAAAGAATTTGTTATTGCTGAAAAAAGACACATTTTGTCTTTTTTCCCTCTAGAAATACCCCAGTTTTGTACTACCAAAGAATGAAATAATTTATAAGTAGCAACATTTGGCATTGCTGGCTGTAATGTGTATAAAATATAAATGACAGCTATCATTAGAATATTTGTCAAAACCTTTTCATGTTCAATACAAATGATCCCATTGACATTCATTGTAATGTTACATGTAACATTATCCTAACAAAACAAAAATCATTTAAAGAATATCAGCAAGGTTGCCACATATTCATTGCAAGGTGAATTTATTCCAGTTTTGCTCCTTTTGACAGCTGAAAGTCAAAGATGGAGAATATAATTATCTCTCCGCATTCACCATTCCTTGACAACTTCTGGTAGAATTGATTCTGCCTGAACCAGCCTGTCCTTCTAGTCTCCGTGGAAGAGGTTCTATTTATGGAATATAAAGCTAGACCTTTGCACTATCCACAGATGCTACCAGACCTATTGAATTTTCCAGTGCTTTATGTTTTTATGCTAAATAAGCAATATGATGGAGAGGTATGGAGAGACTGAGCAGCACATCATCATCTTACAGTCTCTGATGCTTGCCTCATGTTTGTCATATTCAGCCCCTGTGATTCCTCCAGATCATCATTTCTTCATCCCATTATAGAGTCTCTTGCCGCCCACAGCCATTAGACCTTCTGAACTGCAATCTCTCTCATTTCACTCATTTCTGATGAATGACCTTTGCTCCTGCTCCTCGGATGCTGCCTGACCTGCTTTGCTTTTCCAGCACCACACTCCCAACTATAATCTCCTGCATCTGCAATCCTCACTTTCACTTGCAATCTCTCTCTGTCTCCCTACCTGCTCTTTCACTCTTTCCTTCTGGTGTGGGTTTCCCAGTTGACAGATAGTGCCTGGCTGATAATTAGGGCATCCATTGAATGGGAAAATTGGGAAAAACAAATTAAAAGGCAGTACTTTTGGGGGGAATTTACCTACCATAACTTTTCTCAACTACAGCCCATTTATTATTGGAACCATAATGTCAGATTTGCATGTATGTTGCTTTACCTCTGTACTAACTCATTCAGTCTCTCCACTGCCTCTCTGTCAGATTGCTTATTTAGTATTAAAACATAAAGCAGTGGAAATATTCAATAGGTCTGGCAGCAACTGTGGATAGAGAAACAGAGTTAATGATTTGAGCTGAATACCATTTTTTCTCAGAATTGTAATTTAGTTCTCAAGGTTCTCAAAATTTTAACTGTTCCTTCTCTCCACAGTTGCTTCCAGACTTGTTGGGTATTTCCAGCACTTTTTGTTTTTATTTCGGATTTCCAGCATCCACAGTATTTTGTTTTCATTATTGTTTCGATGCTGGCAATTCTGGAAAAGCTATTAGTTTTCTCAGCGAGACATTAGGATGATCTAAGTCGCTCCTCCCCACTACAAATTCCACTCTCTTCTCTTCGATTTCATTCCCCTCTTGGCCTCCGTCTCAGATTGAGGCCAACTCTTCATAGCCTCAACTATTTGACGTCAAGCCAAGATTCTGATTTCATAATCACTCGATTACTCAGATGGCTTACCTCAACTTTGTAACATTAGCTGTCCCTTTTACTAAAGCTGAACATAAACAACCTCCAGCATATGGAACGCAATGGTTCAAGAAGGTAGTTCACCACCACCGTCTCAAGGGCAACTGGGGGGTGTGCAATAAATACTGGCCAACCAATGATGCCCCATCCCACAAGTGAATGTAAAAAAAAGAAAATTGGCTTATGGGAAAATATAGGATAGCTTCAGCTGAAATCACTTAGTTTTTCTGACAAGAATATTTTCATGGTCTGGGCTACAGGTTTTTTAACTATCACTGCTACTGCCAATACTGTCACTGCTAATACCACTATTGCCATTGCTATTAATACTCCACACTGTCTATCGGAAGGGTCACTGGACTTGAAAATGCTGCCAGACCTGCTGAGTTTCTCCAGCACTTTCTGCTTCTGTCCACTAAAGATTGGTTCAACATGTGCGAGTTAGACAACGTTACTTCCTTCTCACTCCAGACATTCCATCAATCTAGTCAACACCAAGAGTGGTTTGGCAACAACACCATTGATTGAGCTGGTTGGGTAGTAAAGGTCATAGTTACTAGAAAGGGTTTGTAGCAGATGAAGAGGGAGCCAAAAGTGGGAAAAAACATACTTACCCTCATTGTTACCAATCTACCAACTGCAGGAGCATCTGTCCATGATAGTATCAGTAATAGCAACCACTGTACAGTCCTTATGGGGACAATGTTCCATCTTCACATTGAGAATACCCTCCATCGTGCTGTGTGGCACCACCACTGTGCTAAATGGGACAGACTTCAAACAGATCTAGCAGCTCAAACTTGGGCATCCATGAGGTGCTGTTGGCCATCAACAGCAGTAGAATTGTATTCTAGAATTGTAACCTTCGGGTCCAACATATCTCACACTCAACCATTACCATCAAGCCAGGGTATCAATTTAGTTCGATAGAGAGTGCAGGAAGGCATGCCAGATGCAGCACCAGGCATACCTGACGATCAGGTGTCAACCTGGTGAAACTATCAAACAGATTACTTACATGCCAAACAGCATAAGCAGCAAGTGGTAAACAGAGCTAAATAATCCCACCATCAATGGATCAGATCTAAGATCTGCTGTCCTGTTGCATCCAATTGTGAATGGCAGTGGATGAGTAAACATATCACTGGAGGAGGCTCCCCAGATATCCCCATTCTTGATGATGGTATGGTGGCTCTGTGGTTAGCAGTGCTGCCTCACAACTCCAGGGACCTGGGTTCGATTCCAGCCTCAGGCAACCGCCTGTGTGGAAGTTTCACATTCTCCCCATGTTTGTGTACGTTTCCTCTGGGTGCTCTGGTTTCCTCCCATAGTCTAAAGATGTGTAGGTTAGGTGAAGTGGCCATGCTAAATTGCCCATAGTGTTCAGGGATGTGGAGGTTAAGTGCATTATTCAGGGGAAATATATAGTATTGGATTGGGGAATGAATCTGGTTTGGTTATTCTTTGGAGAGTCGGTGTGGACTTGTTGAGCCAAATGGACTGTTTCCACGCTGTTATGATTCTATGACTCTATGATGGAAGAGCTCAGTACATCACTGCAAAAGACAAGGCTGAAGCATTTGCAGCAATCTTCAGCTACAAGTGTTAAGTGTTTGATCCATCTTGGCTTCCTCCAGTGGTCTACTGGTACCAGTCTTCAACTAATTCAATTCACTCCATTTGATATCAAAAAATTGTTGGAGACACTGGATACTACAAAGGCTATAGGCCCTGATAATAGTCCGGTAATAGTACTCTAAAGACTTGTGCTCCAGAACTTGCAGCTCCTCCATCCAAACTCTTGGATGCCGACCTGGCAATTGGAGAAAAGAAGGTTTAGGGGTGACTTGATAGAGGTGTACAAGATGATTAGGGGTTTAGATAGGGTTGACCATGTATGGAGTCAGATATTACGAGGAGGCATAGCTATAAATTAAGGGATGGTAGGTATAGGACTGATGTTCGGGGTAGATTCTTTACTCAGCGAGTCGTGAGTTCATGGAGTGCCCTGCCAGTAACAGTGGTGGACTCTCCCTCTTTATGGGCATTTAAACGGGCATTGGATAGGCATATGGAGGAAAGTGGGCTCGTGTAGGTTAGGTGGGCTTGGATCGGCGCAACATCGAGGGCCGAAGGACCTGTACTGCACTGTATTTTTCTATGTTCTACGTTCTTCCAGTATAGTTACAACACAGGCATCGACCCGGCAATGTGGAAAATTGCCCAGGTATGTCCTAAGGATAAAAAAGCAAGACAAGTCCAACCCATCTAATTACAGCCCATCAGTCTACTCTTGATCATCAGTAAACTGATGGAAGGTGTCATCAACAGCAGTATCAAGTAGCATCTGCTCAGCAATACCCTGTTCAGGTGCTCAGTTTGGGTTCTGTCAGGGCCAGTCAGCTCCTGACTTCATTACAATCTTGGTTCAAACATGGACAAATGGGCTGAATTCCACTGGTAAGGTGAGAGTGACAGGTCACAAGGCCATATTCAACTGAGTATGACATAAAGGAACCCTAGCAAAACTGGAATCAGTGGGTATCAGGGTGCAAACTCTCTGCTAGTTAGTCATTCCTGGCACATAAGAAGATGGTTATGATTGTTGGGGATCAGTCATCTCAGCTCCAGGCCGTCATTGCAGAGGTTCCTCAGGGTCATAGGTCCAAGGCCCAATTATCTTCAGCTGTTTCATCAATTACCTTCCCTCCATCATAAGGTCAGAGATGAGGATATTTGCTGATGATTGTACAATTTTCAGCAGAATTTGCGACTTCTTAGACATTGAAGCAGTTGAACTTCAAATGCAACAAGATCTGGACAATATTCAGGCATGAGCTGACAAGTGGCAAGTAACATTTGCCAGGCTATGACATTCACCAATAAGAGATAATCTAGCTGTCACCACTTGACATGCAATAGTATTGCCATCACTACATCCCCCCACTGTCAACATCCTTGGGGCAACCATTGACTAGAAACTCAACTGGACTTGTCACTGGCTGTAAGAGCAGGTGAGAAGGTAGGAATACTGCAATAGCTCACCTCCTGACTCCACCAAGTCTGTCCATCATCTACAAGGCACAACTCAGGGGTGTCAAGGATTACTCCTTATTTGCCTGGATGAGTGCAGCTCCAACAACACTCAAGGTGCTTGACACCATCCAAGACAAAGCAGTTGTTTGATTGACACCACATCCCCAAACATCTGCTATCTCCACCACTAATGCTCAATAGAAGCAGTGTGTAATATCTACAAGGTGCACTGCAGAAATTCACGAAAGATCCTCAGTCAACACCTTCCAAATCCACAACCACATCCATCTAGAAGGACAAAGACAGCAGATGCATGGGAACACCACCACTTGAAAGCTCCCCTCGAAGCCACTCACCATTCTGACTTGGAAATATATTGCCATTCCTTCACTGTCACTGGGACAAAAGCCTGGCATTCCCACCTGCTGCCAATCTACAGCAGGTGGACTGCAGCAGTTCAAGAAGGCAGTTCACTCCGACCTTCTTAAGAACAACTAGGGACGAGCAGTAAATTCTGGTCAACCAACAATGCCCCATCCCCGAACGAATAAAACAAGCTGCAGATTGCTTTGTTCTACATTATTTAATGCCTTAGTTACAGGACAGACTGGAAAGCAAAATATTAGCAGCAGAGGTGAGTGGGTTGAAGAGTGAGGGAGGTGCTGGTAAATAATTAAACATTAAATAGAATGTAATTTGATTAAAAGAAAGAAAAATCTGTCAGGAAATTTGAACAATATTGAAATTGGAAACAATAATAGAAAATACAGGAAATAGGTAGCAATTACATTAGGGAAAAGTGGATTTCATTTAGATGAAGTTTTTACACTGAACTGCCAACTTGGAGTATGTCAACCCGTAGCATTCACTTACGTTTCCAGATAACAATGTATGTGCTGTCTGTTTCCTCTTTGTTCTTGCTCTAACTTAGGGCTGAATGTTCATATCCTTTGCATTCTTAGGTTTAAAAAGTTAACACATACATTTGTCATTTCAAATAATTCTCGGGAGAAACTGAATAATTCTAAATCAGGGCCAGGAATTGATATAGACATAATTTACAATGGCTGAACAGACAGAAATCAAGTTTCTGTGTGTGATGGATCAGTAAAAATGTTGCTCCCAAAATAAATGGAGGCTATAATTCCCAGATGGCCTTATTGACATAACTGCAAAGGCTTCAATTTCTTTATATTGATTGCATCTAGTACACTGAGGTCAGACCGTTCTTCAATTTGCAGGAAAATGTCTGTTTATTTAAAAGAGACTTGCAATTATCTTAGAAGATCAGGTTAAATTTCCGGCCAGAGGACTGGAATTTTTTGACAGCTGTCACCCACTTCTAAATATTCCGAAAACTTTAACTGCAACAACTGGAATTCATTTTCAGCTCCACCAAACTAATTAGTTACTGGATGGTGAGGCTGGGGTTTATATTTTCAGTTTCTTGATTCTGAGTAAAGGTGACATTCACAGTAACTGAATGAATTACACTGTCATGGTGCTAACAGAAGGCTCAACAAATCATCACATCATAGAATAATTCAGCGCAGAAGAGGTCCTTCAGCATATTAACATAGAGTCATAGAGGTGTACAGCACAGAAACGGACACTTCAATCCAACTCATTCATGCCGACCAGATATCTTAAATTAATCTAGTCCCATTTGTCAGCAATTGGCCCATATCCCTCTAAACCCTTCCTATTCATATACCCAGCTGAAAATGTATGATGAAGGGCTTATGCTCGAAACGTCGAATTCCCTATTCCTGAGATGCTGCCTGGCCTGCTGTGCTTTGACCAGCAACACATTTTCAGCTGTGATCTCCAGCATCTGCAGACCTCATTTTTTACTATTCATATACCCATCCAGATGTCTTTTAAATGTTGTAATTGTACCTGCCTCCACCACTTCCTCTGGCAGCTCATTCTGTATACGCACCACCCTCTGCATGGAAAAGTTGCCCCTTAGGTCCCCTTTTAAATCTTTCCCATCTCAACTTAAACATATGCCCTCTAGTTTTGGATTCATCTACCCTCAGGAAAAGACCTTGGCTAGTCACCTTATTCATGCCCCTCATGATTTTATAAATCTCCATAAAGTCACCCCTCAGCCACTGATTCTCCAAGTAAAATAACCCCAGCCTATTCAGCCTCTCCCTATACCTCAAACCTCCAACCCCAGCAACATCCAAAATCTTTTCTACAGCCTTTCACATTTAACAACATATTTCCAAAGCAAGGATACCAGAATTGAATGTAACATTCCAAAATTGGCCTAACTAATGTCCTGTGCAGCCACAATATAACAACCTAACTCCTATACTCAATGTGCAGACCAATAAAGGCAAGCATACCAAACACTTTCTTCACTTTCCTGTCTATCTGTGATTCCATCTTCAAGGAACTGCACCTCAAGGTCTCTTTGTTTAGCAATATCCTCAGGGCCCTATCATTAAGTGCACCTTACCAAAGAGCAACACCTCACATTTATCTAGATTAAACTCCATCTGCCATTCCTTGGCCTATCTGCCCATCTGATCTAGGTCTGCATTGAGCCATGCATCACACAAAAATAAAACTTCATGAAATCCACAATCATCCCAGTTTCCAGCACTTGGCTGGTAGCCTTGACTGGTATAACATTTCAAGTGCTCATCCTAATACATTTTAAAGGTGTGAGATTTCCTGTGTCTACCACCCTCCAGATTCTCACCATTTTCTGGGTGAAAAGAAAATCACCACTAACCCTCTTGCCTTAAAGTTATGCCCCATTCCATCTGGTCTGTGGCACTCATAGTCTTATACACCTCAATCAGGTCCTCTCTGTACCTTCTCTGCTCTAAAGAAAACAACCCAAGCTTATCCAGCCTCTCTTTGTAGCTGAACTGCTCCAGCCCAGGCAACATCCTGGTTAATCTCCTCTGCACCCTCTTCAGTATAAATCAGAGCTAACCAACAAGTCAGTTGAGAGAATTAATAATTGAAAATAAGGAGATGGCAGATTCATTGAACAAGTATTTCACACTGATTTTCACTACAGAGGATAGAAGTAACATCCCAAGAACAACTATAAATCAGAAAATAGAGGTGAGGGAGGAACTCAGAAAAGTTGTAATCTCTGTAGAATTGTATTAAGTAAATTGTTGGAGCTGTTGGTTCACAAGTATTGGAGTTCCAATGGACTTTATCCCAGGGTTTTATAAAAAGTGATTTGTGAGATGGTTGATGTATTGACCTTAATCTTCCATACTGGCCTAGATTCAGTGAAGTCATTTTAGACTTAGAGATAGCAAATGTAATTCAAGAAGAGAGGGAGAGGGAAAGCAGAAAACTACAGGCCAGTTAGCTTAACAGCTATCATAGTGAAAATGTTAGAAGCTATTCTTAAAGAAGGTACAGTCAGACACCTAAATACATTTTAGGTAGAATCAACATGGTTTTGCAAGAGGTATTTTTTGAGGAAATTATCTGCTTAGATCAAAGGATGTATTATCTTCAATTTCTAGAAGGCATTAAAGTGCCACATCAAAGTCCATTTCAGAAAATTAAAGGTCATAGAATCTGAGGTAGCATATTGGCATGGAGAAATGATTGGCTTGTTAACAGGAAACAGAGAATAAACATAAACAGTTTTTTTTTAGTTTGGCAAGGCAGCAACAGAAATCAGTACTGGGACTTCAACTGATTATGACTTATATAAATCACTTGGATGAAGGGCTGAAAAGTATGGTTGACAAGTTTGTTGATGGCACAAACGTAGGTAGGAAAGTAAGTTGTGAAGAGGACATAAGAAAGCTACAAAAATATAGAGATAGGGTAAACGGAGCAGGCAAAAGATGTGGCAAATGGGGTATACATTGAAAAATATGAAATTGTCCATTTTGGCAGGAAGAACGAAAAAGAAGCATATTATGTAAATAGCAAAGAATTACAGAGTTTTGAGATGTAGAGAGATCTGAGACTCCTAGTGTATGGATGTAGGTTTGCTCACTTAGTGGGAAGGTTCATTTTCAGACGTTTCGTCACCATACTAGGTAACATTTTCAGTGAGCCTCTGGAAGAAGCATTGCTGATTATCCCTGCTTTCTATTTACATGTTTGGGTTTCTTTGGATTGGTGATGTCATTTCCTGTGGTGATGTCATTTCCTGTTCTTTTTCTCAGGGGGTGGTAAATCAGGTCCAAGTCAATGTGTTTGTTGATAGAGTTCCGTTTGGAATGCCATGCTTCTAGGAATTCTCGTGCATGTCTCTGTTTGGCTTGTCCTAGGATGGATGTATTGTCCGAAAGTGGTGTTCTTCCTCATCTGTTTGTAAAGTGATGAAATGTCTGAAAATGAATCTTACAGCTCAGTGAGCAAAACTACATCCAGAACCTCAACCTGAGCTACAAATCTTCTTAAAACTCGCTAACTCTGAGTGTATGAATCACAAAATGATAGAATGCAGGTTCAGCAAGGAATTAGGAAAGTTAATAGAATGTTGTCATTTATTATGAGGCGAATAGAATGCAGAAGGATGTAAATATGTTGAAAGGAGTTCACAGACAGTTTAACAGACTAATGTTTAGAATGGATGTGTTGTCTAATAACTGGAGTTTAGAAGAGTAAGAGCGGACTTAATTGAAACATATCTGCTCTTGATGGGTCTTCGCAAAGGAGATATGGAAAGGCTGTATCCCTTGTGTGATAATCTAGAACTAGGGCTCACTATTTAAAAATAATCAATCACGCAATGAAGACAAAGATTAAGCAAAATGCTCTTCCTGAAAAGGGTAGTGGAAATTTTAATGTCTGTAGATGTTCACAAAGGGAGAGGTGGATAATTTCTTTGTGACCAAGGGGTGAGGAGTTGTGAGGGGTAGGTTGGAATGTGTATTTGAGATTACATTCAGATCAGTCACGATTTTATTAAATGGCAGAACTGGCACAAGGGTCTAAATGGCCTCTTCCTGCTCTACATTTCTACATGCAGTTTTATGGTCTTGAGCGTATCTTAGATCAATTTCAGAATTGCAATAATTTGTTTGCTATTTCCAGGAACAATTGAGACTTATTTTTACTAAACAACATCCAAAGTGTCATTTGCAAGTTAATCTGAGCACTATGTTTGCTGCTTCCTTTCTAGGTTAAGTTAGAAAATAGTTAGAAAAAGTTAGAAAAATTACATGTATGACATGAATTTAAAACCCCTGATTTTATTTCCCAATTGAAGTTTACCCCTTTTAAAAAAATCTATCCTTTTCTCTCAAACATTTACTATCACTACATTGAGCAATTGTTTCCCATTTGTGGATATCAGCTTTGGGATTTACCCCACATCCCTTAGGTAGAATCTTTTCAAGGTCTGAGTGATATGGACTCTGGTGTACCATATGGCAGAATGCAGTGAAAAGTGTGCTGAGGCCCATCGCAACACCGAAATCATCCTGCTCCACCTTTTATGCCATTCACAAGCGGTGTGACAAGATTCTCTCTAGAACATGGTAATTTCCAATTGATGAAAGCTTGTTAAGTGCCTTGTTGGTAATCATCTCTCTAACTTACCAAACAACCCAAACAAGCTGGATGCTGAGAACATACAATATGGAAACCAAAGCAAGCACCTGACAGATTTAGCTCACCATTTGCTCTGATGGACCTTCATATTTGGCACCAGGCACTAACACTTAAGGTCATGCTTCATCTGCACTGGACACATTCACCTCACGTCCATGGGACATTGGCATCCAACATGAACCAGTCTCCAAGAACCCTTAGGGCATATGTCTGATCCACATCCAAGAAATAAATAAAGGAAATTATAATTTTATGAAGCACGAGCTGGCTATGATAAATTGGGAATAGTTATTGAATGAGATGATGATAGATAGGCAATGACAAACATTCAAAGAGTACATGAATAAACTGTGAAAGTAATTCAGTGCAATCTGATAGAAAAATTAAATGGGAAATATGGTCAGACCATGGATAAAAAATGAAATTAGGAATAATATTAGATCCAAGGAGCAGGTATACAAATTGGCTAAAAAAAGCAACAGACCTGAGGATTGGGAACAGTTTAGATTCCATCAAAAGGAAATAAAGAGATTGACTAAAAACAAGAAAATAGAGCATGAGAGTAAACTACCTGGGAACATACAAACTGATAGTCAAAGTTTCTCTTGTATGTGAAGAGAAAAAGATCATAAAGATGAATATATGTCCTGTACAGTGAGAAACATTGGAATTTTTAATGGGGAACAAAGGAATGGCAGACCAGTTAAATACATATTTCATTTCTGTCTTCACCAAGAAAGATATAAATAACATCCCCAAAATATGGTGGAACTGAAGTTCTAATGGGAAAAAGGAATTGAAAAAAGTTAGTATAACTAGCAAAATGGAACTGGAAATCTAATGGGATTAAAACAAATGAATCCCCAGGATTTGATCACCCTCACCCTACATTACTTAAAGAAGTACCTCTAAAAGTAGCAAATTTGCTAGTGGTCATCTTCCAAAATTCGGTAGACTCTGGAACAGCCCCTCTGGATTGGAGGGTAGTTAATGTAACCCAACCATTTACAAAGGGAGACAAAGAGAAAACAGCAAATTATAGACTAGTCCACTTGACATTGGGACTGGGAAAAATGCAAGAGTCCATTATAAAAGACAGAACAGCAGAGCATTTGGAAGATAGTGACAAAACCAGTCAGAGTCAGTATGTATTTACAAAGGGGAAGTTATGCTTGACAAATTTACTGGACTTTTTTTGAAGATGTAACTTGTAGAGTGGATAAGTGGGAGTCAGTAGATATAGTTTACTTGGATTTTCAGAAGGATTTTGAAAATGTCCTACATAAGAGATTAATTAAATTAAAAATTAAAGCATATGTGATTGAAGATCATATACTGCAATGGACTGAGAACTGGTCAGCAGGAAGAGTAGGACTAAACAAGTCTTTTTCTGAGTTGCAAGCAATGACTCGTGGAGTAATGCAGAGATTAGAGATCAGGTCCCCAGCTATTCTTAACATATGTCAATGAGGGAAGAGGGAACTAAATGTAGCATTTCCAAGTTTGCAGATGGCACAAAGCTAGGTGGGAGGGTAAACTATGAGGAGGATGCAGAGAAGCTTCAGTGTGATTTGGACAATTAAAGTAACTGGACAAATACACAGCAGAAGCAGTATCATGTGGGTAAATGTAAGGTTATCCACTTTGGTAGGAGAAACATGAAAGCAAATTATGTTCTGAATGGTAGTAGATTGAGAATGGGTCGGTGAAATGAGACCTGGGTGTCCTTGTGCTCCAGTTACTGAAGGTAAGTATGCAGCTGCAGCAGGTAGTGAATTTGGCAAATGGTATGTTGGCCTTCATAGGGAGAGGAGTCAAGTGCAGGAGTAGGGATATCTTGCTGCTGTTGTACAAAATGACATCTGGAGTATTGTCTGCAGTTTCAGTCTCCTTATCTGAGAAGGGATGTTCTGGCTATGAAGGGAGGGCAACAAATGTTTACCAGACTTATTCCTGGGATGGCAGGTCTGTCACACATGGAGGCACTGGACCTGTTTGGAATATATTCACTAGGGTTTAGAAGAATGAGGGGGATCTGGTAGAAATCTATGAAATTCTAACAGGACCAGACAGGGTTGATAGCCGAAGGATGTTCTTAAAGATGGGGGAGTCCAGAATTAGAGGTCACAGACTGAGAATAGGCCATTCAACAAGTGCTGGAACTACCATTGTAATGCTGCAGCATGTACTCGGGAATATGTACCCATACCATGGACTGGACCAGGCTGCACCTCCAGACTCTTCACTCACTCTCATAGTCCTAACTCATTCTGAGCCTATCTGGATGCTTCCCTGCCTTGTGTTGCTCTTTTTGGCATTGCACCATCATCCAGAGATAGTAGACTCATATTATTTCTACCTTGCCTTGTCATTAGCACTGACACAAAGAAAGGAAGATTGTCATGGCTGTCACCAGGCCTCCACTTAGTGAAGGGGGAACAGTCTTCAGCTTGGGGGGAGGGTGGCAGGAAGTTGGGGGGGTTGGTGTCCCAGATTCACAATGTCAAGGGCAGTATCTGAAACCAGCCCAGTCAGGATGGTCAGAATCAGAATACTGTCTGCACAAGGCATGAGGAGCTCAATGTCAGAGAGCTCATCATCTTGAGTATTTCTACGCTGTATTAGGGCCTGTATTCCTCTAGGATGAGAAAAAGGTAGTTATGGAAGAAGAAAGTGGATGGCACAGCTATGACTTTTGGTGCAAGTGAGGAAGTGCCCCAACAAGTGAGTGCATAGGCAGTGGGGTTAGTGGTGTCGGGAGTTGAGGTGGGTGAGTGAGGAAAGATGCTGCAGGAAATAGAGAGGTGGGGAAAGAACCTTGTGGGAGGTTGGTGCAGTTGCAGAGACAGAGTGCATGTGAGGTATGAGAGAGAAAATGATGAAACTTTCCCTTGTGGAGTGAAGAAGGACAATGAGCTTCTTCCTCCATTGCTGTACATTCCTCCAGATTGTTGACAGTGCACTGACCCAGGTGGGCAACCTCAGAGCAGGATCATGGCCTTCACTGCTGGCTCTGCAGGAAGAGGAAATCCACTGCTGCATCATTCAGTAGAACCTCCAGCTTCTGCCCACACGGTGATACACTGACATTCCCTCTGTCTGCCATGTCCATGGAAAACGTCAGGAACTGTACAGGGCAGTTCTGGACTGACAAGTGTTTATCTGGATGCACAATAGGCTTTCAAAATGGCAAGTACAAGAGACACCAGTGAATTCTGGGATACCCATTCTAGGAACAGCACGTAGTAAGATAGAACTGGCAATAGACTCAATGGAATGGCATGGGTAATTAATGCAACACATTTGATAAGATACACCAAAAGATAGCTAGGTCTTGCGGTGAAAAATCCTCCAAAACAACTGAAGCAACTTGGAACTTGTCAAAAAAAAATCAGTCCTTAATTTTGGATTTGATTCCTTTTCCCTTGTCATCAAGTCCAAATATCTCAATAACATCTGGTACTTTAATATATGCCTCATTTATTCTCTTTAAGAGATCACACAACCTTGACCATGATCTTTAAACAACTGCAAACTTGTACATATGTACAGTTGTGTTAATTTTAGTCTTAATTTCTGGCAGTGGACTCTGCAAGAGATCGGTACAGATTAAAGGTGCTAGGTAATTGTATTGGCTGAGTGGCTTTTCTTCTGTATTCATTCACAGGATGAGAATGTTGCTGGCTAGGCCAGCATTTATTGTCCACCCTTAACTGAGGTTGAGAATCAACCACGTTGCTGTGGGTCTGGAGTCACATGTAGGCCAGACCAGATAAGGATAGCAATTTCCTTCCATAAAGGATATTAGTGAACCAGATGGAGTTTTTCTGACAATCAACAATGGATTCACAGTCATCGTTAGTTCCTTAATTACAGATTTTTATTGAATTCAGATTTCACCACATGCAGGCTTCGAGCACTGGATCCCAGAAGATTAACTGGGTCTCTGGATTAGCAGTGCAGTGATAATAGCAATGGCTATCATCTCCCGTTACTCACTCTTGCTGCCACTGTTAGTACTGCTGCTGTTGCATGTGACTGAGGAAACCATCTCTGTAAGAGCTGTCAGCACCTCAAGAGGTAGCAATGAGAGCTTGTTTATTTTACAACCCTGCTGCCAAAGTTGAAGCTGATGTCAATACTATTCTCATTGTGCACAGAAGTCCCTCAAGATTAAAACTGGAACAAATACTACTTCTAGCACAGCAACCATACATTTCTGGTATGTGCTGAATGCTCCTATTTATAGAAACACCTGAAATATTCAACAAAGTGCACTGGACAGCAGTTCTTTTACAAAATTCTGCCAGAAAACAGGAGCATGTGGCCAAATATCTGAACTGCAGAAGAAAAACCTTTGATTTATTTCTATAACATAAATAATAAAAGCCAAGCTCTTTTTATAAGGTGACTTCTATATGAATTCAAATTGTGCAGCTACATAAAATAGTTAAAAGGTGATCATTTTTCTGAGACTTTTCTTATTGGAGAAAATGATTTTGGAGTTAATTTTCTTGTGTCTAATTGCATAAGGCTAAGAAAGACATTTGTTTGAGACCTATACCACTCCACTTCTTGGGCATTATTTGAATAACCTTATGGTGAACCAGCAGTGACAAGCCACTAAAATCGGAGATACAGGGGCAGAAAATTCAATAATGCTTGGCTGCAGCTAAAAGTGAAGCCTTGGCCACTCGGGTGTTTTCCTATTTTCCTGGTGGTGGAAATTGAATAAAGATTGTCTTTCACTGTGTTTCACACCTGCGCACACACACACCATGGGTGCTGGGGAAAAAAAATAAGCACTACCGAGAAAAAAAGAAAAAAATATATAACCAGGAGATTGATGTAAAGAAAAAAAAAGAAAAAAAAAGTGAATCCTTAAAGAGCTTCTGTGTCTTGCTAGAGATGGTTAGTGAATGGCACATGTCAGTCCCAACCCAAATGTCATCCAGGACTTGATGCAAGAAGGCACAGCTTGCTTCATTATCTGTGGAGTTGGAGATGGTGATGATATTTGGATGTGGTACATTACTCTGAGAAGCCCCGAAAGAGCCATCTGGCTTCCAACAACAACAACCATTTTCATTTTCGTGGGTATGACTTCAGCCAGTGGAGGGATTTCCATTGACTTCAACTTAACTGGGGCATCTCAGCTTTTGTACTGCTTCTTCCACCAAATATAGGTGAGTGCCCTAATTATATTTCACAGGAGACAATTTGTCTGACAAGTCTGCCATCTGTCATCCAAATGATGTGGTTATGCCGGTGAAGTGTGCCTTGCCGAACATTACTTGAATAGATTTGCAATAGCCTTTCGATTTGGTATCAGTCTTTCTATTTTGTCAATTAAAGGCCTGCAAAGACATGGTGTTGTGTATATTCTTTCATGGCTACATCATAACTGACCAGCTGTTGAAGTGACAGTAGCTACAATACGAACCCCAAAGTTGCTTGCTTCTTAAGACATTACAAAACCTGGCTTTTTACTGTAATAGTGTCACCCCATAGTTGGGATAGTTAAACATCAAAGAACATGAAATGATCAGTTGCCTGTCAAGCCTACTTCTTTAGCAATCACAACTTAGTGCATTTCGCCCAGTGGGTTTATGCTGACTTTGAGCAATCCGTATCTATTCACTCCCCTGTATAATTGCGTGGACTAAACATTGGCTCGTGGTAAATCATTTACCTTTTTTAAATCCATGCTGACTCTGTCCACTTCTATCATTTTAATACATATGTATAGTAGCTTTAACAAAGTAAAACTTCTCCACAGGATTATCATCAGACTAAAAGAAATTTTAGGCAGATCACCAAAACCTGGTCAAAATGGTAGGTTTTAAGGAAGCTCTTAAAAGAGGAGAGGTCGACAGTTGGTGAGGTACATGGAGGGAATTCTAGAGCTGAGGGCCTCGGTAGATAAAGGCACAGCTTCAAATGGAGCAATTAATATCAGCAATACACATGACACACAACTGAAGAACGGATTTGAAAACAAGGGTGAGAATTTGTAAATTGATATATCGCTAAAATGGGAGTCAATATAAGTTAGCAAGCACATTGTTGTTGGATGAAAGAACTGGGTGTGAATATGGAGACAGAAAACATGGTGGTTTTAGAAGACCTCAAGTTTATAAGAGGTTAAATCTGGAAGCTGAGAAATGTGTTGCTGAAAAAGCACAGCAGGTCAGGTAGCATCCAAGGAGCAGGAGAATCGACGTTTCAGGCATGAGCCCTTCTTCAGGAATGAGGAAAGTGTGCTAAGCAGGCTAAGATAAAAGTTAGGGAGGAGGGACTTGGGGGAGGGGTGTTGGGAATGCGATAGGTGGAAGGAGGTTAAGGTGAGGGTGATAGGTCGGAGAGGGGGTGGGGCGGAGAGGTTGGGAAGAAGATTGCAGCGACATTAACCGCCTCAACCTGTCCACCCCTCTTACTACTCCAACCTCTCGCAACGTACAGCCCTCCATTCCCTCCGCTCCAACCCCAACCTCACTATCAAACTGGCAGACAAGGGAGGCGCAGTGGTAGTTTGGCGCACCAATCTTTACATTGCTGAGGCTAAACGCCAGCTCGCGGACACCTCCTCCTACTGCCCCCTTGACCATGACCCCACCTCCCACCACCAAACCATCATCTCCCAGACCATCCATAACCTCATCACCTCAGGGGATCTCCCATCCACCACCTCCAACCTCATCTCCCACAACCCCGCACCGCCCGTTTCTACCTCCTGCCCAAAATCCACAAACCTGACTGCCCCGGCCGACCCATTGTCTCAGCCTGCTCCTGCCCCACCGAACTCATCTCTGCATACCTCAACATGGTCCTGTCCCCCTTAGTCCAAGAACCCCCCACCTACGTTCGGGACACCACCCACGCCCTCCACCTCCTCCATGATTTTCATTTCCCCGGCCCCCAATGCCTTATCTTCACCACAGACATCCAGTCCCTATACACCTCCATCACCCATCATGAAGGTCTCAAAGCCCTCTTCTTCTTCCTTTCCCGCCAAACCAACCAGTACCCTTCCACTGTCACCCTCTTTCGACTGACTGAACTGGTCCTCACTCTGAACAACTTCTCTTTCCAATCCTCCCACTTCCTCCAAACTAAAGGAGTTGCCATGGGCACCTGCATGGGCCCCAGCTATGCCTGCCTCTTCGTCGGATATGTGGAACAGTCCATCTTCCACAGCTACACTGGCACCACCCCCCACCTTTTCCTCCGCTACATCAATGACTATATTGGCGCTACCTCGTGCTCCCATGAGGAGATTGAACAGTTCATCCACTTTACTAACACCTTCCACCCTGACCTCAAATTTACCGGGATCGTCTCAGACTCCTCCCTCCCCTTCCTAGACCTCTCCATTTCTATCTCGGGTGACCGACTCAACACGGACATTTACTATAAACCCACCGACTCCCACAGTTACCTAGATTAAACCTCCTCCCACCCTGCCCCCTGTAAAAACGCCATCCCATATTCCCAATTCCTTCACCTCCACCGCATCTGCTCCCAGGAGGACCAATTCCAATATCGAACAACCCAGATGGCCTCCTTCTTCAAAGACCGCAATTTCCCCTCAGACGTGGTTGACAATGCTCTCCACCACATCTCCTCCACTTCCCACTCCTCTGCCTTTGAACCCCACCCCTCCAATCGCCACCAGGACAGAACCCCACTGGTCCTCACCTACCACCCCACCAACCTCCACATATATCGTATCATCCTTTGTCATTTCTGCCACCTCCAAACAGACCCCACCACCAGGGATATATTTCCCACCCCTCCCCTATCAGCATTCCAGAAAGACCACTCCCTCCGTGACTCCCTCGTCAGGTCCACACCCCACACCAACCCAACCTCCACTCCTGGCACTTTCCCTTGCAACCACAAGAAATGCAGAACTTGCGCCCACACCTCCCCCCTCACTTCCCTCCAAGGCCCCAAGGGATCCTTCCATGTCCGTCACAAATTCACCTGCACCTCCACACACATCATTTATTGCATCCACTGCACCTGATGTGGCCTCCTCTATATTAGGGAAACAGGCTGCCTACTTGCGGAACGTTTCAGAGAACACCTCTGGGACACCCACACCAACCAACACAACCGCTCTGTGGCTGAACACTTTAACTCCCCTTCCCACTCCGCCAAGGACATGCAGGTCCTTGGCCTCCTCCATCGCTAGACCACGGCAACATGATGCCTGGAGGAAGAGTGCCTCATCTTCCACCGAGGAACCCTCCAACCACAAGGGATGAATGCAGATTTCTCCAGCTTCCTCATTTCCCCTCCCCCCACCTTATCTCAGTCCCAACCCTCGGACTCAGCACCGCCTTCTTGACCTGCAATCTTCTTCCCGACCTCTCCGCCCCCACCCCCACTCCGGCCTATCACCCTCACCTTAACCTCCTTCCACTTATCGCATTCCCAATGACCCTCCCCCAAGTCCCTCCCCCCTACCTTTTATCTTAGCCTGGTTAGCACATCCTCCTCATTCCTGAAGAAGGGCTTATGCCCGAAACGTCGATTCTCCTGCTCCTTGGATGCTGCCTGACCTGCTGCGCTTTTCCAGCAACACATTTTTCAGCTCTGATCTCCAGCATCTGCAGTCCTCACTTTCTCCTAGTTAAATCTGGAAGGCTGGCCAGATGTGCATTGAAATAGTCACATCTAGAGGTAACACCTGCAGATTAACCCAATGTTGGCATACAAAATGATGCCACAGGTATGCCATGTTTTGATAGACTCTACTCCATTCATTTAATCACCTGTTCAACTGTTCTATGGAAATACTCCATGATTTCCAAAGTTACAACAACGGTCTTCAATATTCTTCAATCCTGACCATCTCAGCACAATCATTTTCTATTGTTCCTTGAGCAACTGACTCATTACTGATGCATATGGGAGTGAATGCACAGTTGTTAATCCTCATTACTAAGAAATAAGAACTTGTAAAGATTGCTTATGAAAGACATTAATTTAAATATGCGCGACACCACTGAAAGAATGCAGTTGACAATTTCAATTCATGAATATTTCAAAAGTAAAATATCTCAAAGTTTGCAGATGATACCAAGTTGGTGGGAGGATGAACTATGATGAGGATTCAGAGATCCTTCAGCATGATCTGGACAGTTTGGGTGAGTGGGAAAATCAATGGCAGATGCAGTATCATTTGGATAAATGTGAGGCTATTAACTTTGCAAGCAAAAACAAGAAGGCAGATTACTACTTGAATGGCTGTAAATTGGGAGAGGGGAATGTGCAGGGGGACGTGGGTGTCTTTGTACACAGTTGCTGAAGGTAAGCATACACATGCAGCAGATGGTAAAGAAGGCAAAGGGAATGTTGCCTTTCATTGCAAGAGGTTTTGAGTACAGGAACAGGGATGTGTCATTGCAATTATACAGGGCCTTCGTTATACACCTAGAACATTGTGCACAGTTTTGGTGTCCCTTTCTGAGGAAGGATGCTCTTGCTCTTGAGAGACTGCAGCGAAGGTTTACCAGGCTGATTTCCGGGGTGGGAGCACTGATGCATTAGGAGGAAATGACTAGGTTAGGATTGTTTTTGCTGGAGTTCAGATGAATGGGAGGATATCATAGGGATTTACAAAATTCTAACAGGACTTGACAGGGTTGATGCAGGCAGATGTTCCCAATGTGGGTGCGTCCAAAACCAGAGGTCACAGTCTGAGGATTTGGGGTACACCATTCAGAACATAGATGTGGAGATGTTTCTTCACCCAAACAGTGGTGAGCCTGTGGAATTCATTGCCACAGGAAGTTGTTGATGTCTGCATCAACTACTTGTTGATGTCTTCAAGAGGTGGTTAGATATAACACATGGGACAAATGGGATCAAAGATTATGGGGGGAAAGCAGGATTAGGCCAATGAGTTGGATGATTAGCCATGACTATGATGAATGGCAGAGCAGGCTCAAAAAGCTGAAATGGCCTTCTCCTGCTCCTATCTTTATTGTTTCTATGTTTCTACGTCTTATGTAAACATAACGAATGCTCCCAAACCATTGTTTTAATTCACCTGGAAAACAGTTGGATTAGATTTGCTGTCTCAGTGGCATGTAGGAGGAAAATTAGTGATGTCCTATGACCTTAGGCCAAAGACATGAACATCAGTGTAGTTTTTCTCAACAGTTTGGTAACGCCATTACTGCTGTCATTTCTTCTTAGTAACCAAGAATTACAGTGCCAGGGCACAGACATGGTTTTATACAAAGGTCAGATAAGAGCCTCAAATGAGATGTACCACCTGTTGTCATGTGATAAGTGTGTTTTAACTGGCTTGTTTATAAAGTTGTTTCACATTATCCACAGAGTATTAAAATATTTTCTGGTCTGAAGATAGTTCTCACTAACTGCAAATTAAAATATAACAAGAAATTTTTAAAAAGTTAACACAGTAACAATTTAATCTGTTTACAACAGAACCCTTAATGATTCATCCAAATTTTTCTGATTCATGTCGAATCCAAGCTGCTTCTGTAAATATCACAGCTGCTGGGAACCTCTGTGAATCAAGCAGCAGCCGACAGACAGCTGGGAAAATTGAGCATTATGACTTATATTTGAGGTTGAAATAAATATGTGTTTCATAAGATGTCCAAGGCTGAAAAAAACTTCCAAAGGCTTTTCTTAAGAAAAATCTCCTTTTAAACTTCCTTTCTTCAAATTCCTAAACTCTTTAGGGGCAACTTCCCATTTGAGATTTCCCTGAACTTCAGCATCTCGAGCAGCTATAACCTTACAAAAATCATACACACTGTGACCCTGAGGTTTTTGCAAGTCTTTCAGAATCGTGGCTACAAACAATTGGGAGAACCGCTACCGAAACTCACCCCCAGCTATTTATTTTAAAAATTAATAGAACTAGCAAAATTAAAATCATTTAAACTCACCTTATTTTGTATTTAAATTACCTAGAATCCCTACAATGTGGAAACAGGCCATTCAGCCCAACAGGTCTACACCAACCAGACCTATTCCCCTACTACTCTACATTTCCACTGACTAATGTACCTAATCTACATATCCCTGAACACTATGGGCAATTTAGCATGGCCAATTCACCTAACTTTGGATTGTGGGAGGAAACTGGAGCACCCAGAGAAAACCCACGCAGATACAGGGAGAATGTGCAAACTCCACACAGACAGTCGCCCAAGGTTGGAATCGAACCGAGTTCCTGGTTGTGAGGCAGCAGAGCTAACCACTAAACTACTGAGCCACCCAATTACTGGAAAGTACAATTACTGGAAATGTGTTGCCAGACCAACCTTCCAATCTAACAGCATATTTGGACATTACCCCAAAAGGAATCAAAAGAGGTTTAAGGTAGTGTGAGTACCTGATTCTGCTTCGTAAACAAGACAGAGATACAGACCACATGCAACCTTTAAAAAAAAGTGCTCTTATGTACAAAGAATGTTTATTTGGACATGAACCTGAAGAGACTGTCACTGCCCTGGCATGAGCCTCAAGATAATTCAAAAGGAGAACTGCAAGAATAAAGATTTGATTATTTGTTTACTGGAGCTGTTTAAACATAATTGCCAATTATCTTTTAGCTGTTTTTACAAGAAACTTTTTTGAATACTGTTCATCTCTGCAATGAACTTTGTGAGGAATTTAGCTTTCATGGCAATTTTTTTGTTTCTGGACATATGCAAGGTAAAGAAAAAGTGAACATTACCATTCCAAATGATTTTCTACGAACGCTGACATTGGACTGATCTGTACAGTATACGTGTCATTGGCTGAGTACTCAAACAAACCATAGTAGGGATTGAAAAGTTCTTGTGACAAGAGGAAGAAAAACTCTCTTGATGGTCCACTGTAATCCAGGCTGGAAAAGAAGCAAACAAAGAATGAAAGCACATTGTACAGGTAGAAAGGAACATATTACAGTTCACAATTAATGAGTCAAAATGTTAAATATAAAAGACAGTATCTTGTATTCATTTATTTTCAGTACTAAACAGTGTCCCTTTGGAGTCACTCAACTTTATCAATCATCAACCATTACTGAAGATAATCCTTATTTTCTTATTGAAGTCCTCAATTCAAACAGGACAATCTTAATTCGGTAATCCAGTTACACCACCTACCACTATCCAGTTTATCTTCAAGCTCTGTCCACATTGTCACAACTGGATACAGTTTCACAGCTAATACGCCATAGATTTCCCAACTGGTAGTCCTTCATGTCTGAGCCTGGAGCATAAAATGCATGGGATTTTCCCAATTTTCAATGTCTATCCTGAATGCAGTACTCAGGTGGGGTCTCCCCAAACTACTGCACAATATTCCCATTTTTGAAAGGTAAGTCAAAATGATATTTATCTTTTTTAATTTCTGTACCATTGCACTAATATTTAATGATTTGTGTACATGGATGTCCAAACCTTTCTCACTCCTGCACTGCTCCTATATTTAGCCACGAAAAAGAAAATGGAATTTGTTTTGGAACAGATATTGCATGTCCTTGATAGGTATGTCCCTGTCAGGCAGGGAGGAAGTGATAAGGTAGGGGAAACGTGGGTTACTACAGAAATTGCATCTCTTGTTAAGCGGAAGAAGGAGGCTTATGTGTTAATGAGACAAGATGGTTCAGATGAGGTGATGGATAGTTATAGATCAGCTTGGAAGGATTTAAAGAGAGAGTTAAGATGAGTAAAGAGAGGACATGAGCAGTCTTTAGCAAATAGAATAAAGGAGAACTTTAAAGCTTTCTATAGGTATGTGAGGAATAAAAGAATGACTAGGATAGGAATAGGGCCAGTCAAAGGCAGAAGTGGGAAGTTGATTGTGGACCCTGTGGAGATCAGAGAGGTGCTAAACAAACATTTTTCATTGGCTTCCACTCAGGAAAAGGAGAATATTGTAGAGGAGAAGAATGAGATATGAAATATTAGACTAGAAAGGATCGAGGTTAGTTATGAACAAGTGTTATGAATTCTAGAAGGAGTGAAAGTAGACAAGTCCCCTGGGTCGGATGGGATTTATCTGAGGATTCTCTGGGAAGCTGGCGAGGAGATATCAGAGCCTTTGGCTTTGATATTTGAGTCATCATTGTCTACAGGTTTAGTACCAGAGGACTGGAGGATTGCAAATGTTGTGCCCTTGTTCAAGAAGGGCTGTAGAGATGATCCAGGTAATTATTGACCAATGAGGCTTACCTCTGTTGTAGGAAAGCTTTGGAAAGGACTATAAGAGATAGGATTTTAAGCAACAATTTTATTTCAGATAGACCACATGGTTTTGTCAAGGGCAGGTCGTGTCTCACAAACCTCATTGAGTTTTTTGAGAAGGTGACCAAGCATGAAGATAAGGGTAGGGCAGTTGACGTGGTATACATGGATACAGTAAAGCCCTTTGATAAGGTTCCACATGGTAGGCTGTTGGAAAAAATGCAGTGGCATGGAATTGAGGGTGATTTATCAGTTTGGATTAGAAACTGGCTTTCTGAAAGAAGGCAGCGAGTGGTGGTTGATGGAAGATACTCAGTCTAGAGTCCGGTTACTAGTGGTGTGCCACAAGGATCTGTTTTGGGACCACCACTGTTTGTCATTTTTATAAATGACTTAGACACAGGCATAGGTGGATGGATTAGTAAATTTGTGGATGACACTAAAGTCAGTGGTGTAGTGGGCAGTTTGGAAGAATGTTACAGATTGCAGGGGGACTTGGATAAACTGCAGAATTGGGCTGAGAGGTGACAAATGGAGTTCAATGCTGCTAAATGTGAGGTGATGCACTTTGGGAAGAATAACAGGAAGGCAGAGTACTGGGTCAATGGAAAGATTGTTGGTAGTGTGGATGTGCAGAGGGAACTTGGAGTCCATGTACATAGATCCCTGAAAGTTGTCACCCAGGTTGATAGTGCTGCTAAGAATGCATACGGTGTATTAGGTTTCATTGGTAGAGGGATTGAGTTCTGGAGCCACAATATCATGCTGCAACTACACAAAACACTAGTGCGGCTGCACTTGGAATATTGTGTACAGTTCTGGTCACCATATTTTGGGAAGGATGTGGAAGCATTGGAAAAGGTACAGAGAAGATTTACCTGGATGTTGCCTGGTCTGGAGGGAAGGTCTTATGGGGAAAGGCTGAGAGACTTAGGTCTGTTCTCATTGGAAAGAAGAAGGCTAAGAGGGGATTTGATAGAGACATAGAAGACGCTCAGAGGATTAGGTGGGGTAGACAGTGAAAGTCTTTTTCCCAGGATGATGACGTCAGCTTGTATAAGGGGGCATAACTACAAATTGAGGGGTGACAGATTTAAGACAGATGTCAGGGCAGGTTCTTTACTCTGAGAGTGGTCAGGGCGTGGAATGCCCTACCTGCAAATATAGTTAACTCAACCACATTAGGGAGATTTAAACAATCCTTAGATAAGCACATGGATGATGATGGGATAGTGTAGGGGATGAATAGTTCACAGGTCAGCGCAACATCGAGGGCCGAAGGGCCTGTTCTGCGCTGTATTGTTCTATGTTTCTCTCAAATCCAAAGTAGACGAATTTATATATTGCCAAATTAGACTACATCTGCCATAATTCTTCTGACCCAATAAGTCTGGCTGTTTCCTTTTGTAATTTCCTCCTCCCATCTACACAACTGCCTCCTGTACAGAGGTCATTAGTTCAGTTGGCTGGATGGCTGGTTTGCAATGTATATGATGCCAACAGTATGGGTTCAATTCCTGCACTGGATGAGGTTACCATGAAGGTTGTGTCTTCTCAACCCCTCCCCTTGCCTGGAGTTTGGTGACTTTCAAGTGAAATTGCCATCAGTCATTTCTCTCTCTGTCTCTAATAAAGGCAGCAAGCTTTTGATCCTGTGAAACTATGGTCAGTTGTTTTACACTCTATCATGGTGACATCAACAAATTTAGGTGAACCATTCCCTATTCTTTCATATTTATGGCGAAAATTTGAAGTCCCAGTATACATCCTTGGAAACAGTGCTTGTTATTGTATAATATGGTACCAACTACTGATAGCTCATGATTGGCATAATGTGGTATCAACAATCCTCCTTCATGTGACTAATGACCTGTCTATATAGCAGTGACTGAGTATGAACAACTGTTGAATCTTAATGAGAAACAGCACTAGTCTAAGAATAGTTAATGATTATAAAGAAAGCAATGGGAACTATAAGCACTAAGCTATAGGAAGTATTAGATATTGAATTGCCTTGTGAATATGGTTTAACTGGATGGTTCATCACAAGACTCTGCATTATAAAGGCAAGTCAACTACTATATTGACCAGCATTGAGTAAGTTTTCTGATGCATTAGGGTACTTTTCCCATTGGAGAATGCACCAAAATGTATTCAGAACTTTAGAAACATGTGCTGGAACACTTGCACAATGTGTTAGACGGTGATTGAAATGTCAGCTTTGAGAGAATTTGGCCTGCTGCCAATAGCAAAAATGCATTTAAACAAATGTTCCACTCCATTAATAGGCAGGTTATCTGCTTCAAAATGGAAATTAAACACCATGAGCAATTAATTTTAAAAAGATTTTTTTTCAGTTTCAACAGGCTCCATTGCTGATGTTTACCAGGCACTGTTATTGTTGATGAGCCTGTTGTGAATGAGTTCCAAAAACGATACAAATAGTTATCTCTCAGCAGGGATCTGTGGTCACAATTTGATGTGCATTTTTAAGAAGTTGTTATAAGATTACAAACAGATGTAACACTTAAGGGGGCTTACATTTTTGAATGTCATATTAATGAGAATTTACCAGCAGTATAATGTCTTTCAATCACAACTCCAGCAGATATTTACAAGGATTTTTTTTGAAAAGTGTCAATTTCAACGATACTTTGAGTTCTGCCTGTGGCAGATATTGTGTGACTGGCATTGCAGGTTACATGTTGAGACAATGAGTGGGCATGAAGTGCAGGAAGGGGCATGGAGACTATAAAAATGCATGGAGTGCCAGGGGGATAATGTATGGATATAGAGGGATGTGCAGAGGAATGAGTAGTAACGTTTAGGAAACGTGATTTTGGAAGCTGGGCAGCTGGCTCTGAAAATGAAGGTGGGTTTTTTTAAGGCCACACATTTTACACTCTTCCTGTAATGAATTGTGGCTCATAGAAACCAGCCTAATCCTGCTCACGTTCCTCAGGTGCAAAGATTTGGCATGACCAAGATTTGAAAGTGGACTTCAATTTTGAAAATTAGAATTCTTCCATCTTGTGACAAAAATCTCTATCTCTGTCCTGAAATAAACTGAACAAGTTCAATATTATGTCAACACTGCTTGTTCACTTGTGTCATGGATACAGTCAGTAATTTTTCCTAAATAATGTGCGCCTGATTGATATTCATTATTTAAACAGAGATGTTTTTTTCTTGGCAGCTATTTCTGAAAATGGATCTGATTTTGTTTCTTTTATACTGTGCTCTGATTGTCATTAGCACAAAGTCAACTTCAAGGGCCTGTTTCCCATCAAAATGTATTTCATATTGTCACAAGCATATAAAGGATAAACTCCTTGAAGTTTCTCCCACTCTGTCACCCTAACTTCAGCAGAAAGCTCACTGTCATGGCAAATGGGCTTACACCAAAGTCAGATCAATGCAGGAGAGATGACTTACCCCTACAGTGAAAACCTGTTGGCTCCTGGGAAATTGACCAAATTTTACAGTCTCTGGGAATAGACTCCTCACAGTGATGTTTATCTGTAGAATTAATAGGCTCTTGTAAAGGTTTAACCTTACAGGCTAAGAGAAGGGTGTCAAACAGTTGTCTTGATGTTTGTACAGCAAAGTGCTGAGAAGGGGGAATATAAAGTAAGGAAAGCAATCAATTCAGGGTGAATATCCACCACTCTATGGAACCTTAGTTGTCTGGAGATGTGATTTCTACCCCTCAGTTGGTTGTAAAAAATATCTTAGAAAGCAGCCAGCCAATGTGATTGGCTGGCAGCTCCAGATTTGAGCAGTGACCACTTCTGAGCCTCCACTAACATTTGTAAAATGTAAGTTCTCGGCATTGACCATCTTCAACAAGAAAGAATATAACCTTTGCCCTTGACATTCAATAATATTACCATTGCTGATTTTCCCACTACCAACATCCATTACTACTGATCAGAAGTTGAATTATATGAGCTATAGAAATACTGTAGCTACAAGACCAGATGAGAAGTTAGTGAACAATTCATCTCCTATCTCCCCAACACCTGCCCACCATTCACATGGTACAAGTCAGGAGCGTTGTGACTAACTTTCTTCTTGCGTGGAAGAATGCAGCATATAGCATTCAAGAATCTCAACACTTTCCAAGACAAAGCAGCAGCTTTTTTGATATCCTTCATCCCTCCATCTAACACCTTGAACATTCACTATCTTCATCACCAGCTCACAGTGGCAGCAGTGTGCCATGTACAAACTGCACTGCAGTAACTCACCTTTTTGACTTGGAAATAAACCACTGTTCCTTCACTTACATTGGGTCTAGTCCTGAAACTCCTCCCTAATGGTATTATGGATGGTCTACTCCCCAAGAACTGCAGCAGTTTAAAAAGGCAGCTCACTATCACCTTCTCCAAATCAAATGTAAATGAGCAATAAATGTTGGTCTAACCAGAGACACCCATAACCAAGAATGAATAAAACAAAAAGGTAGTCCCTGATGATGAGGGCGCCTGATGGAGGTTGGGCTTCGGTAAAGTTCAGGATAATGGCAGACCAACGGGAACCAGCGAGGGACGGCAGGTAACATGCAACATGACCTTATTGGAGTGCCTCTAATAGGTTAATCAAAGGACCCTCTCCTTGAATGCTTCACACCTGAGTGCTGGTGAAAGCTGCAGAGCTACCCACCAGATGTGGATCATGCCTGTCTCGGGTACAATAGTGGCAGGCACAGGATGAGTCTCTTTAGTGAACACCAATCACTGAAATGTCTCAAAGTACCTGAGAGCATGTGGTCTACCCATTGTCCTTGTTACTCCTTGTCAATGGCTGACAGGTTGTGGCCAGTGGGTAGGTCTTAGGCAGACCATACATGCCACGTGTTTGACCCGTTGTCTCAGCCTGCTCCTGCCCCACCGAACTCATCTCCGCGTACCTCGACACGATTCTGTCCCCTTTAGTCCAAGAACTCCCCACCTACGTTCGGGACACCACCCACGCCCTCCATCTCCTCCATGATTTTCGCTTCCCCGGTCCCCAACGCCTTATCTTCACGATGGACATCCAGTCCCTCTACACCTCCATCCCCCATCACGAAGGACTCAAAGCCCTCCGCTTCTTCCTTTCCCGCCGCACCAACCAGTACCCTTCCACTGACACCCTCCTTCGACTGACTGAACTGGTCCTCACCCTGAATAACTTCTCTTTCCAATCCTCCCACTTCCTCCAAACTAAAGGAGTTGCCATGGGCACCCGCATGGGCCCCAGCTATGCCTGCCTCTTCGTAGGATATGTGGAACAGTCCATCTTCCGCAACTACACTGGCACCACCCCCCACCTTTTCCTCCGCTACATCGATGACTGTATCGGCGCTGCCTCGTGCTCCCACGAGGAGGTTGAACAGTTCATCAACTTTACCAACACCTTCCATCCCGACCTCAAATTCACCTGGACTGTCTCAGACTTCTCCCTCCCCTTCCTAGACCTTTCCATTTCTATCTCGGGCGACCGACTCAACATAGACATCTACTATAAACCGACTGACTCCCACAGCTACCTGGACTACACCTCCTCCCACCCTGCCCCCTGTAAAAACACCATCACATATTCCCAATTCCTTCGTCTCCGCCGCATCTGCTCCTAGGAGGACCAGTTCCAATACCGTATAGCCCAGATGGCCTCCTTCTTCAAGGACCGCAGATTCCCCCCAGACATGATCGACAATGCCCTCCACCGCATCTCCTCCACTTCCCGCTCCTCTGCCCTTGAGCCCCGCCCCTCCAACCGCCACCAAGACAGAACCCCACTGGTTCTCACCTACCACCCCACCAACCTCCGTATACAGTGTATCATCCGCCATCATTTCTGCCAACTCCAAATGGACTCCACCATCAGGGATATATTTCCCTCCCCTCCCCTATCAGCGTTCCGCAAAGACCACTCCCTTCGTGACTCCCTCGTCAGATCCACACCCCCCACCAACCCAACCTCCACTCCCGGCACCTTCCCCTGCAACCGCAGGAAATGCAAAACTTGCGCCCACACCTCCTCCCTTACTTCTCTCCAAGGCCCCAAGGGATCCTTCCATATCCGCCACAAATTCACCTGCACCTCCACACACATCATCTATTGCATCCGCTGCACCCGATGTGGCCTCTTCTATATTGGGGAGACAGGCCGCCTACTTGCACAACGCTTCAGGGAACACCTCTGGGACGCCCGAACCAACCAACCCAACCACCCTGTGGCTCAACACTTTAACTCTCCCTCCCACTCCACCGAAGACATGCAGGTCCTTGGACTCCTCCATCGCCAGAACATAACAACTCAACGGTTGGAGGAAGAGCGCCTCATCTTCCGCCTGGGAACCCTCCAACCACAAGGGATGAACTCGGATTTCTCCAGTTTCCTCATTTCCCCTCCCCCCACCTTGTCTCAGTCGATTCCCTTGAACTCAGCACTGCCCTCCTAACCTGCAATCCTCTTCCTGACCTCTCCGCCCCCACCCCACTCCGGCCTATCACCCTCACCTTGACCTCCTTCCACCTCCACATCTCCATCGCCCCTCCCCTAAGTCCCTCCTCCCTACCTTTTATCTTAGCCTGCCTGGCACCCTCTCCTCATTCCTGATGAAGGGCTCTGGCCCGAAACGTCGAATTTCCTGTTCCTTGGATGCTGCCTAACCTGCTGTGCTTTAACCAGCAACACATTTTCAGCATGTGTTTGAAGCCCCAGCACCTTCAAACCTGACGTGGGGACCATAAATGTCATTAATAATTCTGCTTGTTATGGCAGCAATAATATAAGCTGTAGCTGGCCAGGACTCTGCCTTGCACAGGTTCCCTTTTAGTTTTTTTTAAATCCCTGTGACACCCTTGAAGTCACATCAAGTAATAGCTGTAATGATTTCATAATTTTACATACAGCAAGATATTTCTCTTTCAAGATGAAAGTGGGTACTGTAGATGTTGGAGATTAGAATTAAGATTAGAGTATTACTGAAAAGGCGCAGTAGGTCAGGCAGCAGCTGAGGAGCAGAATGTCTACTTTCTTGCTCCTCGAATGCTGCCTGATCTGCCGTGCTTTTTCAGCACTATAATGTTATTTCTCTTTCAAGAGTAGCCGACAAGATATTTTCTGTCAGATTTTGCAAATGGCACCTGTATGCTGCACCATTCCACATCTCAGAAACATCTCAATGTATTTCACACAAGTCAAATACTTATGAAGTGCAGTCCCAATTATAATGGGCGGGTGTCATAACTTTTTCATACATCAGTTTGAATGAGAGGTTTGACTGATTTCCATTTGATGAATAATAGTTTACCACAGTCACTTATTTCTTCTGGATCATTGCCTTAACAGTAATTGGTGGTGAAATAATCATATGTGCATGTTTCTTGTATAAACACTTATGTTCTAATGATGATTCTCAATAATGATTACAACACGTATGCAAACACAGTTAAATATGTATTTTATGTTAACATATTTTGAGGCAAGCACAAAATTCCACTTAGTTAAATAACACATCATTCTTTCTTGCAGACATACCTAATTCAATCTTGACACTTAATTGCAGTGCAATTAGAAATCAACCTGTCCATCTTCTATAAAATACATTGTAAGATCTAGAATAAATTCTTTGCTATTCTATCTGTAAGTCCATTATTCAGGCTGATCACTCTTGGTGTGTGAAATAAACTATTGATAATGTTTGAATAACAAAGTACATTTCTGATCATTTACCATGACTGATATATGTTATCAGGGTTTGCACTTAAACTTAAATATTCTGGATTTACCTTTTCAATTCTCTGAAAAGTCATCTCTCTCTCAGCTGCTTACCTTCTAGGCTGACAGTTCTAACTTTCTCCAGTCTTTTCCAATAATGTAAATCCTAGAGACTAAATTCAGCTTCAGGGTTCTTCTTTGCACTGTTGGCAGCACTTGGAAGTCTCCCTTGTGCCTCAATGGCCAACATTGAAAGAAACATTGGAAGTGTGATCTTACACTTCTGATTTACATTCTGCTCTCTTGGCTATTCAGTTCAATATTCTATGACTTCATCAATTGCTGCTCTTTATTAGCTGGATGTAATAAACAACTAAGGCACTTGGGTCTCTTTCAATTATATCTGCAGCTATTTTGACACTTTCCATGAAGGTGGGTTTTGTTCTGCCTATGAAACAAGGATCAATTTCTGAGCTGTATTCTCCAACCTCACTACCACTTTGTTTTTAGCTGCAACTACTAATGGTTTGCAATGATTGATCAGATTGATTTCTAGATCCAAGTCGTTTAGATAACTGGAAATATTCATGATCACAGCACTGAGTTCTAAGGTACTTAGTACCATTCCTACTCTACCACTTGTCAACTATGATTTGTTACTTTCCTTCCCTTTAGCCACTTCCAAAATTCATGCTGAATCCAGCTTTGATTTTAACTTAAAGTTATGCACATGGAATTTCACATTACAAAACGAATTCAAATAGAATATTGCATGTTGGAGCTCCCAGTGTTATGAAATGTGTCAGTTTTGCAATGGACCAGCAGCAACATTCAAAAAATGCACAGGCACTATTGATGGAAATTTTCAAACATGGTGTCCATTTTTAAAATTCACTTATGGGATGTATGCATCACTGGCTGGACAAGCATTTACCGCCCTTTCCCAGCTACCCTTGAGATGTTGGTAGTGAGTTCCCTCTCAAATGGCATTGCAGGTAAACATACACCGCATAGATTGCAGAGGTTCAAAAAATGCATGTCACATTTGCAAATTTACAATTGTACCTATGCATTTTTTAATGTGATGCTGGTATATTGTGAATATGACACAGTCCAGTCATGTCAGTGAATAGTCCAATGCTGATTAAGCATGCCAGCACAGGTCAGCAAAGAGAGATCGGAACCAGGTTTCTGGGCATTCAGTTCCTCTGCAGCCTGCAGTGGTGGTCGGGGAGGGGGGGGTGGTGGCATTGCAAGCATGTTGCTTCCTCACCAAAATTACAACTTCCAGGGACGTGGTGGTGGCATTCTATCACCAATGTCTGCAACAAGAAAAAGGCTTTCTGTGTAACTCAAAAGGTCAGAAAAGGTCAAACAGCCTCTTGAAACTTAGGAAAGAAGACTAGCTGAGGCTAATCTTTAATGCATGATGTGTAAACTATTAAAAATTTGCTGATATGGGGATAGATCAGCCTTGAGAGTGCAAGCTTGTGGATATTCTTGGAATTTATATTATAAAGAATCACTCCATATAATATGTAAATTATTTGAACAGGATTTCTTGTTATTTGGTCATGGAGATATTGTAGAGATGTACAGCATGGAAACAGACTTTTTGTCTACTTGTCTATGCTGAAAATCTCAAATCAACCTGTATAAGGAACCTGTTCAAGCATGCCATGTAAGATGTATTCATTTGATTAGACACATCATAAGAGTGCAAAATATTTACATCGTGGATGCTTGCCATCTTTATCAGGTATCTAATGGATTAATCTGTTTTCAGAACACTTAGCAACAGAGCTTTAACAATTAAAGTTAGCTTTTCTATGAAGGTTATTTTGACAGCTGACTGTAGCTCTCCCTAAGTGGTAGTTAATGAGAAACATGGTCAGCACTGTTGATAAATGGACAATATCTATTTATTATGAAACACATGGAGAAGCTCCATACCCTTCTTCTCCAACGAAGGTGACATACAGTTTGTTTCGTTGCAGATCTTTGCGTGAATAGGCCATAACCTGATTGAAGGTACCTTCCAGCAAGTGGTCCCGGCGTATAATTAATCTGCAAAGACAGAGCAGAATTCAAGTGAGGCAACGGAGGTAGCTGAATGGGTTTTAGTGCTGCCAGCAACATTTTCTTCAGCAAGGAACTTTAGTTTGTAATTGAAAGCACATGTCAGCTATATTTAGGAAGTCCCAAATTATTTTTGTTGGAGAACGATGTGTGTTTTTGATTTGGGTTCTTTACATACCAACAAGCCTCTTAAATGGGCTTCACCTTCAGAAGACACTGTTTTCCATTGAAAATGTATAACACAGAGACCTAAACCACACTGAAAAACACTGGTTGTGATTCTGTATGTTATTTCTCTCTCTTTGCACAAAACTCTTTTACAGGAGGAAAACAATAAGCTTTTATGTCACATTTTAGCATTTTAGATGTGACAACCAATAGACTAAATTATTGTTATTTGTTTCTCTACCTATTGGGAAGTTATAACAAATTTCTGCCTTTGCCACAGAGTTGGTGTGCCAAGAATGTATATCAGTATTCTGCTGGGACTAGCAGCTATGCAAACATTTTCATCTATCATCAGGTACAGCAAATGCTATGCGTCCTTCAATATCCATGTCCCAAGTTCTATGTTTGTCTGATTCAGTAAAATCCATGCAGCTGGTGTGAGTGAATATATATATTGTTGGTAGCCTCAGGAAGAAATTATAAAATAAGTTCCTTACTTGATTTTTCCTGGTCCTTGCCCATAACCTTTGGCCTCAAGCTTTCTGTAGAAATTTCTCAGCTTAGCTTCAAAATCTCTCCTGTATGGTGCAGGAGCCCTTGCACTTGCTCGCTGCATGCCTATCAAACAGACATGAAAACCTGGTGATCATAATGAATACATTCCTGAAAAATTCATTTGTAGACCCCTATTGGTCACAGTCTCTGGTAGGGGTCTGCCCATGTTGCAGTCTGGATACTGGATAGGTTGGAACAGACAGCACAACAATGCCAGCGTCTGCCAAGCAAATTGGAGCCTATTTACACAGAGGTTCTCAGGCACACACAAGTAAGGACATCTCTGGTGACATTAGCTGGTGTGAACAGTCGTGACGGACATAAGCAGTAATGGCAGATGTGAACAGTTCTCACACTCTTAGGTTTCTTGAAAGATTAAATTTATGAGATTCCAGTAGGGAATTCTAGAAACAATATGGAATACAGCAGTGATGTAACTATGGAATAAAATGTTGTTGGCAAACAAATATCTTCAAAACTTTGAAGAGAAGTAAGTAAAACATTTCTAAGGCTTCCAGACTTAACCTTTTCTTATTTCAGTAGCCCTCTTGAGCATCAGCTTTATACTCCTGAACGCTCGTTATGAATGGAAGTTGTAAATAATTTGTTTGGAACCTGTATAAGTGGCTCAGAATCAAGGGGATCCTAAAATGATGCCATTCACACCAAAATAAGAAGCTTATGCTGTAAAGTCATAATGATGATATGAGGCAAAAAATATGGAGTTCTGGTGTTACTAATCGTCAGGCCAATGTGTCCTGTTATGTCAGAGATATGCCTACTTGGAATGTAATGGTGATAAATTTTAGCCAATAAATCTTTGAAAGGATGCCAACTTGACCAAATGATCTTGTATACCTGAAAATGGATCTGCAGGTAATATATTCATTTCCAAATTTTTCTGACTTCTTTTTAAAGGACTTCCCTCCACGGAACTTTCCTGGACCAGCATGCACCGAAATCAGCAACCAGCTGAACTGAGAGTAGCAGCACTCATGGTATGGGGCGACCGGCTCAATAGAAGCAACCAATATGTGCTGGTCTGAGTGTGGCATCAGAGCTTGATATTTCATGTCCCAAAGAAACAGCCTAGCTCATGAAGACAGACCCTGCTGACACAGCAATGCATCAGCTGAGGCTGGCTCACCAATCTGGAAGGCCTCTCATTTTCACTCCTCCAATTTAATCATTTAATTTGACCTTACCAATGCATCTCCATGTAGTGACACCATTGTGGTGTCTGACTTGGCTTGGCAGCAACCACCTCACCCAGCAGAGCTGCCAGTGCTCTAGACACATTGGCACTCTAATTAAACAAAATCAGAGGTCCAGCTCTGTTCTTAAACACAGGAATGAGAAAAAAACAAATCCTATGTTTACCCATAGGCTTTACCCTACCTCATGTGACTTGAATATCCACTCATTCACTCATCCACCAATTCACCCACCCACTATCCACTTACTCACTCACACCCATTGTTTCAAACACTAACTCACCTCACTCATGTAACCACTCATTGACTTACTGACTCATACACCTACCCATTGAAAGTCTTGAGACCTTTAAAAACACATATCCCATCAAAGTAGCTAATGTTTTGAAATGGCTATGTGACTTCTCTTTGTAGGCCTTTTTCCACACTTGCTGATACATTGCTGAAGAGTCTGCATAGGCACATTTCTGCTTCAGTTTTGGTCTGAAGTCCTGATTGAAAATGCACAATATGGTTGTAGCGTGGAAAACCTTGTAGGCAGCAACAATGCAACCAGATCTAGGCCATTAAACGTTACAGAAGATGAACAACTTGAATGCAAAATACTGTTGTGATTGTTTTTACAACATAGATCAACACTCAAACATCTGCTGGATTATTGTCTCTAGTTACAATAGCATTGATGATACAATAGCATTCTATCAAGTTCTAATGCTAAATCCAAAGGTTAACCTAACTCACCTGGGGAATTCTGAGGTGAAGACCCAGGGGAGCAACGAGGAGAGTAGTTGTAGCCTGGGTGAAATGAAACATGCGCTGGTATATATGACATAATCTCATCTTCAAAGAGGCTACAAGAAAATAAAACATAGGTAAATGCTTAATTAAGTTACAATTAAGGAAGGAATCTCAATTATAGAGACCTGGTTAGTACTGACTGAACCAATTTCTTTTAAGTTAAAAGTAAAACATTAAAATTTGATTAGCATGAAATATTTAATACTCACAAATGGAACTGAAAGAGACACCACCTTTGAGGAAAAATGTTTATGTGAGACTGTTCTTATGGTTGCAAATATAAAATGTGATGAAGCATCATTGTATTTTACATTGATTCTGATGCATATGGGTCATATATCCTCCTTCCAAGAATAAAGCTTTCCATTGACTAATGAAGAAAGATATCTTTAAATGACAATATGTGGTAACTATCAAATCTATATTTTGATTCTAGTAGAAAATGCAATCTTTATTTATTCGAACACTGTAGCACAGAGGGTTGGAAGGAAAATAAGATCCGAAAGCAGCTTTAGATGGTGGTGGCACATGGAAATGTGGAGAAACTTGATCTTCAAAATTATTTCAACTTGATTGTGTGGGAACTGCAAGTACCAGGCAGGTGGTTCCAAGGATGCACACTTAAAACTAAATGGATTAGAGATATTTGCTGCCCTGCATCTTACTGCGTGAATTGTGCGAGCTTTCGGAGTGCAGCAGCATACCAAAAGGTTATTTGATCCATCAAGTGGGGTAGCAGGGCAGCTCAGTGGTTAGCACTGCTGACACACACTGCCAGGGACTCAGGTTTGATTCCTACCTTGGGTGACTGTGTGGAGTTTGCACATTCTCCCTGTATCTGTGTGGGTTTCCTCCAGGTGCTCCAGTTTTCTCCCACAATCCAAAAATGTGCAGGTTACGTAAATTGGTAAATTGCCCATAGTCAGGAGTTAATGTAGGGGAATGGGTCTGGGTGGGATACCCGTCGGAGGGTTGGTTTGGACTTGTTGGGCTGAAGTGCCTGTTTCCATACAGTAGGGAACCTATTCTAATCAAGTCACAAATTTCAAAAAAAATTATTTCTGCAAGAAAATCACTCTTAATGATTGGTTTTCAAAATGCCAACTATCTTAACATGCTAAAATGCTATATATATATTTTATAGTTAAGTTTAACAAATATATATGCAGTTGAAATGAAAGGCCCTGAGGCTATAATTGCACTCAAAATGCAGCCAGCAATAATCTTCCAAATGTGATTACAAATCAGATTCAACGTTTAGATTAAATTTTATTCTACACCCCATAGGCCAGAGATAATATTTACATAAGTGGTCAGTAAAATATTCCAGCTCAAAACCCCACAAGTGAAGGTCCCTAAATTCTCTTAATCACCTGCTGGAATTTGTGACATGTCAGCAATGGTTTAGAAAGTAAAAGTCAGAGTGCAGTTTTCCCAGAGCAGCAGACCTGAGATCTGATGCATTCCAGGTGAGAAAGTCCCGTGCCTCATATTGTGCTGGGAACCCAATATTACATCATCCTCTTTCTGATATCTCTGGGGCAGAATCCATGCCCCTGTGGGTCTAATGGAAAAGCACTCGAGCCGATTAAAAAGCCTTTTTAACCGTGAATTTCTCTTGCCCGAAAGTGCATAACTTCCATGCTGTGTCTGCACCTCACTAGGGTCACCAAGGTGAGTAAACAACAGGAAGAGCTACTTCAGAGAAACTGACAGGCTGGGAAGTGAAAGGGACCAGCTCCAGCCATGATCAAAAGTGAGACTGCACTTCAAAGCATTTTCTTGCTCAGACAGTGCATTGCCTGACAGCTGATTGCCAGCTCCTTGGGAAACACTTCCCCTGCCTAGCATTTCACTCACCGTCAGCTGCATTTCTCAGCTCTCAACCTTTACTAGTAGCATGAGTACAGTTTATGGCACAGTTTATACAACTTCACCATCCACCCCAAGAAGTCAAACAACAACTGCTCCAGCAGTAGCAGCAATAACACAAGCAACAGCACTGGTCCACTTTTCTTCAGTCAAAGAGCAGAGGGGATGGAGAGTGTGATCTAACTGAAAGAAGGTGAAAACCTCAACAGAGACTGCAGGCTAAAGATCAGCTCTCTCTATTTCTGATTATCAGTGTCTCAGCAGGCTTTTGCTTTCCAGTAGATTTGGGAAACATCTACAGTGCATTGCCAATGACCTTCAATGTACTTCTCACAGGAGGATCACCCCTGATCTCTGCCTCTCTCTAAGTTTTGTGCACTCATGTTTTGGAACAAGAAAATCAGACAGGTCTGATTGTTGATGATGGTTTGCACAGGAAAGAATGAAGGGCACCATTTGTGAAGGTAACTGGGAGGCAAGGATGCGAGAGGATGACATTTTGAAGTGCTTGTGTGCAAATGTAAGCCACTCTGATGGGGATGTGAGATGCCTGCAGAGAATACAGGGAGTAGGGCTGCATGGTCTGATGCTTGCAGAGTGCTGTGTGCTGAAGAATGCTGGGCATTTTCAAGTGTGTGGCTTGGCACCTCAAAATGTGAGTGTCATTATTTTTGAGCTCCAGGATTGCCTTGCTGCACTGTCTCAAGGTTTTGGGACGACACAACTGCTGCCAATTTCCCTGGTGCTTCTACCCACATGTGCTTGATTGTAAACATTGCCCCACACTGCCCATCTTTGGGAAAAAAAACCTCACTGTAACCCCTCAGATTTCAAAGCAGGTCCTCCAGGCAAGAATGTAAAGCACAGGGAGCAGTCTTCCCAAGTCTCCTATGCATTTTTGCAAATGTCACACCCTCAAACGTCCGCATCCAGTAAGCCTTTGTAAACCCTGTTCCGTCCCTTTAATTACAAGCCCTTCTTTCGGCAGATTGGTTGCATCATCTAACATTCCTCTTCCTAATGGTTGGTGAGTTAGGAGGAAGGATGCTAATACCAGGCCTCGGGAAAAGAGCCTTGACAAAATCCATCAATTGGGAAATCAGGTTCTCGACTCAAAAATAATCTCATTGTTCCAGCAGTTTAATGGGAGCAGGCATCTAGCTCAAGTCAATTTGTGGCATGACAGACATTAAGTGGGTACAAAGTGAACCAGCTTAGCCAGGGGAAGGCTAGTTCCTGATGTTTTTACATCATTTGGACCCCAAACTTTGCATAAAACTCAGCTGGATAGAATTGATTTTGGCCAGAGCTTGGAGAAGCAGTAGGAATGCCCATTTTCAGCCATGAATGTAATTTCTCATAAAATTTGCTGATCAGGAACATTTAGGGACAGAGTCTTCATCTGCTTTAAAACAACATCATCCAACATCCTCATAAATTGAGAATAAGCCATACACTACAAGATCCATTTAAATATAAATACATTCTATGCAAAGCTTAATGCATCTGCGCAAACAAAATGGGCGGCATAGTGGCTCAGTAGTTAGCACTGCTGCTTCACAGTGCCAGAGACCTGGGTTCACTTCCCACCTTGGGCAACTGGCTGTGTGGAATTTGCACATTCTCCCCATGTCTGCGTGGGTTTCCTCTGGGTGCTCCGGTTTCCTCCCGCAGTCCAAAAGATGTGCAGGTCAGGTGACTTGGCTATGCTAAATTGCCCATAGTGTTAGGTGCAGGGGAATGGGTCTGGGTGGGTTGCTCTTCGGCGGGTCGGTGTGGACTTGTTGGGCCGAAGGACCTATTTCCACACTGTAAGTAATCTAATCTAAAATCTACACTACTGACAAAATGCTTTCAATATATATTTATTTTGTGTTAAAAATCTATATTTGGAACGCTTGAAGAACTTTTATGTATTCAACCTTCATATTGTTTTGTACTAGATGCGAACTTGATAAAAAGTTAAGATTAGATTACTAATCTTAACTTTTTATCAAATTTGCATCAAGTGCGAACTTGATAAAAAGTTAACTTTGGAACAACCTGGATTCTCGTCTAGTCCAACAAACAAAGTCACACAGTTAGTGTGAAAAACTGAAGTTATTTATGTACTTTACCTCAAGGCAATAAATGTATTGATAGGATCACAATAAAATTATGGTTACACCACGGACTATTAGTCCAGCTGGACTAACAACCTAAATGATAGGTGTTCAGATCTCACCACAGCAGTTTCAAAATCTGAAGTGTGTTGACAAAAATCTGGAAGTGAACAGCTGGTATAATTACAATGAAGTTCTTTCATGTCTATAAGAGAAGGAAGCCTGCTCTCCTTGACTCCATTGGTTCACTAAGCACTCCAGCTCCACTGCATTATGGTTTTGCCTTGGCTGTCCGGTGAAATGTCTAATTAACAACTCAGTAGGCAACTAGACCATGGGTAATAAATACAGCCTTGCCAGCGATGCCCACATCCTGAGGATGACTTAAACATAATTATATTGCAATTCAATGGATCATTAAAAATAGACATTTATCTACTGTAACTAGGAGAAAGTGAAGACTGCAGATGCTGGAGATCAGAGTCAAAGATTGTGGTGCTGGAAAAGCAAAACAAGTCAGGCAGCATCCGAGGAGCAGGACAGTCAATGTTTCGGGCATAAGGAATGACATTTGATAGCAAGTACATTATGTGTATTAATGACATTCCTGATGAAGGGCTTATGCCCAAAACATTGACTCTCCTGCTCCTCGGATGCTGCCTGACTTGTTTTGCTTTTCCAGCACCACAATTTTTGACTCTGATCTCCAGCATCTGCAGTCTTCACTTTCTCCTAGTTACAGTAGATAAATATCTATTTTTAATGATCCATTGAATTGCAATATAATTATGTTTAAGTCATCCTCAGGATGTGGGCATCACTGGTAAGGCTGTATTTATTACCCATGGTCCAATTGCCTACTGAGTTGTTAATTAGACATTTCACAGGACAGCCAAGGCAAAACCATAATGCAGTGGAGCTGGAGTGCTTAGTGAACCAATGGAGTCAAGGACAGCAAGCTTCCTTCTCTAATGGACATGAAAGAAGCAGATTTTGTAAATGAAAATTCAATAGCTTCATTGTAATGATACCAGTTGTCCACTTCCAGGTTTGTACCTGGTACAACTTCCTTTGTACCAGGTGTGACTCTAAAATGCGTAGAATCTTTCCTCTGATTCCCATTCATTCTAATTTGATAAGAACTCCTTTATGATACACTCAATCAAATGCAGCTGTAATGCTAAGGGCAGTCACTCTAACTTCTGGAATTCAGCTCTTTTGTCCATGTTTGAACCAAGGCTGTATTGAGGCCAGGAGCTGAGTGGCAGAATGTAAAGTGATTGGAGGTGAGTGGGTTGGTCCCAAGAAAGTGTTGCTTGATAGCACCATTGATGAAACCTTCCATCACCTTACTATGATCGAGAGTAGACTGATGGGGCGATAATTGGCCAGGTTGGATGTTTCCTGCTTTTTGTATGCAGGACATATCTGAGCAATTTTCTGCATTGTTGGATAAATGTTGTAATTATACTAGATCAGCTTGACTAGGGGAATAATAATTTGTGGAGCACAAGTCTTCAATACTACTGCCAGAATTTCAAAGTTTGGTGAAAAAAAGGTAAGCCATTATGGGTGAGGAGAATGGTAACAGGCTTGGAGGACATAAACTGGTGAAATAGGCAGATTGATGGTAGATTAAAGTAAGGAGATCATACATTGTGTTTGGAAGAATTAAAAAAGGGTATTAACTGAATGATAGAACTTTAGATGGTGGTAGGTACAGGATCAATGAAACCTAGGAATATATATAATCAACTGTTCGAAAAGTCAGGACAAGGTGAGAAAGCTGTTAAAAAAAATCAAATGGAGTCCCTTGCTTTGCAAATTAAGCAAGTAATATTAAACCTCTATAAAACATAACAAACAGCCTAACTCAGCGTATAGCTCCATGTTCAGTTCTGGGCATCACATTTTGGAAGGATGTCAAGTCCTTAGAACGGGTGCAGAAGATACTAGAATGATACCAGGGATAAGGAACTTCTGTTCGGTGGGGGCAATGGAAAGTTGGATTATTCTCCTTAGAGCTGATGGTTACGTAGTGATTTGGTAGTGGTGTTCAAAATTTCAAAGGGTTTTATAAAGTAACTAAGGAGAAGTTAATTCCAATGACAGAAGGACAGGTAACCACTGAATTCAGATTTGAAATGGTCGACAACAGGACTAGCATTAACATGAAACATTTCCTTTATGTAGTAAGCTGCTCTGATCTAGAAAGTATGGTGGAAGCAGATTCAATAACTTTTAACAGGGGTTTGATAAATAATTGAAGAGAGAACAAACAATGGGGTGATGGAGGAAGAACTGGGAGGTGGAGCTAATTAAATAGCTTTACAATGGTATCTTCAATCAAACATCTTTTTCCGCTATATTATTCTATGGGTTTTTGGTAACGTCATCCAGTAGTATTAAAGGTTCAGCATAAATGCAAGTTATTCAAGAACATCAGCCATTTTCAGTCAAAGTAATGTACTCCATATAATGGAAGAGAGATTCGTTTCTGTGCAAGGAAAAGTTTCAACATATTTAAAAACCTGCTTAGAAAACTATTGTCAAAATACACCCCTGCATTATTCTTAAGGTTGGAGCTGCATTCTGATAACAGGGTGGGTTGAGTCAGTACCAAATTTTCAGTTCTATCCTGGAATGGATGAAAACTTATTTTAATAATTGATGAGTCAAGAAGCCATTGATTTAAATTGTCTAGCAAGCAGACTGAGTGACACCTACTGGCTGACTCAGTTATCATGGGTTGAATCTTAGATTTCTTTAGCTGAGTCTGAGTTGAGTCAAATTTTTTTAAGAGAAATTTCTGCTGCAAGGACTAGCATTCCTTCTCACCATATTTGACCAAAATAGCCTCACTAACTGCGTATCCCATCCCTCACATCCAATTCTGGCTCCACCTTATCACACACCATTGTCTGGCATGGTGGCTCAGTGGGTAGCATTGCTGCCTTACAGCATCAGGGACCTGTGTTCACTTTCACCCTTGGGTGACTGTGTGGTGTTTGTACATTCTCCCTGTGTCTGTGTGGGTTTCCCCTGATTTCCTTCCACAGTCCAAAGGTACGCAGATTAGGTAGATTGCCATACCAAGTTGTCCATAGTGTCCAGGGATGTGTAGGTTAGGTGGAATAGTCATGGGAAATGCAAGGTTACAGGGATTGGATTGGATGCTGTTCACAGGGTTGATGTGGACTTGATGGGCTCAATGGCCTGCATCCACACAGTAGGGATCCTATGATTCCCAAAACAGCTCACCACTCACCAACAATCCTAGATTTCACTGGTATCCCTTGTGTCTGTGCCATCTCATGAGATTTTTGTACAACCAGACCCCACTGGCAGTCTGGAGCTGCCCTGCTCAGGGCCTGACATTTGCCTTGGACATGGCAGACAGGGGCAATTGGTGCCCACTCTCTGGGCAGGGATCTGGTGACCCTGCTGGAGAGGATGGTGAAGCCATGGGACTTCCTCATTCCCCAGCACCAGCAGAGGAGGCCACAATACCAGATCTTCCGGCCTCACCTGAGCTTGCCATCCGGGCCAATGCAGTACAAGCCATCTGGAGAAATGGAGGAAGAAGCTCATTGTCCTTCTCCACTCCACCAGCATAAGGGTCATCATTTTCTCTCTAATACCTCACATGCAGTCTATCTCTGCGACTGCACCCACTTCGCACAAGGCTCATGCTTCAGCTCTCTATTTCCTGCAACATCTTTCCTCACTCACCCACTCCAACCTCGACACCACTAACCCCACGTGCTCTCTGTGCTGCTTACACACTCACTCACTTGGGACACTTCCTCATTTGCATCAAAAGTCAGAGCTGTGCCACCCACTTTCATCTCCCATACTAACTACCTGCCCCTCATTCCAGAGGAATACAAGCCCTAACAGGATAGAAAGACTTAAGATGATGGGCTGCCTGACATTCAGCTCCTCAACCCTTATGCAGACAGTGTCCTAACTCTGAACATCCCAAATAGTTGGCTGATTGTTTTCAACTCCCAGGACTGGTATCGGAGTCTGCCCTTCACCTTCTGAATCTGGAACCCTCATAGTGAAGGCTAACCCCTTGACTTGACTGAGGCCTGCTGATAGCCATGACAAACTTCCTTTCTTTCTGTTGGTGCTAAATGGCAAGGCAAGGCAGAAATAACATGTCCCTAATATTGCTGGACTTAAGGGGGCAAAGCACAAAAAACAAGGCAAAGCAATGTAAGGCAGGGACGGTGTGAGCATGCAAGTAAGCTCAGGATGTATGTGTGCAATGAAAGCGAGTATACAGCCCAGAGATACAGCCGAATCCAGCCCTTGAGCTGGGTGCATGCTCCTGATCACACTGTGACCTTGTTGCATTGTTACAATGATAGATGCTGCTACAGTCCAAGGTGCTGTGCTGAAGTGCAGAAACAAACTGTATTTAGCTTGGAGATGTGCCATGGGAATTCTTAGAGATTGGGACACTTCTGACACCAATGTCTGCTGTGCATTTTGCTCATGTCCATGAAGAATATCCTGAGATAATAATTCCTGATGTCCAACAGGGAAATACTTTGGAGCAAGCAGTGAGTTGGATTTGTTAAGTACCGCTCCGACTTCCACGTTGACAGTTCTCGGTTTAGCGAGTTTGGTAAAATAGGAAGCTGAATATTACTGAGGTGATTGTGCTGTTAACAAACACTTAAAAGAGATAATTCCCTTTAACTGTCAACTCACTGATGCCTAAAGAAAAATTGTGACATTACTTGGGAAAAGTTGGAGTGAAATGTTCCCTACATCAGAATTAGTCTCAACAAACTTCTCATCTGTTTCTGCTGCAAATCTTGCCATAGCCCTCATTGCTAAGAGCCTAATAAGATTCTATCCAATGTCATGTGAGGTCTATTAATTCTTCTTCAGTTCTCTGCTGAAGGTAGGACCAAACCAGAGTGTCACAATCTTCACCACAGTTCAAAGAGGCAGGCCTGGAATTCACCGCAACTGGAATGGGAGTTGAACCACATGCTGTTGGCTGTGATCTCCAGCATTGTCGAAACGTTGTGTCAACCAAGCACCCCTAGCCCCAGCTCAGCCAAGAAATCCAGGTTGTCATGACAACATGCACCTTTACATGCATATTTGATCCAAGACTGTGGAGAATGATGGTAAAATGATGGATGGTACAGCAATAGTCTCGTGGTATTATCTCTGGACTGTCAATCAGACACCTAGGTAATGTTCTGGGGGATCCAGGTTCAAATGCAGTCTTGGCAGGTGGTGGAATTTGAATTCAATAAATATCTGCAATCCATTATCGATTGACAGGGGAAAAACCCATTGGGTTCACTAATGTCCTTTCAGGAAAGAAACTGCTGTCCTTACCTGGTCTGCTGTATATGTGACTCCAGAACTAAAGCAATGTGGTTGGCTCTTAACTGCCCCCTCGGCAATTAAGGTTGGGCAATAAATACTGATCTAGCCGGTAAAACCCTCAAACCATGAATGAATTAAAGAAAAGCTCCAATTGCTTTTCCTGAGTTGGTTAACCAGGAACATCCCCCACTCTTGGCACTTGGCATGTTGGTTAACTGCTTGTTGTGACCTCTAAGTCATCTGAAATATCGTTCATCAATTGGTGTTTTACACAGGTCCTGGGGAGGTTTGTCATTTGTCATCTGTATTTTCTCTTCTCACCATCTCAAATGATCTCATGAAAACATACGAGCAGAATGAGTTTATAATTTTCATAGAAATAGCAGTCAGAGAAAATGTTTGTCTTCTTCCTTTCCCTACATTTTCTTTGTTTTGTAAATAAAGTAAGACACAGTTGGTTAACCATTTTAATTTCTAAGCAAAATAATAATCAGAGTTAGAAGAAGGAAAAATCATGAAAGTCATAAATCTGAAGTAAATGGAAAATGTTCGAAAGAGATCATTTCACTGGCTCCCTGAAATGTTCATTTCAGACACTGGATGGCTGCTGCCACTGAGTATTGTCTATGTTTAGTTCAGTAATTTCAATGTTACTAATCATTTTGTTTAAAATGGATATCACACTTGAGTTAGTTTTACATGTCAAATCACAAGGGGAGAATTTCACCAGGAGCATAAGGAAATACTGTTCATGATTTTATATCCGACAGGTAATTTAATAAAACATCACCATATGGCCCTATTCTTTAAACACTTTAAATCCAAGAAAAAATAAATTGGCATTTTATGCAAGGCTTTTGATGCTTACTAGCCAATGATTTATTCAATGGTGATATGTGTCCCTTTTATCTCTGAGTGTCTTTATGTCTTAGTCCAGGATGTCGTGCTTCCTTGATGAACTTTGTTCTACCTTTTATTTGGTTACAGTTCTCAGTGAAGATCCCCAGTATATCCACAAATAACAATTGTACATTTTCCTAATTCTTCTTCCAGTTTGCACATAACTCATGCATTTTCAAGTCTCTTGGTTATGTTGTATTTAATTAATACAGCAGTGCTTTCCATTTCTCCAATTTTCCTTCATCTCCTGGTGCCTTTGTCTCCTGCTATATCATGGTTTTCTGTTCTTGATCCTTTGGTACCTCTTCAAATGGCCAATCACAAAACATGGATTTAAAAACAAATGTTTGTAAGTTGTTCAACAACGGAGGGCATACTGGTTGATCCTATTCCTACTTGAGTTTTCGAGAATGAGTTCTTCGATAATAATTAGGGACAGGAACCTTGGCAGACATTTCAGTTTCTTGGATAAAAGAAATTCTCAGTCAATTTCAGCTTTAAGGCAGCCATTTACTGAAACCGGTCATTCAGCATCGACCAAGAATTGAAACTGGAATTTACTTGACTAGGAATGGTAATGTTCCAAATTGGACACTGAAGCTTCCAATGGATCAGTTGGGAATGGTGCAGTAATGTTCTTATAAGGAAACTCTCCAAGAGTACAACCATTTCTTTGATAGGGCTTTCCAATTGGTAGAAAGAAACAACATTTTACGGATTGGATTTTCAGTCTAGAGTATCAGCAAATCTTGTCCCTGAAATGAACTGTGGAATTGATACGTATTCTGGAGATGGATCATGATTTGATTTGATTTATTGTCACATGTACATATGTACAGTGAAAAGTTTTGTTTTGCGTGTAGTACAGGTAGGTCTTAACATACAAAGATCATAGTGTGATTGAACAGAGTAAGGAATACAAAGTTACAGCTACAAAGATAGTGCACAAAAAGCAAGATCAATATTAGATTTGAAATTTGAGAGGTCAAGTCAAATAACAGTGGAGAAGAAGCTGGATTTTGTGGACAATTAATAATTCAATATCTGTTTTTTGTAAATGAAGTCTTGTCAATATCTGGCTAATGTTGTAACATCTAAAGTTTTGATGCACAGGCCTTCTGAGTTATTCAGTTTTAAGAGGAATTTGCTTATCAATCTTCTTTCCAGATTAACATAAACATACCATATTCTTCTCAGCAGCAGGTAAGTTGAGCCTCTGAAAATTATTTGGCTGCTTGAGCTAAATATGCTAAGATATTTTCCTGAAAGCTTTTTTTTGTTGATTGAAAACCAATGACATTTAACATGAGCGTTGTTATAGATTGCTTATAAACTTTATCCATTGTTCCATTGCTTCAGCTTTTTTCCATGATATATGGAGATCATAAACATTAAGTGTATTGACATTAACAATTTTATAAAGAAAACATGTCTTCCCTTCCTTGAAAATGATACTTAATAATATCATACAGCTCTACTCTACACTTTATCCACCACTTTTTGAAAAGTATGTCTCTGAATACAAACACAATGCTCTACTTGTTCAGTCATTGTGTATAATTGGCTCTTTCCCTCATGCTCAGGTTCCCACCTCCCAAGTAGTTTCAACATTTTGACAACTACTTACATTTCCCATTGCAACACAAACCCTGCCAAATCCAGCTTCAGCTTAGTCTGCTGTTTCATTCCACATTATTACCACAGAACTGCTCACGATAGGGCTGATTCTGTTTTGAATATATTAGCATTAACATTTTAACACAGGATCACTTCTGTAAATTGTAATTTTGGAAGGAATCCTACAGGAGTTTGAGTGTCATGGGCCAAGGTGAGATATGTGGCAGAATCAGGTAAAAGGTCTGTCGAGGCCCATCTTGATGTTGGTTTAAGTCAATCCACCTTTTATGCTTTTCACCAGTGGCGTGACGAGATTCTCTCTGGGCAGGGGAGAGATGTCAATCGACAGGAATTAGTGCTTGTTAAAGGCATTATTAATGCCACAACATGCCTCATTAACATTCAGCTTCCCATCTTACCAACCTTCCCAAAGAAACGAGATGTACGAAAACTCGACAAGGGAACCAGAGTCAAGATTAGAATGGTGCTGGAAAAGCACAGCAGGTCAGGCAGAATCAGGCAGGAAAATTGACGTTTCAGGCAAAAGCCCTTCATCAGGCTTGAGTCAGGGAGCCTCCGGGGTGGAGAGATAAGTAGGGGGGGGGGGGTGGGGCTGGGGACAAGGTAGCTAAGAGCACAGTAGGTGGATGGAGGTAGAGGTAAAGGTGATAGATCAGAGAGGAGGGTGGAGTGGATAGGTGGGAAGGAAGATTGGCAGGCAGGACAGGTCATGAGGATGGTGTTGAGCTGGCAGGTTTGAATTTGGGTAAGGTGAGGGGAGGGGAAATGAGGAAACTGGTGAAGTCCACATTGATGCTCTAGGGTTGAAGAGTTCTGAGGCGGAAGATGAGGCGTTCTTCCTCCAGTCGTCGGGTGGTGAGGGAATGGCGGTGGAGGAGGCCCAGGACTTGCATGTCCTCTGCAGAGTGGGAGGGGGAGTTGAAGTGTTGGGTCACGGGGAGGTGGGATTGATTGGTGCGGGTATCCCAGAGAAGTTCCCTAAAATGCTCTGCGAGAAGGCATCCAGTCTCCCCAATGTAAAGGAGACAGCATCGGGAGCAATGGATACAATAAATGGCATTATTGTGCAGGGAGGAGAAAGTGAGGACTGCAGATGCTGGAGTACCAGAGTTGAAAAATGTGGTGCTGGAGAAACACAGCAGGCCAAGCAGCATCCGAGGAGCAGGAGAATCGATGTTTCGGGCACAAGCCCTTCTTCAAGTTCCTGAAGAAGGGCTTATGCCTGAAACATCAATTCTCCTGCTCCTCGGATGCTGCTTGGCCTGCTGTGTTTCTCCAGCACCACATTTTTCAATTATTGTGCAGGTGAAAGTTTGATGGATGTGGAAGGCTCGTTTGGGGCCTTGGATGGAAGTGAGGGAGGGCGGTTTGGGCGCAGGCTTTGCAATTCCTGCAGTGGCAAGGGAAGGTGCCTAGGGGGGAGGATGGGTTTTGGGGGACATGGACCTGACCAGATAGTCACGGAGGGAGTGGTCTTTGTGGAAAGCAGATAGGGGTGAGGAGGAAATATATCCCTGGTGGTGGAGTCCATTTGTAGGTGGTGGAAATGTTGGCAGATGATGCAGTTTCTGCGGAGGTTGGTGGGGAGGAAGGTGAGGACCGGGGAGGTTCTGTCCTTGTTGCGGTTGGAGGGCTAGGGTTTGAGCGTGGAGGTGCGGGTCATGGATGAGATGCATTGGAGGGCATCTTTAACCACATGGGAAGGGAAATTGCAGTCTTTAAAGAAAGAGGCTATCTGATGTGTTCTGTGGTGGAACTAGTCCTCCTGGGAGCAGATACGGCGGAGGCGGAGGAATTGGGAATACAGGATAGCATTTTTGCAGGAGGTAGAGTGGGAAGAGAAGTAATCTGGGTTCTGTGGGTATCAGTGGGTTTGTAAAAAATGTCAGTGTTGAGTCAGTCATCATTGATGGAGATGGAGAGGTCCAGGAAGGGGAGGGAGTTATCAGAGATGGTCCAGGTGAATTTAAGGTCAGGGTGGAATGTGTTGGTGAAGTTGATGAACTGCTCAAGCTCCTCACGGAGCACGAGGTTGTGCCGACGCAGTCATCAATATAATGAAGGAAAAGGTGGGGAGTGGTGCCAGTGTAACTACGGAAGATGGACTTTTCTACGTAGCCAACAAAGAGACAGGCATAGCTGGGGCACATACAGGTGCCCATGGCTACTCATTTAGTCTGTAGGAGGTGGGAGGATTCAAAGGAGAAATTGTTAAGGGTAAGGATCAGTTCAGCCTAACGAATGAGAGCGTCAGTGAAAGGATGCTTGGGGGCCCTGGTCATGGCCGATGGAGGTGTAGAGGAATTGGATGTCCATGGTGAAGATGAGGCATTGGGGACCGGGGAAACGGCAGTCTTGGAGGAGTTGGAGGGTGTGGGTGGTGTCTCGAACATATGTGGGGACTAGGGGGGATAGGACAGTATTGAGGTAGGTAGGGATGAGTTCGGTGGGGCAGGAGCAGGCTGAGACAATATGTTGGCCGGAGTGGTCAGGCTTGTGGATCTTGAGAAGGAGGTAGAACTGGGCAGAGCAGGGTTCCCAGACTACGAGGTTGGAAGCTGTGGGTGGGAGATCTCCTGAGGTAATGAGGTTCTGTATGGTCTGGAAGTTGATAGTTTGTTGATGGGGGGGGTGGGGTCATGGTCGAGGGGGAAGTAGGAGGAGGTGTCCTCGAGCTGGCATCTAGCTTCAGCGGTGTAGAGGTCAGTGCGCCAGACTATCACTGCGCCCCCTTTATCTGCTGGCTTAATGGTGAGGTTGGGATTGGAGCAGAGGGTGTGGAGGGCTGTGCGTTGTGAGGGCAAGCGGTTGGAGTGGGGAAGGGATAGGCAGGCTGAGGCGGTTAATGTCTCAGCAGCAGTTGGAAATGAAGAGATCGAGGGCAGTAATAAGCCAGTACGGGGTGTCCAGGTGGATGGACAGTGTTGGAGGCTGGTGAAGAGTCCTCGGAAGGTGGGCAGGAGACCTGATTGAAAAAGTAAACTCAGAAGAAATGTTCGAAGTCACGACGTGTATTGAATTCATTGATGCGTGGAAGGAGTGGGATGAAGATAAGGCCTTTGCTGAAGACTGATCATTCATCCTCAGTGAAAGGGAGGTCTGGGGGGAAGGTGAAAACTCGGCAGGGCTGGGAGCTAGGACCTAGTATAGGTGTGGAGCTGGAAGTGGGAGAGGGGATGTTACTGGAGTGGGAATGATGGTAGGGAGAATGGGGGTGGTGTCATTAGCAAGGGTTGTGTTCCCCTCAGGGTTTTGGGGGATGGGAATGGTGACAGTGGGATCCATGGGGGAGGAGGGGGGGAGCGTGTCGTCAGTGCGAAGGTGAGTGGCGTTGGGGGGCAGAAGTGGTGGCACCGACAGCAATAGTGGGGGCGGAAGTCATGGAATGCATGACATCAGCGATGATGTGAGGGGCGGAAGTGATATCACGCATGGTGCGTGTGAAATCGTTTGGGGCGCAAGTGGCTGTGGACGCGGCCGCAGTGGGGGTGGATGTGATGCCATCGATCGCCGTGGGGATGGCTGCTGTACTGGCCTCATGGCTAATGGCGGCCGTGCAGTTCTGGAGGGAACCAATGCAGACACCTGGCCCATTTGGCCACTCTGTCTCAACTACCTGCAAACTGAACAAACTGGACATCAAGATCTCACCCGTCAATTACTGACAATAGCATCCAGCATATGCCAACCCATCTTGACCGTCACAACATCTCTCTATACACCTGCAGGCCTTTCAGAAAGCGTAGTTTTGCACTGCAGAATGCACCAGCAGCTAACACTGGGAAAGCTGCAACAGGCACAGACAACTTACAAAATGGAGCAGACTGAATCCCAGGGCTGCTTGTTTGCTCTTTTGGTGCATGGTCACGTACTGCTACCTGTGTCATACTTGTTGGCATATCGGCAATTCAGTCAGAGCCAAAGGCTTTCACTATTCCATTCTGAGGGGCTCTTTAGCGCAGCGCAGGGACACATGCAGGCTGTTTGTCAGTTTGGAAATGTCCTTGACACACCGAGATGTCAATTTAAACTCTTCAGCATGTGCCAGCTCCCTGTGTGGGCACATCTAAACAACTAATGACCATGTCAGTCCAGACAGACTGGGGAAGGGGATGGTGTCACTGACAGAAGGTTCCGGTACCATCTGTCACAGCCACAGTCTGGACACTGTGTAGGAAATTTGCCATGATCAGTCATCCACTTAGGCAGCTGTCTGTCCCAGCACACTCAAAGAGTATTCAATGATCCATCCTGTAGGATCATCACAAACAGTCAAGCGAATGACATATCAACAGAAAGGGTGCTCCAAGTACAGCATTTGGGGCCTGGTCAGTCATGTCTCAGGGTTGTTTGTCAAAGTCTGAGTGATTATAGCCCTGCGAGTCCATCTAACAATCCTTCAGGAGGATTTGTTGGGGGGGAGCTTGTAGGTGAAGCAGAAAAATCAATGTCAGAAGGGATGGGCAAGTCAAGGCAGAATAGAAGCAGAGGCATATGTTGAGTAGGATAAGGATCAGGGAATCTCAAGTGAATGGGGAGGTGGTGGTAGTGGGCTAGATGAGAGAATGTGGAACAATGTTGGAGAACATCATAAGCTATAAGCTACAGGAGGGAGTATTATTGACTGTGACTACCACTGTGGTTTCTACAGGCAGAATGTAAAGGAGCAGGGTGGATGCAAGACAGGATTCAGAGGACAGGGAGGACAGTTATAGGTGAAGTTCAATGTGAGTGGTCTCCAAATTTGGACTGTCAGGCTAGTGCAAGACAACAGGGGACATGCCAATGCTGCAGCAATACCCAGCTAAAGTCCTGAGCTGATTGTGTCCACCATGGGACACATTCCCAGCTGTCACTTTCCATCCTGTGGATATGATGCTAATAGACAATGACTACAGAAATGCTTAGGGCATGTGGAGACAGTGTCAGTTTGATGGTCGAAAGCACAGGATACACATCTTCCAGACACCATGATGTTGCAGTGGGGCGAGGATGTTAGCTCAGTTGGCTGGGTGGCTGATTTGCAATGCAGAGTGCTGTCAGGTTAAACTGCCAGCAGTCATCTCTGCCTAATGAGACAGCAGCCTCCTGGTCCAATAGAACTATAGTAGTAGGCTCGATCTAACCCTGACCGGAAAGCACAGTGAATCCTATTCTGTGCAATATAATGTGGCCAGCACATCAAATTCAGGCTGCCTGTAGTTTTTGATGCTTTCAGCTCCCAGCCAAAGTTAAATTGTACTGTTCGTGGGCTGGGAACTTCCCTCCTGGCTAATATTGAGTATGACTGGCACTGATCAAAGTTAGCCTGTAAGGTGCACTGAGTTTGTAACAGGTGCTGGGAGTCATACAGGAATCAATTGTGTCCTGTGAAACATTTAGTAATATCAAAACATAATGCGCTTTGTGGATTTTGGACACTGCACTGTAGACCATGGCTGGTGGGATGGAAAGGGAGAAAGATATCCTGTTCACAAAGCATTCTAGGCATTTGTTCAGAAGGCAATGGAAATAAATACACAGAGAGATCATTGTCAGGAGTCAAAGCCTGAGGATCCAAACGCACTGCTGCAAGAATAACTTCACTAAAGTGGTCAAATTTATGCATTTTCAAATTCCAAATCCTGCCATTGCATCACTAGCCTCAGACATTAGCTGGGGTTTTCCCCCTTATTAACTGGCCAGGCAGAGTCATTAACAGCAGATTACACCCCACTGCCAATGATGAAGCTCACCAGATCAAGTGCCAGAGGTAGACAGAGATAAACTAGAAAAGGGAATACTATGTGCATCACTTCAGCTTCACAGTCGGCCCCCGACTGCTTCTCTAACTCCCATCTCCTGGTCACCTGATCCACTGTCTTAAAGGGTAACACACACCCAATTACATACATAACAGTCCATGGTGGACTTCTGGGTCAATCACTCCTAGAACAGGGATGCCAATCAGAGGCTGGCAACCACAGTGAGGAGCTGCAATGTTTTCAAAGCCCAACAGAACTGACAAAGCAGTGGGCAAGGGACGTCACTTTTTGGGGCAGGGATTAGTGCAATTGCTGTTTTGAGGTTAACGAAAGTAGGATTTCGTCCACCCCCTGAGTTGAAATCCTCCCCAAATTGGCCAACCCACTTCACCAATTAAGAGAGCTGCCACTTTTCTCACCTGCCAGAAATAATGGGCTGGTGTTGGAATGAGACATTTAAGTGATTGTTAATTGGATGCTTCTGGGCTTAAATTAGGAATGGATTATAAAGTTTAACAATGGGCCTAACTGCAGGAAGGAGGCAGGTAACTCCCTGGTGCCAACCTGACCAAAATGTTGCACTTTCTGTCACATTCCCTGCCATTTCTAGGAAGGGTAAAATCTTGTCCTGTGTCTCAATTCAAACATCTCCCTCACTCACCCACCAACAATCTCCATCAATCACAATTCGCACCTCACAATCATTAGTTCACCTTACCCTCACACCCTGATGTCAGAGCCTTCACACATGATCAGCTATTCAACCATTACAGGCACACCCATATTTCAGAGCTTGCACACTCTGCCAGCTATTCAGCTATGACATGTATACACCCACACACACCTCAGAGCTTGCACTGCCAACTATTCGAACATGATAGACACAACAATTGTGTGACCCTCTGTGGCAATCTTTCCCCTCTCTGAGACAACAAACTGATCTATAACAGGAACTCAATGGAGGGGAACAGACTTGCCTACTTATCTGGATCCCTATGAAAGAGACACTGCTGACCATTTGTGGAATGAGGAGTTGGATTGATACCAAAGACACTGATATCCTTGGACCTGATCCACCAACTCACATCTCACTTCCTCCTATCCAGCAACATATTTTATTTACAAGATGAACATGGTTTAGGCACATTACGCTTATATTCCTATCTGTTTTCCTTGTACTACAACCTTACCACAGCATTATTTTCCTTTCTGATACCCTACGAAATACAACCTGTCTAGGCAACGGAGAAACAGCAAGAAGGAAGCAGTGGGACTGCCTTATTGAATAGATTCATGGTTGAGTTAGACAGATTCTTGATCAACAAGTGAAACCAGAGATATGGGAGAGAGAGACACAGAGAGACAGAGAGAGACAGGAAAGTGGAGTTCAGGTCACAATGGGATCAGATATGATCTTATTGAATTAAGAAGCAGGCTTGAAGGGCTAAATAGCCTGCTTCAATCTCTAAAGATCTTATTAAATCAATGTTAGACTATAAGACCATAAAATATAGGAGCAGAAATTAGACCATTTAGGCCATCGAATTTGCTCCACTATTCAATCATGGCTGATAAGTTTCTCAACCTCATTCTCCCGCTTTCTCCCCATAACCCTTGATCCCCTTGACAATCAAAAACCTATCTTTCTCCATCTTAAATATACTCAATGACGTGGCCTCCACAGTCTTCTGTGGCAACGAATTCCTTGATTCACCATTCTCTGGCTGAAGAAGTTTCTCCTTATCTCCATTCTAAAATGTCTTCCCTTTACTCTAAGGATGTACCGTCAGGTCCTAGTCTCTTATATCAATGGAAACATCTTCCCTACACCCAGTCTGTCCAGGCCATTCAGTATTCTGCATGTTTCAATTAGATCCCCCTCATCCTTCTAAATTCCATTGAGTATAGATCCAGAGTCCTCAAACATTCCTCATATGTTCAGCTTTTCATCCTGGGACCATTCTCATAAACCTCCTCTGAACATGTTCCAGGGCAGGTACATCCTTCCTGAGATATGGGGCCCACAGCTGCTCGCAATACTCCAGATGTGGTCTGACCAGAGCCTTAAAGAGCCTCAGAATAACATCCCTCCTTTTATATTCAAGTTCTCTCAAACTAAATGCCAACATTGAATTTGCCTTCCTAACTACTGACTCAACCTGCAATTTTAGGCTGAGAGAAACCTGGACTAAAACTCTCAAGTCTCCTGGCACTTCAGACTTCTGAATTTTCTCCCCATTTAGAAAATAGTTCATCCCTCTATTCTTCCTACTAAAGTACATGACCTCACACTTTCACACGTTGTACTCCATCTGCCATTTTTTTGCCCATTCTCTTAACCTGTCCAAATCCTTCTGCAGCCTTTCCGCTTCCTCAATGTTATCTGATCCATTTATTCTGGAATCTGGTCACCGTATACATGCTTTAGTGTCCTCACAAATATGGCTGCATAATGTTTGATTAAACTTGTCTGATAACTCATCTTTATAGTGAGTCTCATTGATTTAGCCTGTGGGAGGATCTAAATGACTGACTCCTGACTCTCAGAGAGAAATTCGAGAGAGAGACTGAACCTACTCCTGGCTACGACTACATGTATATTGAAAGATCTGAAATGGAATGGTTGAATTTCAAACCATCTCTGCATTAGTCAAATCAAATAAGATATACAGAATCTCAATACAAACATGCTAATGGGGTTTGGTGCAATTCAGCCCAAAAGTACCCATGTATGATGAGACACATGCCATTTTACAGATTTCAGAGCACTCACTGTGTCCCATAAATAGATGCAAATGATCATAGATTTGCACCCAGTATGTTTATAAAAGAAACAAAATTTTCAGTAATTTTTAGAGAACCTTGAGAGATATGTTGATAACAAGGTGGATCAATGTTAAATAGTTGCAGTGTGACAATTTTTGGATTGTTTTTGAAATAGACTGAGTAATAGTAGCTTCCATTGAATAGTATCCAGACACTTCTCTGCTCTGAAAAGTGAACTGAACAAAAAATATTTAAATTGTACAAATGATAAAGTAGTGTCTTTATGCTCTTTGTCATTTGCGTGAATATGGTTGAAGTCCTACAGCATTACACAATGGCTAATGTTGATATGTGTGTAAATTTGTTTGGAAAACTGTAGGTGGTATAACAACTGAATGAAATTGATATCCACTAAATGTCTTTACACCTACAGACCTGAATGTAACACCAAATACTATGGTATAATGTCCTTCTTTAGTGGTCACATAATCTAATTTTAAAATGTGATCAAAGTTCCCAGTATTTGCTCCTGGGGCATGCTTATTTCCTATGTGAAATGATTAGTTAAAATCGAGGCAGAGATCTGTTATGCTGGATCTGGTCCTGCTACACCTCATCCAAAATATTTCTTGCCAGCTCGGGGTTTCAAACCTCCCTCTTGATTTGTGATGATTGGTAGTTCCCTAAAATAGAGCATCATGGGATTCAGAACTTACACTGGGATCCTTCTCAGACTGAGAGTCTGAAAACACCTGGCAGCAGGTAAAAGACAGCTCCACATGCCATTGGGTCTTCATTTTGTCTATACAAGCTTTGTTGGTTTTTGGGTCTTTCTGACTGCTATTGTAGAACAACATTTACTCAGTTTTGAAGTTACTATCATTCCTGCAGCTGCACTCTTAAATTCTCCCCTGTTGTAAGCACCAGGAAGGACAAAAGGTGACACTGCACTGAGGATTCACACAGGTCCGATTAATGGTTAGGGCATAAAACCTTGCAGGTCAATTTGCATGACCACTGTGCAGTGTAGAGACTGGGAGAATTCTAGCTGAGTAGAAGGGCAAGATGCAGGGAAAGAAATTTAGCCCAGTTAATACTGGAATGAATTTTAATTTCATTAATGTGACTGATAGCATTTACATTACCTCCTTTATTCGTACCCAGTAAATGAACAGTTCCAGTTCAGGTTGGACATGGTGTACGGGACGCAGTTAAATTTCCTCTGCTCTACCAGAGCTTCAGCATCAATACCATAGGAGTGTATAATTTCACTGAGGGATTTCTCATTCCCACAACAGCAACTTTTATGTATTCCCTGAAAAATAGCTTGAAGCTTTAGTGGTGATTGCCTTTAAATTGTGCTAACTCTGTTGGTCTATCATAAAATCATTTAATGTAGGAAATTTATAGCCTGTGATGAGCAAAATATACCATCTTAGGCTGGTTTCAGCCTTGTTTTAGGGATATTGCTACACACAATTCTCTGGTCATTCCTAAGGTTAACTGATGGCAGTCATCAGTAAGTTGTTGATTCCAATGCAATGATAATAACTGTGCAGTTTAAACTTTTCTAATGCAATTTTATTCTGTTCCAGAATTGCTCACATTATGAGACAATTTTCCACATCAGACCTTAGTAAAATTGAATTATCAAGATCATGTTCATTATAAATATAGTCTCCAGGATTCAGTCACATTGCAATCAGTTTCTACACCTTCAGATGTAGGTTGACAGCAGTATGGAACAATGTTAAATAATTGCAGTGTGACCATTTTTAGACTGTCTATGAAATAGACTGAGCGGTAGTAGCTTTCATTGAATAGTATCCAGACTCCTTTGGCCCACATTCTGCTCTGAAAAATGAACTGAACAGAGCAATGATGCCAAGAAAACTGACATCATCATAGTTAAGAAGATAACAAGGCTACAAGTGAAAGATGGCTAACTCTGCATTGACTAAATGTGCTTTGTAAATGATTTCAGTGTGGGAACTGAAGGACATATTCACAAAAGATAATTAGTCATGCACCATAAAATTATAGAGTTATAAAGAGCAGAAGGAGGCCTTTCGACTTATTATGCCTGTGCAGCCTCTATGAAAGAACTATCCAATTAGTCCCACTTCCCTGCTTTTTCCCATAGCCTTGCAATTTTTTTCTTCTCATGTATTTAATGTAGTCATAATTAAATTTTAAGCACCCTAACAAGATTATGTGCAAGATCAATATGTGATATTACACGTCA